>NC_047067.1:14063640-14393767 GCF_902459465.1 Asterias rubens
AGATGCACAAGACCGTTTGTAAAAAAAACTTTTGCGCATCGTTCAGCAAAATTTAGTTTGCGTTTGGAAAATATTTTTGCTTGAGAGAAGACAGAAGACCTGCAAACATCCGGAACTGTTCTGCTTCAAAACTTAAAACGATTCCACCAAATGAACTATTTACTAGGATTAAAGTGTAAAAATGATGCTAAACATGTTGTAAGTGCATGCTGCATTTAGATATTTTGCAGTATTTACTACTTTTGTTCTTTTGTTTCTTCTTTGTAACACAGCAGACCCTTAAAGCAAAACAAATTAGCAGGGGGGGGGGGGTTTCGAAGCATGCAATTTTTCCCAATTAATGAATATATAACTCGTTGTTTTTACGACTAGCAAATAAACACACCATCTTGCTTTCCGAGCTTAGATAATTGCTTGAAGAAATTCTATTAATAAAAAAAACAACAACAAAAATTAGCTCATTAATTGGGCAATTAGCAGCACTCAGACGCTGTCTTGAAACAAGCTACGACCTCGCCTTAGCGTTTCAACCTCAATGGACTGATTGCATAACTCGTTTGCCGCTGGATCCCTTTCAAACTCGGGGAGTCACCCTGGGACATCATGACAACATTTCACACCATACGACTGTTTCATGTCTCAAAAAAAGAAAGAAACATATTTTGTCTACTTTCCTTTCCCTCTGCTGTTTTTCGATCTCACATTTCATTTACAAAATACTGATACTTTAAAAAAAAAAAAAATTATAATAACAAGAGAGACCCAAAAAACACAATAATATCGGAACCTTCTGCTGTGAAGATGCTATGCGACTATATGGTTGTGATTTTCTCTGCGGAGGATTTTGTAAACGTCGTCTACTTTTGCGAGGCGCTCTAGAAGAGGAAGAACATCCAGAAGCTCTCTGTCGGACATGTCGTCAAACCATGATGACACTGGGATCTGCAGGTCAAAGAAAAACCAAACCAAAGTTCATCAGAAGCAACACAAAGGTAGCATTTTAAAGGCCAGTGCTAATCTCAGATTGCTGGAGCGGTTTTCTTTTCAAATCTTTTGAGGTGTGTCATGGCCAAGCGGTCTAGTTCACTGGACTCAAGCTCTAGTGTTGTCAGCAGCAGAGTTTGGGTTCGAATCCTGGTTGTGGCACTACAGGTGTGCCGTGGCCAAGTGGTCTAGTTCACTGAACTCAAGCTCTGGCGTTGTCAGCAGCAGAGTGTGGGTTCGAATCCTGGTTGTGGCACTAGCAGGTGTGCCGTGGCCAAGTCGTCTAGTTTACTGGACTCAAGCTCTGGTGTTGTCAGCAGCAGAGTGTGGGTTCGAATCCTGGTTGTGGCACTACCAGGTGTGCCAAGGCCAAGTGGTCTAGTTCACTGAACTCAAGCTCTGGTGTTGTCAGCAGCAGAGTGTGGGTTCGAATCCTGGTTGTGGCACTAGCAGGTGTGTCGTGGCCAAGTGGTCTAGTTTACTGGACTCAAGCTCTGGCGTTGTCAGCAGCAGAGTGTGGGTTCGAATCCTGGTCGTGGCACTAGCAGGTGTGCCAAGGCCAAGTGGTCTAGTTCACTGAACTCAAGCTCTAGTGTTGTCAGCAGCAGAGTGTGGGTTGAATCTCAGACATGACACTTGTGCCCTAGAGCAAGGCACTAAACCATAACTGCTTCGTAAAAACATTGTGAGAAACAGCTCCCTTTGAAGTGACGTAGTTTTTGAGAAAGAAGTAATTTTCCACGAATTTGATTTCGAGACCTCAGATATTGAATTTGAGGTCTCGAAATCAAGCATCTGAAAGCACACGTGTGACCATGGTAAGACAAGGGTGTTTTGTCTTTCATTATTATCTTGCAACTTCGACGAACCGATTGAGCTCAAATTTTCACAGGTTTGTTCATTTATGCATATGTTGAAATACACCAACTGTGAAGACTAGTCTTGGACAATTACCAATAGTGTCCAGGGGTGGATTCCTAACTTAGGACTAGTCCTAGACATTGCTAAGAGATAGGACCAGTCCCAAGTTAGGACCAGTAACTCATCCTAACTTAGGACTGGTCCTATCTCTTAGCATTGCCCAGGACTAGTCCTAAGTTAGGACTACCTTTGTGAAATCCACCCCAGTGTCTTTAAGAACTCACTCCGTTGTGGTGCAGTTAATAACGATCCTACAAGCTATATGTAAAGTAGTAGTCCCAGCCAATTTTCTATACCTTCCGCCCAGGTAGTACTTAAAAAGCCGGACAGTTCTTTTCAGAACTGAGAAGTCTCCCGAACAATCCGATAAATCTACTCTGCGGTAGTAGAACATAGAAAGACAGTTCTCTAAAGACCAAACTCTACCTGTCAAGTAGATACACACATGGTGTTACCGCAAACCAAATACATATTGATACCTCACCATGCAATGCCTCAAATCATATAGCTTCTCCTCACTTACCGCATTGTCTTGATGGAAGATATAAGAAGCAGGAGAATTATCTACAATGAGTATTCGTTCTAGCTTGCGGCCAAGTCGACTCAGGTCCTGCACAAAAGTACCACAAAAAAACATCTACATTTAGAATACCAGTACAATAGTGATTGTTACATGCAATTTGACTATGAGCATTGTATTGTACAATTAAGGGAACACTAAACTTGAAAAGTATTATGGGGAATGTATATTGCCTACAAAATAGAATACCTAGAAGTTGATACATATTTAATAGATGTTAAATTTGCATCGGGGATAAAGAATATTAATTTTTTTTTTTTTTTAACCCATATACAAAAAAAACCTGCTGAAATATAGGATTCGAACTGCCTCTAGCCACCGGGCAATCTCGGTGGTCTAGTTGGTATGGCACTCCTCTATAATTGCAACGATCGTGGGTTCGAATCCCACCCGATTAATATGCCTGTGATTTTGTTCACTGAACTCGGGTAAGTACTGAGTATACAGTGCTAACACACTTTGATGTATATGAGTAAAAACCAAAATGATACCAAAATGAATACATATTATTGTTGATAGATTCAGACAGACTTTGAAAATGCCTGAATCTGAAACAAAATATAATTGCGTCAATCATTTCAAGCACCACTTATTTTAGCGATAAATTGGTCATATGGACACATTAATTGTTTATTTGATTTTACAAATGTCAAACCAATGATGACAAACGAAAACAAGTCACAACAGCACCCTCATGAGTCCTCTTTTCTATTTTGAAAACTGTGTGGCCATGCAATCTTTTTATTTTTGCATTTTACAACTATTTTTCTGAAAACTGGACACTTGGACACAACATCGCTACATGGACCTCTTTGACCACAACTTCACACCTTCATAGCCAGTAAAAGGGGGACAGACGATAATGTGCTCATACAAAACAGTGACGGCAGGCAAAACTCCTGATAACTCACGAGTTTGCATTCACACAGGAAGAAATCACTGCATACATTATTTTTTTTGTTGATCCCTCAGTCTCAAAACTGAAAGCCAACACAATGAAGGCGGTGGAAGTCATGGTTGTACCAAATTTAGCATCAGAGACACAAAGCATTCACTATAATACCCCACACTGTTTTATATACCCGCCTGCACAATGTGACGCAAAACTCGTCAGTTGTTGTTAACAAAAAGCATTCAGAAACATTGCATGGCAAGCCATTTCATTTACTGTACAAGCAAGGTCAGCTTGCTACTGCAGAGAAAAGATTTGGATTTTGTGAAGCAAAAATGTCCTTTTCAAAATCTGCAAAGGGGGTCTGAAGGTTAAGACCAGGGGGGCATAATAGAGGACACTGCCAGTTACATTCAAGGAGAGTTATTGCCTGAGACACCCAAGGACGATATTGTTTACTTCTCAAAAGAAATCGACAGTAAACGTGGGCGACAGTTGCAGTTCCACTTAAGATGTCATAGATTGGAACACCCAGACGAGTCTGACATCGCTTTGGGCTGAAAACGCAATGATACACTCAACAAAAGAAAAACCTTGGAGCATTGTTGATTGTGTTGCCATAGATACAGCTTGTAGGTGGATTGACGGTTTGATTTCACATGGTACCTTAATGAACTCTACAGCACTCTGGTTCTGATGATGCGTGCATTTCAAATAATGTTCCGTCGTGAAAGATATTAATTTCAACTTCTCAGATCTGACAGATAGTACAATATAGCTATGTACTCTCCCTTGAACAATATTCAATAAATGTACAATGTCCAATGTACGAGATCCCAATGCCACCAAGCTTTCAGACAGGCCTTGCCAATCACTATACCTTTTTTATCCAACATATGTGTAGTGCCCTTGTATCATACCTTGACGTAGTTGCCCCGGTGGAACACACATGATTCCCCACTCTAAACAGTATAACCCAAACTCCACCTACGAGATCCCAAAGCCACCCAGCTTATCCACAAGCCTTGCCAATCTTATTTATCCCACATATACCCTTGTATCATACCTTGATGTACAAATGCAGTTGTCTCGGTCTAACACCCAAAGCCACCCAGCTTATCCACAAGCCTTGCCAATCTTATTTATCCCACATATACCCTTGTATCACACCTTGATGTACAAATGCAGTTGTCTCGGTCTAACACCCAAACTCCACCTAGGAGATCCCAAAGCCACCCAGCTTATCCACAAGCCTTGCCAATCTTATTTATCCCACATATACCCTTGTATCATACCTTGATGTACGAATGTAGTTGTCTCGGTCTAACACCCAATTCCACCTACGAGATCCCAAAGCCACCCAGCTTATCCACAAGCCTTGCCAATCTTATTTATCCCACATATACCCTTGTATCATACCTTGATGTACGAATGTAGTTGTCTCGGTCTAACACCCAATTCCACCTAGGAGATCCCAAAGCCACCCAGCTTATCCACAAGCCTTGCCAATCGCTGAACTTTTTTTATCCCACGTATACCCTTGTATCATACCTTGATGTACAAATGTAGTTGTCTCGGTCTAACACCCAATTCCACCTAGGAGATCCCAAAGCCACCCAGCTATCCACAAGCCTTGCCAATCTTATTTATCCCACACCCTTGTATCATACCTTGATGTACAAATGTAGTTGTCTCGGTCTAACACCCAAACTCCACCTAGGAGATCCCAAAGCCACCCAGCTTATCCACAAGCCTTGCCAATCTGATTTATCCCACATATACCCTTGTATCATACCTTGATGTACAAATGTAGTTGTCTCGGTCTAACACCCAAACTCCACCTACGAGATCCCAAAGCCACCCAGCTTATCCACAAGCCTTGGCAATCGCTGAACCTTATTTATCCCACGTATACCCTTGTATCATACCTTGATGTAGTTGCCTCGGTGGAACACACAGGATTCTCTGAACAGCCTTGATCTAAACACCCCACTCTTATCAAGAAGATCTGCTACTGGGTCAGCATACTATCAAAAGAAGATCAAAGGAAACACTAAATAAAAGATGAATTATTTCATCAAATGTCAAGTTTGACCGGAGTTTTGTTTACGAAACCAATCATTTTTATCCCGATGTTTAATTAACATCTAGTAATTGGACGTTGTAGTACCCTCTAAAGGATTTGAACCGTCTCTAGATTAAACCAAGATTATAACAATTTTTTAAAGCACTTAAAGGCACTGGACACTGTTGGTAATTACTCAAAATAATTGTTAGCATAAAAACTCACTTGGTAACCATCAGTGGAGAGCTGTTGATAGTATAAAATATTGCTTGCTCTGAAGTATCAGAGTTTTTCAGAAAGAAGTCATTTCTCACTAAAATATCCGAATTGAGTTCGAGACCTCTATCATGAGCAAGCCCCTTCAGTCTTTTTTGTTGCAGATACTGGCACTTTAAAAGACCTCATTTTTATTATTATGAGTGCACACGACATCAATCATTCAATTTCACGCTAACATTGCCATCTTATGATTAAACCCATGTTCCGAGAGCAACAAAGTTCAAAATTGTCCCCATTAATTCTCTTGTGAATTGTTCACGCAAGTCTGAATGCGATCAACTTCGATCAATCGCTCATGCAGATTTTCAGAGTAGCTGTTTTAGTTTATTTGTTGTACTCCTTTACAGGCTTGATACTTCGCGGAGGCAACGAAGGCGATTGCCTCGATGCCACCTTGGTGCCCTTAAAAAGTAGAAATTTACAATTTCCTCATAGGGTGCCCTTTACCAAGGAGGACCTTGCCCTTTCAGAAACGAAGCATACATGTCTGCCTCACTGAGTACTGACGTCACAAAGTGTGCAGGCTTCACATAATGCGAATGTACAGGGCCCCCTTTTAAAAAATTATCTTGCGAGTGAGTACTTGATGTTTCTCCAATAAGGGTCTTTTGTACGCACCAGCTGTCAAGATTACATTCTAGATGACTGTGCTTGACGAAGTAGAACTCTTAAAGGCAGTGGACACTACTGGTAATTACTCAAAATAATTATTAGCATAAAACCTTACTTAGTAACAAGTAATGGGGAGCTGTTGATAGTTTAAAACATTTTGAGAAACGGTTCCCTCTGAAGTAACATAGTTTTCGAGAAATAAGCATTTTTCCTCCAACTTGATTTTGAGACCTCAGAATTATATTCTGAGGTCC
Organism: Asterias rubens; assembly: GCF_902459465.1. Classification (NCBI taxonomy): domain Eukaryota; kingdom Metazoa; phylum Echinodermata; class Asteroidea; order Forcipulatida; family Asteriidae; genus Asterias; species Asterias rubens. The sequence goes on from NC_047067.1 coordinate 14,070,228, forward strand.
TGAAATCAAGCATATGAAAGCACACAACTTTGTGTGACAAGGGTGTTTTTTCTTTCATAGTTATCTCGCAACTTCGATGACCAATTGAGCTCAAATTGTCACAGGTTTGTTATTTTATGCATATGTTGAGATACACCAAGTGAGAAGACTGGTCTTTGACAATTACCAATAGAATCCAGTGTCTTTAAAGGCACTGGACATGATTGGCAATTGTCAAAACCAGTAATCTCACTTGGTGTATCCCAACATGCATAAACTAACAAGCCTGTGAAAATTTTGACTCAATTTGTTGAGTTGCAAAGAGAATAATGAAAGAAAAAACACCATTGTTGCATTACAGTGTTTGCTTTTAGACGCATAATAAAAGGCTTCAGCTGAAGTATTTTGTTATTCGAGTGAGAAATTACCTCCTCCAAAACTACGTTACATGTACATGTACTTCTGTTCAGAGGGAGCCATTTCTCACAATGTTTGTTGCTATCAACAGCTCTCCCTTGCCTGTTACCAAGTAAGTTCTTATGCTATTGCTGTCAATTATTTTGAGTAATTACCAATAGTGTCCAGTGCCTTTAAGAGCTTGATTATTTACTGGTCGGCTGTCAGATGTTAATTTTAAGTTTTTTGATAAATGACCTTTTTTTTTTAAGGGAAGGGGGACACAGCCACTGGGCCGTTGGGTTCAAGTACTTGACTGTCAATCACAGGGTCATCGGCTCTAATCAAATTTTGTTTAAAGGTACGCACAAATATAAACTGTTGCTGCAAAGCCAGGGCTCTATCTCACAAAGAGCTAAGATTGATCTGAACATTTTTAGAGACCATTTATTTCTGTACAATTCATTAATAAATACCTTGGACGGTTTCAGGTCTCTGCTTGGTCAATACCCGGTCACACGGGGGTGTGTTAACGGTCGGTATAAAGACCGGCTTTGGAAAATAGCGATTAAGTGGCCCCTAAAACAGCATACATTGTGTAAAACTTGCGTGTTGCACTGTATCTCATGCTTATTTATATTCATGTTAGTTTCATTGCAAAACTTTGCGCACTTGCGTGTACGCGCTGAAAATGGATCAATTTTGAGGTAGCAGGTGCGGGCGTATAAACTCATTTGTCCTTATATGGTCTTGTTTACAGCGACATCCTACATGGACGCTGAGTTCATGCGCGCGTTTTAACGCACAAAGAACAGCTATTGTCCAATCATGTGCCTCCTTCGACCCCAGTGAAGGCGCTGAACGGACCATTATTTAAAAGAGTCACTGGTCTCAACGATCAGAATTAACGCACGAAAAAAATGGGAACCATCAAAAGCTCAAATATGGCCCCTGAACATGTCTGGAAGTATCACCGAGAGAAAAGTCACAAAATTTGGAAAAATTTAGCCGTTTAATTCGTTAAAAGGTATTTATTAATGGGAATAACAGCCTACAGACCCGGTCTTCACTGCGTGGTAATGACCTTGGTTGGTGGCTGGCGCTGTTAACGAACCGAGTCGGTACGGCTCGGTCCGTTAACAGTGCCAGCCACCAACCCGGTCATTACCACGCAGTGAAGACCGGGTCCGAACACTGTTATTCCCTAATTACAAAACGCCCAGACTTAAAATAAAATAAAAAATTCAGTAAAAATGTCAACAGAAAAAATAATGTGCAATAGAAAATTTAGTTTTGTTTCTAGAAATTGGGACACTATATGCTTTACATATTAACTGCAGCTAACATTCACATTTAAAACATTTTATTAAACACCAACAGCCAAAAGTGGCCAACTGCCATACAAACAAGCCGCCATTGATCCAGTAATCTAGTGTATCTCTAATTGAAAATAAAACTTATTTGTTGCTTGTTCATTCTTGAAACTTTACCTTTGCTAAACTGGCGGTAAACAGAACACATTCATAGAGCTCGCCCATCCGTCTTAAAAATTCGTCCACGTGCGGCCTCTTCAAAACATACACCTAGAATATAACAATACAAGATATCAATCAAGTTTGGAAAGTCACTTTAATTGCCTGCAGGAAAAACTATGCTATGCTGCATGTAGGATCAAAACGTCAGGACATTGGCTATTTTCCCAATTAGTCCTTTTGGTTGGTAGGCAGTTTGCAACAGCTAGATCTATTTTTTTTTTTTTTTTAAGCAGTGAACAAATTCCCTTGCATAGTCCGTATTGAATAACCCCTTTTTGCTATGAAAGTCGACATCTTGTAGGGCAAACAGTATGCGCGTCCAAACGCGTACATCAATGAAGCACGCAGCATTCCGAGTTTGCTTTCTACAGCACATGCACGCACACACCCATGCAAACCCGTACAGACGCCATATTGTAGGACAGATATTTGAATGTGGACGTCATATTCAATATGGTCTATAAAAGAGCAAAATGTTACGCAAAATGTGTCAGTTGCTATTCAAAAATCCCCCATTTGCTACTCAATATTATCATTCACTGTGCACAAAATCTGTTCAGTTGAAGTATTTTGCTAAGCAAAAGTGCTGGATGAAAGCGTTCCCTGTTAAGTAAATAATTATCAAACAAGATACCATTTCATTTATAAATAGAGTGGCCTTTCTGGCAGGCAGTGATTTTATTGGATAAACGTGCAGTGAAGTATAATAGCTTTCCATGTTTGTGATTGGTCCGAGGTGATGTTTGTCAGCTGCACTTTCGGTCGTCTTAATGCAGTGTGCATAATGTTTGTATACGGTACATGTGTACATTGTACAAGCATGTTATTTTATATGTATGTATCATGTACCTAGGTTATGACTGTGAATCTCCATGTCAAATGAATACAAGGTCAAAAGGTGCATTTAGAAGAATCCTCGTAGGCTCAAGGCATGTTTCTTGCGCAATAGACTGATCCATTTAGCTCCGCCCCATTGCGTATTGACCAATCATAACGCTGATCGCGCAACCAAAGGTCAGACAAAATAACAAATAAAGTCTGACATGCATGCCGCGCGTGCCAAGCATACGCGCGACAGAGTTGTGCAGAATGGCATTGGAGAGGCTCCTCACATGTTCTTACTCACATGTGCGCCATGGGCGTAGGCTAATGGATCGGTCTATTGTTATTCACGAGCCTCAAAGCATGGCGTCAGACGTTCACAGGCTATGTACATACGTTTACATTAATAATAAAAAACATGGTTTGTACTGACCTGATGGACCGTGCCGTCAATCTCTACTGGAACAATAAAATCTGCATTGCTTATGGGCTGCAGAAAACAAAAAGACAAAAAGAATATAAAGAACATTTCATTTATTACTTGTCCGACTTAGTATCAGGCCTGAATGCATCTGAAACCGAAACGTTTTCAACTTGTCTATGCACTGATCAATGTTTTTGATAAAAGGAAAGAAAATCTATACAAAAGAAATGGCAATTAAAAATACACAGTTTACCTACATGTAAAAAATTATACAAACTCAAAATCGTTTTGTGTAGTTTTAGTTCAGTTTTAGTTTTATTAAACTGGCATAAAAATATAAATATACAAGACGAAACATATAGAAACAATGAACCAAAGCTTAAAAATACCAAGCCAGTGAGTGGCGAGGAGGAACAGGTGACCAGCACCTCTACAAAGCCGTCCTGCCACAAAGGATGTCCCCTGAAACCCACCCCATAGTTAAAAACCACCCATCCCACTTCGCTTCTTCGCTTGAAGGCGGGATTTAGTCCCTCAAAATGAAATTTATTTCTCCCTTCACAACAATAAGTTAGGAACAAGATAATTTGGGCCTACATACAGGGGCCTATTAATAAATTTACTGTATTTTACACTTTTTAATTTATGCAAAATAAATGTCAACTGTATGTTGTATATAACCACACTACTAATAACATATCAAAACTGTTTCTAATTATATGCCAGACACTTCAACTGCCTCCTTGCCCCTGGCTATTGCCTTGGTGCCCCTTGCAATATTCTACTAAAACATTAACAATTTCCCCATAAAGGTGCACCTTACCAAGAAGAAAACACTGTGGTCAGGTTGGTGCCCTTCAGGCCTGTATGCTTTGTTTTTGAAAGGGCAAGGGCATCAAGGCATTTTCTTCTTGAAAAAGGGCACCCTACATGTACAAGGGCACCAGGGCAATGGAGGCAATCTTTGTTGCCACCGTTTAAAAGTATCAGGCCTGGCCATTGCCCTCTCAGAAACGAAAGCATCAGTCCTGAAATTCTTCAACACTTTACATTTACCAATACATTTTTTTCCTTCTTCAGTGACTGCTTTTAAGTGAAGTTGATTTGTATTCAAACTGACAACTTAATGAGAGTGCTTGCCAGGCAGTGCCCTTAAAACAAATGCTGTTAATCTTTGACACATTTCCCTTCCAATTTTTTTCAGCTGGCAGTGAGAGCAGAGTAAGTGCAAACTGAATGGCATTTGAGTGATAATGTGCATTACGTATGCATTCAAGCCAGATGCTAGAGTTATATCTCACTATCATAATTGGGATATCATTTTTTAAAGGGAGTTTATTTTTGTGTTTTTGAAGTTTTTCAATTGTGCGGATAGAAAGTCCCTGTTTGTGTTCTAACTCATTACAGGTGTGTTTATTTACTAAGTTTTCTAGTGTATTGATTATATGTTTCTTAGCTTGTCACTTCTCTAGCCAGCTTTTGAAAGAAGTCATGCAATGTATTATTAATGTGGTTCGATGCATTTATTATTTCAAGTGGTTTTTAGGGCTCTACACTTTTAATCTTTGTATACAACTGACCTGTTATTTTTGTCAAAGTGTATCTTTGTAAATATAGTATTTTTAAATTGCATCAAGGGATCTGTGACCCAGAATGGGCTATATAAATGCTGTATTATTATTATTATTATTATTATTATTATTATTATTATTATTATTATTATTATTATTATTATTATTATTATTATTATTATTATTATTATTATTATTATTATTATTATTATTATTATTAGTATTATTATTATTATTATTATTATTATTATTATTATTATTATTATTATTATTATTATTATTATTATTATTATTATTATTATTATTATTATTATTATTATTATTATTATTATTATTATTATTATTATTATTATTATTATTATTATTATTATTATTATTATTATTATTATTATTATTATTATTATTATTATTATTATTATTATTATTATTATTATTATTATTATTATTATTATTATTATTATTATTATTATTATTATTATTATTATTATCATATGGTTTGTGAATATTATGAATTCATACTTTGCTCGTCCAGACACTCTTTATATAATTTATGTATTACATGAAGTAATTACTCCCAGGATTATTTTGTAATTTTTGTATCGCCTTTTATAATTATGCATCCATGCATTCTGAAGATTACCATAACTTCATCAAGAAAAAACGTTCAAATTGTCTTGTCTAGCGACAGTGAAGACACCAACTTAGGGGCTATTCAGAATTATAAATTTAAAATAAATTCTGTCTTCTTCTTTATTAAAGGGACACGTTACCATGGTTCGGTTGGTCTATGAAAATCATTTGAAACTGTTTGTTTTGAAGTCGATAAGGTTGGAAAGATGTTTTTAAAGTCTAACATAATGATCTACACAAACATGGCTGGAAAGTACAGTGGGCCATTTTATGGAGTCAAAAACTTGACTCAACAAAATGGCTCAACAGAACTACAAAGGTGTTTTCTTGTAATATGCCTATGATTTTTTCACAGAACACATGAAAGTACTGAGTGAGTATACAGTGCTCATACAAAATCGTGCAAGGGTGAAAACAATGAATGTATGTGGGGCTAAAGGCTTGACATTTTTTCTACATTTTCAAGAGTATACAGTGTTAACACACATCCGTGTACATGTATTAAGGTTAAAAACAAAATTAAAGGGACACGTTGCCTTGGATCGGTCGAGTTGGTCAATAAAAAGCATTTGAAACCGTTGTGAAATCGGTATGGTTAAAAAGATGTTTAACAAGTAGAATATAATGATTCACACAAACATGCCTCGAAATTGCACGGTTTTCCTTTTACCTTGCAAACTACATTGTAACACGGTCCGCCATTTGTTGGGAGTAAAAAACTTGACTCCACAAAATGGCTGACCGTGTTAGTTCACAATGTTGAGGAAACCATGCAGTTTCGAGGGACGTTTGTGTGAAACATTATATTCTACTTAAAAAAAAATCTTTCTAACCTTATCAATTTTTAAAACAAGCGGTTTCAAATGCTTTTCATGGACCAACTCGCCCGATCAAAGGCAACGTGTTCCTTTAAGTTAGTTTACAATATTAAACAGTTCTTGTGGTTCAGTAAATATTTAGACTGGACACACAAATCAGAAGCCACATAATAAATAACGGTCCGACAGAGATGGGACATTATAATGTATTAACTACACCACAATGGTTCACCAGGTGGCAGGCGAACTACCAGGTGGTTGAGTGTGCCCAGAATTATATTGACCTTTCTGTACAGTAAACACTGCCAGGTAAACACCTTGTCAACCTTTCGTAATTTCAAACACATTTATGGACTAATAAAATAAGCATTACAGCACTAGATTTACATAATAAAGGTATCGTCAACAAATCAATTTAATTAGCTCAATTTCAGCAACAACAAATCATTACAAAATCGGCATTCCATTTTAGTTAGTGGGTTAACTGCATAGACAACTTTAAATTGTTAAAAATTTATATTCAAACCAGGATTCTCCCGTAGGATTCCCAAAACGGTTGGGCATTTCAGACCAAAATTTTGGAAGTTTGGCTGAAGCACGCTGAATTGGAACGAGGTCCCTGAAATGTTTTTTATTTCATTCTTTATTTTTCAGAAGTCCTATTGTGCAATCTGCTTTTTAAAATTGGTTTTATGTACCGCTATGCATGCTTTTTTATGTATTTTGATCTGAAGTACCCCCCCCCCCCCAAGAAAAATAAAAATAAAATAAAAATAATAATAGTCAAGTTGGTTTCTGTCATTACAGTTTAATATTATTATTATTATAATTTGTTCGATATTGGCCAAAATTGGCACGCAATTCGCGTGCGCTGGCACAATATGCTGGGAGAGCCCTGTTTTAATGTAGTAGATAAAAAATCATCAATTGTAATACTTCTCTACATTTCAAATACCATGACCCCAAACAATGTCACAAGATAAACATTGATTGTACAGTCTACTTGTACAAGATGAACTTGTATCATAAAAATATTATTTGTATCACTGCCTTTCTGGTGTGTCAACAGCACAAAGAATTCAATGGAAAAGAAATAGTCCAATGTTCACACCGAGTGGGCGGTTATGGAAGACAAATGGCCTCCCCTGAGACCGAAATCAAAACAGTCGCAATCTACGGTAAATATTCCAATGTAATAATCACACAACTGCAGGGTCCTTCACTGTGAAGAAGGATTAATCCTGGGCAGTGATTTTAGGGGAGGAGAAATTACAGGGGAGGAGGGGAGGGTTAGGCCTGAGGAGTGAGGGTGGGAGAGCTTTCACACCCCTTCAAGGTTCAGAATCTACTTGGTTAGAGACGGCACATCAGAGTAGAGAGTCATTTTCAGCACCAAGGTTGTATCAGAGAGCCCCGATGAACAACAAGTCCCACTGACTGCAGTCGATAAATTTTTATTCTAAACATGAACATCACAATATCTTTAAAGGCATGGACACCTTTGGTTATTGTCAAAGACCAGTATTCTCATTTGGTGTTTCCCAACATGCACAAAATAACAAATCTGTGAAAATTTGGACTCAATTGGTCATCAAGTTGCAAGAAAACAATGAAAGAAAAAACACCATTGCTGTACCAGTTTGTCTGCTTTCAGATGCCTAATAAAAGGCTTCTGACCTGAAGTATTTGAAGAAAAGAGCGAGAAATTACATCTTTCTCAAAAACTATGTTACTTCAGAGGGAGCCGTTTCTCACAATATTTTATACTATCAACATTATCTCCATTGCTCATTACCAAGTAAGATTTATGCTAATTATTTTTTAGTAATTACCAATAGTGTCTAGTGCCTTTAAGGACCAAGGTTGGATCAGAGAGACCCAAAAAATGAACAACAAGTCCCCGCTGACTGCAGTCGATAAAAATTTATATTCTAAACATAAACATCACAGTGTCTTTAAAGGGAAGCTGTAGTTGTATACAATTGGTAATCACTCCTTAAAAAAACGAATGACCATCAAAACTTTTGGTTGGAAGCCTATTATTTAAAACAGTGTCTTTCAATAGTAAAAAGCTTTTTGAGAAACATTTAAAGCCATTATACACTTTCAGTACAGGAAAAAAAAAAGTTCACAGATTTACAAATAATTTACAGGGTTTACAGAAACTAATGGTGAAAGACTTCTCTTGAAATATTGTTCCATGAAATGCTTTACTTTTTGAGAAAACATTAAAACAATATAAATTCTCGTTAGCGAGAATTACAGATTTATTTTAAACACATGTCATGACACGGCGAAACGCGCGGAAACAAGAATGGGTTTTCCCGTTATTTTCTCCTGACTCCAATGACCGATTTAACCTAAATTTTCACAGGTTCGTTATTTTATATATAAGTTGTGATACACGAAGTGTGGGAATTGGACAATACTGTTTACCGAAAGTGTATAATGGCTTTAACTTCTATGTACAATGTGGTTATGTAAAAGATATCGTTAATGTTTTATATGGAGCTGGCCAACTGATGTTATTGCCAATTGAGGATGGTTAAAGTTTTTTGAATTAAATTGAATTTAATTGAATTGAAGTTGCTAGGCTTGAAGTTGATTCGGAGAAGCGTTACTGGGTAACATTTCTTAGATTGTGGATTCCTATTGAGGATTATTGTATCGCTCCAGATGTCTCACAAAAGCAACCACCTTTTGAAATGAAAATTAGCTTAAAGCCACTTCTTATTCTAGTACTGGATTGATAACAAATCTAACTGCTGCCGTTTTTGTCTGCCATCAAATTCTAATGCTAGTACTGGATTGATAACAAGTGCTATTTTTGCTATTTTTCCCTGTCCGCAACTTCTAAAGCTAGTTCTGGATTGGATAAAAAAAACTATTTTTGCAATTTTTTCCAGCCTGCCACTTCTAATGCTAGTACTGGATGTTAAACAATCCTATGTTTGCTTTTTATTTGCCCTGTCTGCCACTTCTAATGCTTGTGAATCGATAACAAATGGGCCTACTATTTTCAATAGATGTTAAATTTTAATAGATGTTAAATTTGCATCGGGGATAAAGAATATTAAATTTGGTTTTTACCCATTCACTATTTTTTGCTATTTTGTCCTGCCTGCCACTTCTAATGCTATTCTGAATTGATAACAAATCCTATTTTTGCTATTTTCTTCCTGCCTGCCGCTTCAAATGCTATACTGAATCGATAACAAATCCTATTGTTTGCCCCTTTAATCGTTCCCAGGCCCTGACTTAAAATTCCATAATTTGTCCCCTTTATTTACCAGAAGGCACATGAACCCCATCCTAACCTTGTAGTTTGATATATTATTTGTCTGTAGCTAGAGGGGTCATGCCAACACATAATACTCCATGACCTTTGACTGAATACGCAAGAGGCATTGACTTTTTTATCCGTATATCACCCACACGGGCAAAAAAAGCATGTGGGAGGATTAATATTGGGTTGATTGATCGATAAACCAAGGTCTGTATGCTTCGTTTCTGAAAGGGCAAGGGCACCAAGGCATTTTCTCTTTGGTAAAGGGCACCCTTTGTGGAAATTGTAAATTTCTACTGGAGCATTTCAAGGGCACCAAGGCTCCTTGGTAAAGGGCACCTTATGAGGAAATTGTAAATTTCTACTGGAGCATGTCAAGGGCACCAAGGCATTTTCTCCTTGGTAAAGGGCACCTTATAAGGAAATTGTAAATTTCTACTCGAGCATTTCAAGGGCACCAAGGCAATGACCAGGGGACATGGAGGCAATCGCCTTGGTTGCCCCTGTGAAGTATCAGGCCTGATAAACCTGTTTTGGCATCATTAAGGTCTAGTGGTTAGACTGCAGGGCTTACAACTACTGTGTACAGGCCTGATGTTGCCTCCGTTGCCCCTTGCCATAATGCTCTAGTAGAAATTTAAAATTTCCTTATAGGGTGCCCTTTGCCAAAGAGAAATTGCCTCGGTGCCCTTGCCCTTTCAAAAACGAAGCATACAGCCCTGGTACATGTACGAGCTTGTGGGTTTGAATCCTCCATGACCAGAATAAGTGTCAGTCTGTCTTCTAGTTACTCAATCACAACTTCTTGATTTGTGCAACTCGTTTAATCACAAACGTTAAACCAATGTTTGAATGAGACAGATTGGCTAAATACCTGCTGAATCCGGCTGATGAATGTATTTTCCTACTTTACTAGTTCTTGATGCAGTGAATGATCAAATATTTTCTCGTTAGGGTTTGGGTTAACACATTTTTATTTTGTATTCAGCATCAGGCTCATTAGTTTTCTTCATCCTTCAGTGTCTGTGGTTTGAACCAGACTACTGTATGGATGCTTCTGTGACACTGACAGTAGGTTCCTTGAGTAAAGTAAACTCAGTAATAACAGAATAACATCCTGAATGCAATATGTGAATAAAGTTTCCAATGCTAAAAATCTATGCCAAAACTACTGAGGCAGCAGTGACACCGTGCATTGTGACTGGATGCTGGGACCTCAAAAACAGATGTGAGAGGGAAACAGTGTTGTGATTTAACATTTTGTTTTCGTTAGAGGATTTACACTTCCTGGAACCCTATGTATTTAAATGTGTTTTATTAAAGAATAAGAACAGGATGTGCGTGAGTCATCCGTCCCAACACTGCTGGTCAACCAAAAGAACAAAGTACCAGTCACTTAAAGGCACTGAACACGTTTGGTAACTTGTCAAAGACCAGTCTTCTCACTTGGTGTATCCCAACATTTATGCATAAAATAACAAGTCTGTGAAAATTTGGGCTCAATTGATCGTCGAAGTTGCGAGAAAATTATGAAATAAAAAACACCCTTGTTGGACGAATTTGTGTGCTTTCAGAGATAGTAATAAAAGAGATCTGGCTAGAAGTCTTTTAATATTTTAGTGAGAAATTACCTCTTTCTCAAAATTTACGCTACTTCAGAGGGAGCAGTTTTGTCTCAATGTTTTATACTATCACCAGAGCTCCAATGCTCGTTACCAAGGCAGTTTTTAAATTCATATTTGTTTTGAGTAATTACCAAACGTGAACCTTCCCTTTAAAGGTACAGAGTGTACACATGTACACTGTTTTCAGTTTTTGGAGTTCTTGTCAATTTACAAATAAAATAGTTTCTGCTGTTAAAATTTTAGGGGGGGGGGGGGACACCACAAAATACTACTTAAAGGCACTGAACACCTTTGTGTCAAAGACCAGTATTCTCACTTGGTGTATCCCAACATAAAACAACATAACAAATCTGTGAACATTTGGACTCAATTGGTCATTGAATTTGCAAGAGAATATTGAAACAAAAAACACCCATGTTGTACAAATTGGTGTGCTTTCAGATGCCCAACAAAAGGCTTTAGGCCCGATGTCTTTTATTTTAATATTTGAGAGACCAAAAACTACGCAACTTCAGAGGGAGCCATTTCTCGCAATAGTATTTACTATCAACAGCTGTCCATTTCTTTGTTACAAAGTTCTAAATGCAAACAATTGTTTTGAGTAATTACCAATAGTGTCCAGTGCAATTGTTAATCGAAGTTGCAAGAAAGAGAGTAATGAAAGAAAAAACACCATTGCTGCACAAATTTGTGTGCTTTCAGATGCCGTTAAAAGGCTTTAGACCTGAAGTCTTTTAATATTTCAGTTTATAAGAAATTACCTCTTTCTCGTAAACTACATTACTTCAGGGGGAGCCGTTTCTCACAATGTTTTATATTATCAACAGCTCTCCATTGCTTGTTACCAATTAAGTTTTTTATGCTAACAATTATTTTGAGTAATTACCGATAGTGTCCGGTGCCTTTAATGAGACAACATGCCATTCATATCTTCATTTAATCATAATCAGACATTGGAAAGCTATCACAAACTGGATCTTGATGACCTGCACTCCAAAGACGTTCACGTTGCACTTAATGTATGCAAATTTCTTATAGATTAACAGCTGCCAACATTTTGCATCTTGCAATCAGGGTGGCGTTGTACAACAATCAGGGAGAGATTGAGTATTTAGAATTACATTAAGTACATACACGTATTCAACATTATATAGAAAAGGTTTACAAAATCAGGGAGAATTTCAATATTGTTTTTTAATAAGGACATGGAGAGATTTCTTAAATTTTCAGAGAACTTTCTGTAGAATCCAGAAAGTTGGCAGTTCTGTGCAAGTCTTCTGGGTCACCCCCCCCCCCATATTTTTTAGCTACTTTTTAAGCTACTTGTAGCAGTATGCCATTAACAGACTGACTCAAGTCTAATGATCATTTCTTATCACGCTTCACCTTATTATAACATGGCTTCTCACATAAGTTACATGTACATGTAAATGTATGCTTGTATCAGCTCGACTAGCCTCTGAAGTGATATTCAAATGAGAGCAATTTAACTGGGGTCCCTGGCTTAAATTTAGCACGGTTGTAAAATGTAGCAATTGTTTGACAATTTTACAAGATACAATGTACCTTGGACAGCAGTATAATATTGTTGTCCTTTCGCACAGGTACATTTTGTAAAATGTTCAATTAAAGGCAGTGGACACTATTGGTAATTACTCAAAATAATTATTAGCATAAAACCTTTCTTGGTGTCGAGTATCGGGGAGAGGTTGATGGTATAAAACATTTTGAGAAACAGCACCCTCTGAAGTGCCATAGTTTTCGGGAAGAAGTAATTTTCTACGAACTTGATTTCGAAACCTCCAATTTAGAACTTGAGGTCTCGAAATCAACCATCTAAACGCACACAATTTCATGTGACAAGGGTGTTTTTTCTTTCATTATTATCTCACAAGTTCGATGACCGATTGAGCTCAAATGTTCACAGGTTTGTTATTTTATGCATAATGTTGAGATACACTAACTGTGAAGGCTAGTTTTTGACAATTACCAATAGTGTCCACTGCCTTTAAGCAAGGGACCCTTGCCAAATTGCTCTTGTGTGAAAGGGGCTTAACTTAACAAAATTGTCAACCTTCTTTAGACCTCCAAGAATTTATTCCCAAACCCTTAATCAGACACTGAAGAAAAAATTTCCAGTGCTGCATGATTGATAAAAGTAAAATGTTATTAGCAGGGAACAAAGCCCAACAGACATCCAGGACTGATAACATTTTCGTAAATTTTTGGCCTCTCTTTTACGCCATTGATTTTTTCTTAGTACATGTTACTCTCTTTCAAAACATAGTTTGCGGAAAAATGTCATTTGTTTACAGTATCATTATGAAAATTCATTGCCACGCAATTCCTGAAACTTCCCTTAAGATATTCATTCGTACATTATCTGACCAAACAATGCTGCAAAAGCAGCTCATTGTGTTTCAAAACATTTTTGGCCTCTATTTTACACCATTTTTACACCCAAAATTGTATTTGTTATCCAGCAACATTATGAAAAATCATTGCCGTGCAATTCCCTTAACCTCCCTTAAGAAATTCATTCCTTGGATCAGAGAACACTGCAAAAGGGAAATTCTCAACGACAGCTCATTGTAATGCCAGTGTTACAATATTCAGACATTGCACAACTGGTTTGACCTTTGACATTCTGTGTCACCTGTGACCTTATGGTCAGAAAGATAAGGAGGGTGCTGTAAATTACTTAATACACAAAAGCCAGGGAATTGTAGAAGTGTGTTTATAAACCCGACCTCCCCCCTCCCCTCCACCCCCAAATGAATCCAGACAGACAACGCTCAAGGCTTCATTCAATTCAATAGTCTCGACACAAAAGGTCAATTGCAACAGCAAAGCAACAACACTATTGATATAAGGAATAAGGTGGGATTTTTTTTACCCAATCCATAAATTCGGAGAAAATGTTTCTTTCAACAGTCTATAAAACTGTGGGATAATTTGTCTTATTCTCAGCTCAACCAGGAAGTGTATAGGATAACATTTCTTTGACGTATTAATGCTTTGGGGATTACATGAGAACAGGCCTGGAATTCCATCTTTGAAAGGGCAAGGCCTTTTTTTTTTTTTTTTGCAAAGGGCACTTCCTTTGGAAAATCTTAAAGTCTATAAGAGTATTTTGAAGGGGCACCAAGCCCAAGACAAGGGCAACTAAGGATTTATTTGCAAAGAAATTTTAGCTACCTTTTTTGTTTTAATCAAGCAGACATAAAAAGGTCTAAATTCACATGAAAGTCTGATGTTCACATCCCTACAAGGGTGGATTTCACACAGGTAGGACTAGTCTTATCTCAAGTAAGGAAGAGTTACACGTCCAACCTAACTTAGGACTAGCCATACATTTCAAATCTGGTAAACAATCTCATATGAAATTCTCTAAAGCTGTGTTCGCATTTTTGTAAAGAATCACAAATTTTCTGTAGAATGACAAATTTAAATCCAATGGGAATTCATGGTAAACTGCCCTCTTTGACAACTTTGGCAACCGTGATGTAAAACTAACAGGCAAAAGAAGTCGCGGAAGACATCCATGCAGCCTTGGTAACATAACAGGGCTGCTAAAAAGTACAAGGGAACAGCTATGCCCTGTAAACCTACCGCGACCACATAAGTCCAAGTGCGAACGCAAGGTAGAATTCCACCAAAGCCAGTCACGGCAACTTTCCGCGTGGCAGCGGAAGAAAAAGTCCAATGGGAACATGGGTTAAGTTTTACAAATTTAAAAACTCACCTTAAACGAACTATGTACAAGGGTTTCATCTAGGTCGATGACTATACAGTTTTTGTGGGCGTCGATGTGTCGTAACGGTGGCAACAGGTACTTGTGAGTGGTCTGCAGAGAGAAAAGAAGGGTTACCATGGAAGAAGAGTAAAGTAACAGGAAAGTAACTATTGCTTAATACAACTGTTGCTCAAGAGGGCGCTGCACCCTGGCGAACACCCAGTTTTCTTTTCATTTGTTATCGTTGTGCGAAATGTTTGTTTTGGTAATGGTGTTTTAACGCTTCGTGATACTGTTACCTACGCTTGATTGTATTATTTTGATTATTTTTAGGTCTGTATTTTGGGGGAAAATATTTTCATGTTTACATGATGAATAAATAAATCTCATCTAATCTAATCTACTCATCTAATCTAATCTCATAAGTGGAAAAATGTGTCCTCACAGCAAATTTTAAATAAATCATTGTCATTTGTGATTCCACTCATTAAATTCTGAGTCTCGGACCTACTCTAAGACTAGAGTGCACTTTATAACAATAAAGCTGTTAGTGTGTGAAATACATGTAAGTTCCGCAACCAAACGAAGTAAGAGGTGCACACATGTTCTGTATAAGATGCACTCATTGTTTATAGTAAGCCCTTTCTATAAAAACCTCAGCCAAAAAAAAATCATTATGTAAGCATTGTCTTAAAGTATGTGTAGTTTGTTGGATCTGAAATCCTGTGTACGCTGAAATGTTTAAGGAATTTTAAAGGCAGTGTAGGGCCACTGATTTTCCGTTTCAGAAAAGTGCAAATTCCGTTTGGCAAAAACATGAATTCCGTTTCAGGCACAAAAAATTCCGTTTCATGCTTTTTTAATTAGATAAAAGGTTGTTTAATACCCAGGGACACACTTATAAAAATCAATTTGAGATAAGTTGCACTGTTGACTTCGTAAAATGTTCATTTGAACTGAATAATTTCAAAAAAATACTTTTTTTTATAATTGTGGATTATTTTGTATACTGCTGTTCTAAAAAGGTTGCACTGTGACTGCAGTATCAATGCACATGATGTGATAGACTTGATTCCAAGTCTAAAACTGCAGTTGATTCTTTGCATCAGCCACATTGTAGGCTAATGACAGGAGTGTATCCACAAGAGGGCGCTGTTTCAGCATGATCAAAGACTTGGGAACAAGTCTATGGACGTGACCATTCTCCATCCACAAACAAAATGTCAGCCATTTTGTTTTCGCTTTGGCGACAGAATGTTGACAGTTTACGGTTTTATTTTAGACCTTTCCGAGATGAAAAAACATTGTATGTGTTCTTATAGATCATAGGTAAGCTAGTTTGTGTATTATTGTTGGTAAAATAGAGGGAGAAAATGCAATTTTGGTGAACAAAAAATGTTTAAAACGTGCCGCGAATAATGCCCTTCGCTTAACCATGTTAACAACGTGTGTACATCATGTGTGTAAACATTGAGGATGGTGTGAAGTAGAACAGAATGATCCACGGTTACGATCTCGTACTTTTTAATGGTCTGATTTCTGATGCCTTTTTAGTTTAACAAAAAGAATCTTAATAAAGAATGCAATTTCAATAGTTTTGGCGTCAAGAAAAAAAAAGAAAAAAAAAAAAAATCAAATTTTCTGAAATCCCGTTTTCCGTTTCAAAGGGCGGATTCCGCGAATTCCGTCCGTTTTCCGCGATCGCGGAAAATCAGTGGCCCTAGCAGTGGATACTATTGGAAATTACTCAAAATAATTATTAGCATAAACCCTTGCACAGTAATGAGTAATGGGGAAAGGTTGATGGTATAAAACATTGTGAGAAACGGCTCCCTCTGAAGTGGAATAGTTTTCGAGAAAGTAGTAATTTTCCACGAACTTGATTTTGAGACCTCAGATTTAGAATTTAAGGTCTTGAAATCAACCATCTGAAAGCACACAACTTCGTGTGACAAGGGTGTTTTTTCTTTCATTACTATCTCGCAACTTTGATTACCAATTGAGCTCAAATTTTCACAAGTTTATTATTTTATGCATATGGTGATATACAGCAAGTGAGAAGACTGGTCTTTGACAATTACCAATAGTGTCAAGTGTCTTTAAATTTGGCCAAAGCACACTCAATAGAAATGAGGTCCTCTGAGTGTTTTCTACTTGTTACTTGTCTGGATTTTAAAAGCAATCTGGAGCATTGATATTATCTTGCAAATTTTTGTGAATTTCATCTGAAGTTATACACAAATAATTTTTGTCTTCTTTGTATTGGCTGTCGGTGCAAGTACATTTATGTATATAGTACAATGTGCAGTACAACAACTGTACTGTACATAGTACCTGTACTGTTTACATGTTGTGAATATTAATAACCATAGTAATTAGGTTATAAACTAAGGCGCCATATCTGTCAACTAAAACTAGAGGTATTTAAAAAATGCTAAAAACACCCACGTTGTTACAATAATTATAATAATAAAGTACCATCATATTACACTGAAAAAAGTAAGGTCAATACAGGGCCATATCAAAAACATTTACACATTTTTTGCCTGGATTAAAAACCCTGAACAATAATCTCTTATCAACATGTGGGGGTAGTCCTGGTACTGTAGCAAAAGTTCACGGATAATAATTGGGCCAAGTAAAATAAATAACATGTAGAGGGAGGTCCTTGTTGTTTGTTATTTTCAATTTTTGTGTTATCTTTTTCAAAAAGGCAACCATCTACATGTACATGTAAGATGACCGCCATATCGTATTTGAAGATGGTTTTATGGTTTTACGGCATGTCCTCAAATTCAGTTTAAAGTCGACACGTTCTGTGTCCATTTCGATACAAATTTTTTATTCTTTCCAAGAGTCCCTGCTTTTGCTCCAAAATTATTCTGTGTGTGTGGCATCACGCCCTGGTGCAAAGATTTATGGCAAAATGTTTCAAAGAAAATTGTGATTTTCTCAAGATCTTTGTGTTGGGAAATTGTAATATTTTAGGCCTACATGAAAGAAAGATGATGAAGCTGCTCAATAAAAATTAAGGACACATTTGAAATAGCTTCTTTTTTCGGAGCGGGCGAGGACGAGCAACATGTTATTTATTTTTCGTGGCCGTGTTGCAGTTTCTGATGCATTAAAGGGACCCTGTCATATAGCAGGTCTATAGCTGTAAAAAGAATGATGATCTCGAACCCAATCACTGCAAGCGAACGCGCGATTGAAATATCGCAAAGAGCCCCACCGTTACTATAATGTGATGTGACGGCCAGTGCGAAGAAGTGTGCAGTAACTGGGTTAGAGTTCATCAATGTACAACCAGTATGGCTGCCATGATGCCATGTGATCCTGATGGCAGTCCTCCATTCCAACAGAGCCATCCAGACAATACACACTTTCAAAAAGAAACCTGAAGACCCATCTTTTTTCAAAAATATTTCAGTAACATTCAATAGACATTGGACTTTTTAATTTTTCTTGGTCTTTGCACCGCTGGAGGATAACGAGGACAACCAAAAGGGAAATTTTGTTTTATTGTAGCAAGCGCCATGAGCACTTTTTTTGTGGATACCAGCGCTATAGAAGACGTTATTATTATTATTATTATTATTAAATAGTTTCTGGAAGAGACAATGTAATGTACATACGTACACATTCAAGAAATCAACCTAGGTGAAAATCTCAACGGGTCATATTTTCTCTTTTATTTTTGTGCACGCAAACAACGTATATAGCATGTTGTTTTGATTGCTGCCCAATCGGAATAGGCAGTGATGTCTGGTCCTGAAATGCAGCGAATATCTAGCGAGGTAACAGTCAGGGGTATGTTAATCGACTTGGATAATTGTCAAAGATTTATACATTCTCCATCTATAGGTCTTGAGTTTCATCTTTGAAAGGGCAAGGCCATTTTCATTTTGAAGGGGCATCAAGGCCAAAAACAGGGCAACAGAGGCTGGCTTTCAAGGCCTGCATGTTATTCCAGGCTTGGAACAGCACACTGTACCTTAGTAGTCATATTGATATTAATTGTTCCCCCCCCCTCCCCCCTGACGATTAATACTATCCTAGCCTAATACCTAACAACCAAACTATCCTAATGCTTTAAAATCCATTCACATGTTCTTAAAAGCACATTGATGCATACTGCTTGGTACAATACACAAAAGTTCATAGAGGTGTGTTTCAAATTGGCAACTTTTTATCTGATGTTTAAATCACATGCTCATGAGCTCAGATTCAAACTTTTCCCGACCCATAACAAACAGCAAATCAAAACTTGAATGCACTATGTACTCTGAACGTGCAGCACTTGTTTAAATACTAGTATTGGCCAAGTGTGTGTAATGTACACTGCCCGTGTACATACATGTATGTTCCTTGTTTGCACATGTAAATATGTAAGCTGGCGTTAAACCTACATTGTATAGTTCATATCCAAACACACATTTCAAAACAAATTTGGTGTACGTATTAAAGGTGTAGTTCCTTTAGGACAGGGATCTATATTTAAATTACCTCCTTAGAAGGTATAGAAATTTGCCTACAACTGCACGACTGTGTTAGAACTTGATATTGCAATGCTATAAATGTATCACTGTGTAGATTATTCATTGCAAATCAACCAGTGAGTAAATGGTGTAAAATTGGCGTACTATTCTCTTGGTTTAATTAGAAACTATTCGTGCCATCTCGATTTACTCACCCGCTCTGTTGAACAAACTTCCTTATTGAGGGAGGGTTAAAGACAGTGGACACTATTGGTAATTACTCAAAATAATTATTAGCATAAAACCTTAGTTGGTGACGAGTAATGGGGAGAGGTTGATAGTCTAAAAAATTGTGAGAAACGGCTCCCTCTGAAGTAACATAGTTTTCGAGAAAGAAGTAATTTTCCACGGATTTGATTTCGAGACCTCAGATTTAGAACTTGAGGTCTCGAAATCAACCATCTAAAAGCACACAACTTCGTCTGACGAGGGTGTTTTTTCTTTCATTATTATCTCGCAACTTCAACGACCAATTGAGCTCAAATTTCCATAGGTTTGTTATTTTATGCACATGTTGAGATACAAGTGAAGTGACTGGTCTTTGACCATTACCAATAGTGTCCAATGTCTTTAAGAGCGAGATAGCAGTAGACATTTCTTTTTAAAAGGTACTACTCCTAAACAATATTTTAAAACTGTTGTCTGTTTACTTGTTTTATAGTTGTGGTTTTTTTTGCAACTTAATAATACATTTACACTATACACCTTTATTATAACCAGTTTTGTTTGTGATCGTGGCTTTTTATTTTTTTCACATAGTGCTTGCACTCTATATGGTGTATAAAAACATTCATTATTTTGTTTACTGATTTACTGTATTTGTTGTGATTGAATACAGCATTTTGAGATTGCATGTCAAATTTAAAATGAAGAATAAACAATTATTATTTGTGTAAATCAGTGTCAAATTGCTCAGTAACATCAGGGCCCTGTATCATGAAGCCTGTACACAAGCACAAAACTTGCTTGGCACAGAAAATATTGCTTAACAGCCTGTACACAGGCACAAAACTTGCTTGGCACAGAGAATATTGCTTAACAGAAACGGTCAACCAGCCAAAATTACATTAACTTTACATTGTTGTGCCTGGTGTCCCACTCAATTTTTGCTCAGCTAAGCAATTAGTCAAGCAGTACTTTCTTAAATTGGGCCCTGGTAAAAGAATGTACCCTGCTACAGTCCGCCTATGGTTAGCCGTTTCAGCAGTCAAAACAAATCTAAAAAATTCTGAATATTTCACCACTCGCACGCCACTTAAAACTCGCACTGCATAGTCCACATAGGAATCCGATTCATAAAACTGTCGTAACCAATGAAGTATGGGTTGAATTTGGCCCTTGGATTAACCACTGGCCAATGACCGAAATGGTTAATGGTTACGACCGCCAAAACGCAATCCCTAGATTTCACCACGGGTGACGGCGTTGAGTGTGGAATTTGATTGATACGCATAAGGGTTTGCATGTTTATTTTTAATGAACTGGGGAAAACGTGATAATTTGGGCTTTTACATGTATACGGGTATTTGGGAAGCTGTGAAACCATTGTGTACATGTACGGTGCTTTAATTCCTTTGTTATGGTGATTATGAATCAAGAAAATGACAACACTATAAACAGGGTGATGATTTTAAGTGATGTGAAAGTGCATTGTGCAAGATTGTTATTTGTTAAAACACACACTACTCTTCCCTCACTAAAGGGACGATAAATGCTGGCTGTTTGGTCGAACCCATTATAGTAAAGAGAGAAAAAAATCACTACATAAATGTTTCTGACCGGTGCTTTGAATGGTTCTATTCCAGATACTGTGCTAAAATTTGGTGTCTAATTCTTTAAAAATCACACCCCCCCCACAAAAAAATTAAGCGTCATCAGCTTAGCGTTTACAATTGTTCAAACAAATGAGCAAATAGAATTAGCTGTTGCTTACCGCTTACCAACCAAAATGACCTACCTGTACATTATTGGTATCAATGCACAAATGGTTATTGACTTCCTCTTGTGTTTTTTTTTTTGTCTTCTTCATATAATATACACTGTCATAACAAATTGTTCTTGATGAGGTTGACATGCTCTTTCTTTCCGTCTTTTGTTCTTCCTTTTACCCAAGTTTTTGTTAACCTCTTTATAGCGCTGAGTGACAAGAACACAAAAGCAAATCCATCTTTGCGCATCAAGTAAAATTACATTGAGTAAATGAATCCCTCGTGAAATTAGCAAGCAAATCCCGACAGTATCTGATTCTACACTCAAAACATGGCTACGCTTGGTATCGTCCCATGTTAACCTTATGTTGATTTCCTGCTGACTGCATGAGTCCAATTTACAGGGCTATTTTTACCAGCTTTAAAACTAGGTACCTACAGAACATGTACATGTAGATCATGGGGACACTTAAAGGCACTGGACACACCTTTGGTAGGCCAAATTGTCAAAGACCGGTATTCTCACTTGGTGTATCCCAACATTTACGCATAAAATAACAAATCTGTGAACATTTTTACTCAACTGGTCATCGGATGCGCAAGAGGATATTGAAAGAAGAAAAACCTTTGTTACTCCAATTTGTGTGCTTTCAGATGCCTAATTAAAAGCTTTAGGTCTGTCTTTTAATTTAATATTTGAGACCCAAAACTACGTCACTTAAGAGGGAGCCGTTTCTCACAATGTTTAATACTATCAACAGCTCTCCATTACTCGTTACCATGTAAGTTCTTATGCTAACAACTATTTTGAGTATTTACCAATAGTGTCCAGTGCCTTTAAAGATTGTATCATTTTGCAATCCCCCCCCCCCCCCTTCTTGCAAACAGCCAGCACTAGATTTTTATGAAAAAATATAATACATGTGACCACCTACCGGACAGGGGACATAGCTTGATGCAGGCTCATGCAGCTGAAATAGAGCAAATGTATACAAAGTGAAGGAGTCAAGCACAGCGAACTGACACGGAATTAGCGACAAGAATGGGACATACATTACAACACACACAGACAGTATACACACGCACTCACATTCACATGTACTGATGGGAGGTGCAATGAATTTCAGAGTCACAGGCAACACAGAATGCTGTGAAAATTGGAACATCAAAAGCTGTCGGGTGGTGGGGGGGGGGGAGCTGGGGGAGGCGGGGGTGTGTACTAGTAGGAGACTTTGATAGAGCGGTAGCATCAAAAGCACATTATTTTTCTCGGACGGCTGCTGCTCAAGTTAAGTGCTTGGAAAAGGTTACAATTTGCCAGAATTCAATTTGAGTTCCTCTCGGACATTCTTAGACATGATGCACTGATACTACACTGAAGTATCGAAGGCGATTGCCTCCATGCCCCCTCATAGGGTGCCCTTAACCAAGGAGAAAATGCCTTGGTGCCCTTGCTCTTTCAAAACGACGCATACAGGAGTATGCGTAACTGTTTCACTGGGGCTTTCAGGAAGATCATTAACATTTTGAACAAGATTTTCTCAAATTTTAAAAAGATATCACAAAAAGGGTTCGTCTTTTTAATATATTCGCATATTCATTCATTATGCAGATGTGTACAATAGGACGGATCGGTGCAAACATAAAGCACTGCCCATACATAATACAACAGGTCTAAAAGTCAATAAATAAATTTGATGTGAGCTTTTAATGCATCGACAAATGGCAGTTCAGTACTCACTCTGCATTAATTAATGTTTGACATAAATATCATCATACCTAACCACAATCAGCAAAAGTACGCTCAACTCTTTGGTGAATTTATTTCGGCCATTTCTTTTTGTACCAACTTGGTAAAGACATTTGCACAAAAAAAATCAGCCATTGGGCAGTAAAAGGTGTTGATCTCGCAAATGATTAATTTGAGATTAAAAAAGCCAAAATAATCTTGAAAATGAAAAACAGGAATTTTTTTTTTTTTTTTGTACGGGCATTCTAGACCTTAACTTTAAAATTTGATTGCTTGAGTATCTACATGTATCTTGTGGTTTAAAAAAAAACTACTGTGCAGTCTAGGGCAGTCTAAATGGTTTTATCTTGATGTTTGTTTTTGTTTTATTTGGTGCAACGTATCGGCCTAATATGCAAGCTTGTTCAACTCTGCGCTACCGTGGAAAATAAAAATTATGCAGCTTTGTCGTAAACTTGGTTAGTTAACACTTTGCGACACTGCTTCAGTGGAATAGACCCTATGTGCTCAGTATGCAGCAGCTGCCACAAATCTGGGTGATAACGGTAGTTTACCATGCATGGTTTGGGTGAATGAATTGCAGTTACATGTACATGTTGTAGAATAATGAAGAGTTAATACATCATGGTATACATACATGTACATGCAA
Organism: Asterias rubens; assembly: GCF_902459465.1. Lineage (NCBI taxonomy): Eukaryota > Metazoa > Echinodermata > Asteroidea > Forcipulatida > Asteriidae > Asterias > Asterias rubens. Next base: position 14,093,915 of record NC_047067.1, read on the forward strand.
ATAAAAACCAAAACAAATGGTCTTGACTGGGAAGGAGTTCTACACAATTTGGAATCTTATCTTTAAGGAGACAGAATGCCCCATTCTTTTGAAATATGTTCAATGACATAATATTTACATCGAACATGAAGAGGTAATAAACAATAATCAAACTAGAGTCAATGCAAACAGACCAAACAAATGGCAAGGCCTATCCGTGTTCAGGTCTTGAAATCTTGTTCTTGAAGGGGCACAAAAACAATTCCCTGGCAGAGGGGCTTACTTCTATGAGGACAATTTTAATTTGTAATTGGAACATTGCAAATGGCACCATCGCAAAAAGCACAGGGCACCCTGAAAATTGGTGTGGACGCTATGGGTTATTTTTCAGGAATGCGGGTTTACGCATGAAAAAAAAAAAACAGCTGCCCAAGTCAAGCAATTCTTGGATTGACTTTTGAATATAGTGTAAGTATGTGACTGTTGCTGCAGGCTAATGATTCAAACACACAGCTTCAAAATGGCTTCCAGAGCACAATTCAAACTGCTTAAGTAACATTTTTCAAACCTAGAGCAAGTTCAAGTGCACACCGTGGTTAACTTAAGGTTGACTATTTTGACTCAAACCCAGGCTAGCCTACCATTGGTTGACTAGTGTGATCGACCATTTGGAACCAGCCTGATGACCATGGTTTCTGGTCCCAATAGCCTGTTCCATGCTAACATGTGTAAAGTGCAAAGGGGAACCAGTGAGTGTTGAACACCGTCGCACCTATTGTTGACTAGACTTCCATATGAGTCGTAGAGTGAGTGCATTACTGCGCATGTATGTTGCCGGTCAGTAGTCGACTAAACTTGCGCACTCGAACTTGCTCCAAGATGTACCCCAAAAAACAAGGTCTTGGAAGCGCCAAAAATGGAACCTTGCAACTCCTACCCTTACCTTTTGTCCATTTTCCTCAGGAGGTGCAACTGGGGTGGGCGGCGTTCGACTCGTTGATCCGAAACAGCAGAAGAATGAACTTAGTACATGTAAGCTTCTACTTCTAGGTTTCCTTGCTGTTGTTTGTGCTGGGGAGGGAAAAGAAAGGATAATATAAAGTCATGAAAACTTTCACAAAGCATTTAATAATCAAACCAAATCTTTAGCAAACTTGCTCATCACCAGAAGGTTGGCATGCCTTTTTGTGTGCTTACCGTTAGCAGTGCTATAAAAATTGAAACTCGGGAAGTAAGCACAAAATCAACACTTTAAGCATTTCTATGAAATTGGGCCAAGTTCAATTAAAGGCACTGGACACTGTTGGTAAAAACTCTTGAAAAATAATTGTTAGCATAAAAACTTACTTGGGTAACAAGCAATTGAGAGCTGTTAGAAGTATAAAACATTGTGAGAAACAGCTCCCTCTGAAGTATATTATATATACAGTGGTTCTCAAGAAAAAAAGTAATTTCTCACTAAAATATTTTAATTGAATTTGATCCCTCAGCTGAGGTCTCAAATTCAAGCATCTGAAAGCATGCAACGTGTGCGACACGGGCGTTTTTTTCTTCCATTATTCTCTAGCAACTTTGACGACCAATTAGGTTCATATTTTCACAGATTTGTTATAATACACCAAGTGAGAAGACTGGTCCTTGACAATGTCTTTAAACTTATTCGAGATGAATCACCTTTCCAACCCCCAGCTCAACCCAACCCCCTAGAATCATCAAGGAAAAACTAAGCTCCCCATGAAAAAAAAGGTTAATTACAATATCATATGTAACGCATTCATTATCATATCAACATATCTGCAGTCAACTGATAAAGAACTCAAGCATGACCAGCACATAAAAAAAACACTGTGTCACCATAGAGAAAGGAAACAAGTTTTCAAGATGCTAAATCACTAATCCAAAGTTGCTATGCATCATGTGCACACAAAGAGCCAACTTTTAACAGGTCTCCGCACACTCCTTGGAGTGTACAACATGCAAGGACATGTACTGTTAGCTGCCAGTTGTTGTGACATTTTTAGGGGACAGTCTTTTGTAAAAGTCCTTGCGCTATCATCACCAGTTCAAATTCCACATTGTAGTGTACAATGTTCGGGGCCCCATGTACAACAAATAGAATGAAGCTTATGACAATATTGGCATGGTCACCTTGTAGTTTATAACTGCCTATTATTAATGTGGGCTATGGGCTTACCAACCACAAACCACAGGAATTGTACACATTATAGGCCTACCACTCAACAGGTATGTGAACACAACAATAATCAAGTACCCCTGCCCAGCCATGCCAAGGCAACCAGCCAAGGCTGTTATGTAATTGTGTTCAACCAGTACAACAGTTCCATGGTTCCCTATGGTACTACGTATGGTGAAAACTGTCCAGCAAGTTGTTGACATCAAACAAAAATTCTGTATTTTGGACAATTATTCTGTATTTGTCAGACTCGGAAGTTAAACACATTAGAATCTATGCGAATCCCTCGTTGAGATGTGCTCTGCATATTTTGTATTGATTTGCATATTAATAAGGCCTGTGCCGGCTACACAGTTAAACGCCTGATCATCCGATTAGGCCTACATAGTTACATTTGTATGGTTCGGATAATCCTAGAAAAAGTCACTATAAAGGCCATGAAGCGCAGACAACATAATTTTACAGTATTTAATGCAACATTTGTTTACCTCTTGATTTTGTTATGCTTGCTATGTTTTTTTCATGGAGTGATCGCTCAAAGTCAAAATGCTGTAATGAAGAAGCAATGGTTTTTTATCAAGGTCTTGCAATATAAATTTATTTTGAAACTCTAAATTGTTTCTGAAATGGACGGTTATACACGGCTTACAAAAATACCCCTAAATGCCAGGCTTACTTTATATGCACTGAACCAGGCCTTAGCTAAGCCAAACGCTTGGTGAGTAGTGCTGGGCGAATAGTGAAATTTTGATATTCGGATACCGCTGCCCAACTATCCGAAATTAACCGGATCTTCGAATATTTTTTATAGAGGGCGCTGTTCGTTTGTGAATGAGATCTTACGGGCGGATTTATACTAGTTTTAGACAGTGTCACTCGGTTCATTCATAAAAATAACCGGATCTAATTTAAAGATGGCGATTTGCTTTTTCTTTTGATCGTGATTGACTCTACGTGAAGGAAAACTTTCGTAATCTTTGAACAAATTACGTCAGAAATGTCATTGTTTTAACTCTTCACGGAGGTGAGCATAGTTAAATACTTAATTTATGCTGTTTTATGCTGTCCTAATAGAAGTTTCATAAGGATTCAGACAAAACATTCCTATCAGTTGTCGCCCGACGTCCGCAGATATTCAGATATTAAAAGAATATCCAGTTACTTGGTTGTAATTACAGAACTATCCGGTTTATAAACAGCTATTCGCGCGCTATGCGGATATCCAGTTAAGAAAAAAAAGGCATTCGCGGTTACGGATAGGAAAACCTATTCACCATTAACCGGATATTCAAATAATTCGCCCAGTCCTATTGGTGAGACCCAAAAATATCTTGTTCTATGTGTTGATATTATGTATTTTTAAAAGGTGGATATAATTTCCACTGAAAACTACAGTAATCTGTGGAGCATCATTAAAGCATCCTGATAACAATCCTTCCTTCACCCAATTGTTCACACAACTGCTACATGTATACCAAGAAAAAACAATGGGCACAATCCTTGATCAGAAGATCTCTCCAACAAATGCCTTTTCTGTATATTTTGAATAGGCTTGGAATGATGCATTCACAGAATTGCATAAGCCACGCTCTATACCTTTAAAGGGGCTGTCTTGTCATGATTAAAGCAGGCCTGTGGCTGTATAACGTAAAATAACAATAAAATAACAGCGCGCGGGCTCTCCGTAGATCAGGGATGTGATAGGCTGTTGACTATGAGCACAAAGCGTGAACGCTTGCGAGCGCAAAGCATGACAGCTTGCGAGCGCGCAACCTTCCGAGAGCGAAGCCCGCTCAACATACATTTATCTTTGGTTTGAAAGCCCTACTCTGCAATCTGGGGTGCTCCATATAGTTTTATCTTCATTTTATTATAAATTGGATCTTATTTATAAAAATATATAAATAAATAAATAATAATTATTTTCTTATTTTGGGGGGGGGGGGGGTGGTGGTAAAAAAATTGATTTTTGGTTAAAAATGTAGAAATCACATGATCCCTCATAGATGATACCGAGTGAGGTGTGCGCGTGTGCAGTAACTGGATGAGAGTTAATATTTACATGTACAGCCATAGGAATGCTTTGACCATGACGACATAGCCCCTTTAATTCTTGTTTACCCACTGTGCCAGCAAGCCACAGCTGCGGCCACAGTTGATACTTTTTGTGTGTGTGGTCCCCAATGTCATCAATCACTGGAAAATTCATTCAGTTCAACGAACTATACTGGAAGATTTACACTTGAGCAAAATTATTTTAGCTTTAAAGACAGTGGACACTATTGGTAATTGTCAAAGACCAGTCTTCTCACTTGGTGTATCTCATTCTCAACAAATGCATAAAATAACAAACCTGTGAAAAATTGAGCTCAATTGGTCATCAGAGTTGCGAGATAACTATGCAAGACAAAAACACCCTTGTCACACGAAGTTGTGTGCGTTTAGATAGTTGATTTCGAGACCTCAAATCTAAACTTGAGGTCTCGAAATCAAATTCGTGGAAAATTACTTCGAAAAACTACTCCACTTCAGAGGCAGCCGTTTCTCACAATGTTTTATACTACAACCTCTCCCCATTACTCGCTACCAAGTAAGGTTTTATGCTAATAATTATTTTGAGTATTTACCAATAGTGTCCACTGCCTTTAACACACAAAAAAATGAAACTTCTGAGTTGGACACAACTGACCGAGGAACCTTTTCCTTTTAAAGGTACATTGCCATGAACAGGGTCACCGTAAGTTGTTTGTCAACGTAATGCTTATTTAATATTTATAGGCAAAATTGTGAAGAAACATAATAAAAGTCACATGTGAAAGTTCCAGTTGAATACTTTGCCAACTTGCTACGAAAAAAAAAAAATGTCACAATATTTTTATTAAATGTTGAATCATCCATGTATAGCAAGGTGACTCTGTACACAGCATTTTACACAGAAATCTGAGAAACAAACGATTCATGAATGAATCGTTTCAGATTCAAAAGTTTTATCAAAGGGGCAATCAATGGGGCATTTCAGACAAAATAATTTCTCAGGATGGTTGTTATCCTCTACCACTATCATATTTTCAAAGCTTTTAGTTCAGAAATTAAACAATTTGTTTTTACGGGGTCATTAGCACATGTTGAACCTACCTTTAATAAAGCCACTCCTTCTACTAAATTTCCCCAAGGGCCTCTTCTTGGCGCCCCAGGGCCTCTTCTTGGCGCCCCAAAAACATCAAACCCAAACCATCGCCCAAAAAAAGTCTTCTCCTCCCGATCAAAGCTCTTCCCCCAACAACTTTCTGAATAGAAATGTCTCACTAAAACTATTGACAACAACAATTACAGCATTGCTGGAAAATACACAATACCATTGAGCTTTATTACAGCCTGGTCTACATTTTGTGGGACAGAAAGTCACCCAGGCCTAACGCTGTCAATATGTGGTGGAGTACATGTATTTTACATGTACTTCTGTGGTTTTCTGTTCCTGCTTTGTTATTTCCTACAAAATCTGGTTAAGAAGCTTATGAATAAAATAAACTTGTTTGTCGTACTCCATATTGGAAGATTGCATGTAGTGGTATTTCTCATATACCCACATTATGTGCAAGCATTTTTCTACCCAGCCCAGATTATTATTTGTAAAACTCTAAATTAATTTTCAGTTTAGTTTGATTGCATTGTTGTTTGTTTGTTGTTTCTTCTCACACTAAGAACCACCCTGCTTAAAATTAACTGACAAATTGGAGAGTAAAAAATAACAGAAATTGTATTTCAACTTGGGTATCATTTCATGCAGCCATACTTTGAATAGTACATTCTTAATGAATTGGACGAGCAAACCTCTGAAGAGTTTGTCTCAATCAGACAGGAAGTGTTGTTCATAAACTGACACAGGTGAAAATGCATCAAAAGTTGAACGCATAAAACAAACATCCTGGAATGTGTTATTTAATTTGATTTTAACAATACAAATTGTTATCACAGGTGTTATTTAATTATTTGTAGTACTTTTAAGTAACCTTACTTTCAACTGTCTACTTATAGGGCTTTACACGTATGTTTAATTATTTTTCAAAAAATCTTTCATAGTACTTGTGCTTTTCAGAAGCAAGTGTTAAAGTCTTTATAAACAAATTGTTTAATTAGGTAATTTATTTTGAATGTGCTCACTCAATCTTTGTTTTAAAATAAAGGTTTAACATTTTTGTAGTTTTTTAACCCAAAAGAAGGAACACTTGACAGTGGTCCTACTAGGATTAAGTAATTTATAACAGTAACATTCAAAAATACCACAAACAAAATTATACTATTGCATGGCCAAAAAAACAACCATCAGGAAAACTATAGGCTACTGATGTGGTGAGGTGCCTGGTGATTGATGTGGCCTTAACCAGGTCAACAATAAAGGTGTTATGTTTCTCTGTTGTTAAAAACAATCAACACAACAAAACCACAAGAGCAGAGACAATGTAACACTGACAGTTATATGGTAATATGGTACACTAGTTTTAATGCTCCACTTGTGCTTAAAGGTGATGTCATGTCATGGTGTAGTTTTTTGTCATGTAATGTTGATTTATTGGCAGTAAAGTTCTCAAGAAATACATACAATGTTATGTATAAGCTTGGGCGATATCGATTTATTTTATTCACGATATATCGCCGACAATATATCGCGATATTCGATATAATCGCGATTAATGAAATTTGACATCATCAGTCTTAAAACTCCAAGTGAAAGTTGTAGAAGAGACAGTCCTAGCATAAGAGAGGTGTTCTAATGACCTATTCTTCTGGTTTTACTCCAAACCAATGGGGTGCAAGATGTCTCAGCTAGCAAATACATCGCGAAATTTAATCAACATATCGATATATCGCGGTTATCGCGATATATCGCGATATATCGATATTTTGATTAAAACCAAATCCATCCGATATCGAAATCGTGTCCAAATTAACATCGCGATATTGGATAATATCGTGATATCCCCCAAGCTTATGTATGTACACAATAAAGGTCTGTGAACGATTCAGTTGTAGAAAGTGTCTACTTGTTGAGAAAACAACTCAAAATACTGTCACGTTTTCATCAAGAACGTCAAATCAATCCATGTTTAGCGGAGAGCAGCATGTCCGGCCATATTGAGGCAGCATACAACATGGAACGTCAAAAAGTCACCTACAGACGATCTTTGGAGATTCAAACTTGTGACATACTTTTAATGATTTCTATAAAAAACTAATTACAGGGAGCACCTCAGACAAAATAATTTTGCAGGATGCTTGCTACCATTCCCATCTCTAGGAATAGACATTTAGGGGGGAAGTATGACCCCACTTTCAAAAACTGAATTTAAACTTATTGTACTGAACTATAAATGATTTCTTTTTTGAAGTAAACTTACAGACTTGATGCTGCAGTTTTGAACAGTGAAACATTCGAACATAGCACCGTCGCCTGATACAGACTCCTCGACTAGATAAAGTCCATATCACACCCAACCTCACCTAATAACTTATAGTGCAACATATTTTAAGGGAATTTAAAATAATGTATTACATTCCTAGAAGATTAAGAAAAGTGTTTAGTACATACAATTCCGAGTCACCAGGATAGAAACAAAAAAGGGAACACATTCGAAGAACTTGTCAATTGACAGGCGCCATATGTTTGAAGATTTGTGGTGTCCTCGTAGAAAATAGCTCGCCATTGGATGCAAAACACTCATGCGCGGCCGGTGTAAAAGAACAGTCAGCCGGGTCATCAATGCGTGCAACAGATCACTTGACCACCTGAGTGCCCACATACATGTAAGCACTGTCATGATGAGCAGCCAATGTTGTAACTGGAGACCAGTTTTAGTGGTGGGCTTTCTAAATCCAATTTAGTCCACCATGGGCGAGCGGTTTAACAAAATTATTCATGTTTAGATATGGGGCCATCATTGCTATTCAAAGTGCAATCTGTGAGATATCTGTGCTGGGCAGCATAGTATATTTTGCTCAAAGTGCTGACTGAAATTTGTAGTTTTGGGGAGGCCTGCCCGGCGGCACCGCCCACCATGGCTGCAACACTGGTCATGAGTGTCATCATGATCAAAGTAAGCCTGTGGCTGTAAGAACTTCCACCCGGTTACTACACGTGTGCCCTCCATAAATAAAGGGAGGGGGCGCATGCAGTAACGGCGTAAGAGTTCATAGTTTCTTTGTACAGCCCTAGGCCTGCTTTGGACTGAAACCAACTTCTGTTCCTGAATGAAAGAAACAAATTTATCAAACCTGCCAAAAGAAATTGTTTTTAGCAATAATTACATCAACTTTTGCAACCGCGTAGTCCATACTAAACTAGTTGCGATAATGTAACCCTCCTCCCGGAGGATTACTTTCCCTTATCGCAACTAAATACTAACCATGCTAAATTAATAAGCAGGCTGTAATAAATCAAATAAAAGACACTAGGCCAAGTGCCTACCGATGGGCACCAATGTGTTGTGTCTTATCACTCGTATCGTACAATGTTGTAAGGTCTAGGAATAGGATTCGTTGTACGTAGGAAGAACCAGTTTACAATACATGGGATGGAACCACACCAAAAGTCTATACTTTGGCTTAAAATAACACCATTTCTCCACATAATCAAAGTCAATTATTAAAGTTGAAGACAGAATTAACTTTAATATAACTATCCTATTAACCAAGCTCCATAAAACCATGGATGTATATAGAACCTACAATCATGAGTGTTGATTGACCATCGGAAAATAAAACGACCATCAGTAAAGCCTTCGACCGAGTTCCACACCAGAGGTTACTGACGAAACTACGATCACATGGGATAGGTGATTCAACTGCTGCTTGGATTGAGGCATGGCTGTCTGACAGACAACAAACATGAACATCCATGAATGTAGGCCTACTCAATCTTTTCATTTCATACACATATGTCCTGCCTAAACCTCGAAAAGATACACTGACTGGTACTAGCCTAAACAATGAATTACTAGACTACTCAATAAGTGGGTCATTAACAATCACCGTGTGTTGTCTAAAAAAACAATTTCAGCGAGGGACGAACTATCAAAATTCGAAAACAATTTATGTGAACCACACACGGACACGATCTTCCGATTTTTGGAAACATCACAAAAACTCACCCGAATCTGCAGTAGGGAAGGTATTCAAGGGCTCCTCATCCCGATTGACTTGAGTAATAATGGACGTATTGTCCATCTAGGTTGCCGTGGCTTCACTGCCCCTCCAAGACACATAAAATTCCAACGAAATTGAAGAGAAAACAAGGAATAAACTTCCAAGATGGATGCTCAGGTCAACCTACCCATGAAAGATACTACTGATTTTATATCGACGGTTTCTAATGTCCTTCGCCGGATGTAAATAAACCGTGTATGTGTTCTTTTCTAGGGGCAAAAGCCTTGCACATACAATATTAAGAGCATTATTTCATATCATCTGCAGTAAACATAATTCCTAGTGTAAATTTAGTTGTTATCGGGTAACGAATCGGAAGAAATGTGTAAAGCTATTTTTTAGCGCCAAAACAAAACTTGGGGCTACTAGAAACCACCAATCTCGCACATTGACATTTTGCTGTGATAAAAATGTTGACCTCGAAAACCTGATTTGAAAGACGCCCTCACTCGACAAAGGTTGTTGTTTAACTGGATGGAACGGTTCGCGTATGCGTGTGTGTGTGGGGGGGGGGGGGGCTATACACATTTATTTTATAACAAAACAAAATAATAATAATAAAACAAATTTAGAGGAGTGAATTTTGAAAGAGACCGAAATCTTCAAGAGGGCGCTCGTTGCAGTGACTTCATGCATATCCCGCTTTAGTGAAAACAAAATAACCAAGGGTTCATGTTTTGTGATGTGCATGGTCATGGGCTTAGGCATGCTCAGCAATCGAACAAAACAAAGGTATTTAGACACCGGTAGGAATGAGCGTGGGAGGAACAATTAATTTTTCTTCCACGGACTGAGCGACACTTCCCAAACATTTTTCGGAGATAAAGAGGGTTTGTTTTGCACCTTTTACCCATTGTTGTTTAATGTTGTTTGCATGTCCAGGTATTGCCTGGGTTAATTTCAGGTTTTTTGTTCGTCTGTATAGTTTTATCATTTCTGTTTACATCTACTATTGAGAATTGACAAATCGGCAAGACCTATTAAGGATTGTTGACAATTGTATTATCATGCCCCTCATAGTAGACACATACAAATCCGATCTGGGTTTTCTTCGTGGTAGCCACTCGGCTCAAATAGCCTGAGTAGCGCCCTCTTGTGGCTTAACCTCCGTTTAAGATTGCGAGTTTATAGGACGTGTGACATCATTGGTAGTATAGCTAGCTGATGAAGATAATAACCGCGATTTCAAACTTGAAATCAAGTCCAGTACCTCCTGACCAATTTTTACTCACAAACACCCCTTTTTGGCACCCCACTGCATGGAAATTTCCCAAAAAATCAGGACAGTTATCGAGTGAAATTTTGACTCAATATTGGTCATCGAAGCTGCAAGAAATTGAAGAATCCTTTATTGCACAAGATTTGTGTGATTTCAGATGCCGAAAGTTTTTGTTACATTTTCCCCTTTCTCAAAAACTTCATTACTTCAGAGGGAGCCGTTTCTCAGAATGTATACACTATCAACAACTCCACATTGCTATTATCAAGTAAGTTTTATGCTTGTATTAATTTTGAGTAATTACCGAATTGTCCAGGGCCGAGTGTGACCAGTGCAATGAGAAGACAGTGGCGTCGTTATGAGTTCATGTGCTATAGTCAGTGTCATATTGTACAGAAAGAAAACCAGTCATAAGTACACGTGACGTGGTATTTTGGCTTGTACACAACAACTGGCGGGGTGTTAAAAATGTACACCATGTGGCAACACCCATGGTGTACATGTGGTGTTTATTCTTATAATATAACATACAAACAACAAAATCAACATTCTCACCTTGGAGTGTTCATTTTTGGATCAATCATCATAATGTGTACATGATTTGAGGCATTGCACAGTGAGGTTTCAATATATAATTATTTGGTTTGCGGTAACATCATTGTGTTACCACAGTTACCGCAAACTAAGTAACGTATAATCATATAGGGCGTGTAATTTCAAACCCCACAAATTCAGCAGTCGTAACTTTAGCAGTATTTTGTGCTCAGCAAAACCAGTAGGCCTAAAGTATGAGATTTTTCCCAGGCCGTTATAAACAAAATACAACGTTGTATTAGCAGTATAATTATGAAATAACAGCGTGCAATATGCGACTAGCAAGCTAGAGAACATCATGTAGAAGTTTGTTTTATTTGCCTTTGCAGTCGAGTTTGTTTTCCTTTGTAGGGATCGAGCATCTCTTCTGTAGAGATCAGTGGGATCGAGGGGTGAGAATTAGTCGATAGAGGTAAAGTGCGCCCTCTCTAAACCACTGGGGCATGCAAGCATAAGCACCCTTCATTCATGTCGTTCACATTCAGTCGCTTTGTTAAAATAATAGTGGTATGTTGTTTTTGTGACCGAAAGTGTTAACTCTCTGCTCGGCAAATTATGATCAGCAAGGCTGACTTTTCCAGTAGGTACAAAAAATTATGCGTATCTGCCAACATAACAAAGTATGCTGTCAAAGGGGGCACGTTTGTTCATTGTCTCGGACGAAACATGCGATCTGTCTGCATAGAGCTGAACTATGTAAGCCCAAAGTACTGTTCAGTTCGGTGTGACAGGAGGTTCTGTCCTCCCGGAAATAATGTGCCCCCTCCCCCGCCCCCCATAATGGTGAACTGTGTACAAACTACTTCTGGGCCCAATTTCATAGCGCTGCTTAACGGTTATCAAATTTGCGTGCTTACTGTAGCAGAAAAAATTTGCTTAAGCCTTAGCTTATTTCACAGGTGGCAGAGAATAATATGGGCGGCCATTTTGCGTGTTTACCGTGGATTTGCATTGTGACGTCATTTATTTTCGTGCGGTAAGCACCGGAACGTTAGCATGCTTTTTCGTTTGCTTACGGTTAGAGCAGCGATATGTATGAAATAGAAAGAACAGTAAGCACAAAATCGGCCGCTAAGCAGCGCTATGAAATTGGGCCCAGATATATCGCCCTCCTTGTGAAACACCCTCAACACAGCCCACGTTAATTTCCCATAATAATATCATAACAATCATAATATCGAAGTCTTATATAGCGCACGTATCTACCAAACAAGGTACTCAAGGCGCTGATTATAATACAAACTTTCAGAAAAGGTAATTGCAGTGATGAGTTTTGAGACCCAATTATTAAGCACCTAATAATGGTTTACAAGGTGCTACGGCGCATTATAACAGCAACAGCCAGGAACCGGGGCGAACCCCTTCTCCTTTCGAAAAGTGCACTGCGTTATTTGTACATGCGTTATACAAAACACATGGGACCAGCGGCTTTACGTCCCATCCGAAGGACGAAGCAATGGTTAAGTGTCTCGCTTAAGGACAGTGTCACGGCTGGGGATTCGAACCCACACTCTGCTGATCAGAAACAGCAGAGTTTGAATTCGGTGCTCTTAACCGCTCGGCCACGACACTTCCACAAAAATATGGGAGACAGAATCTCCGACGAGCAGAATTGTGATACTTGACATAAACTAACATCTTTCACAATTTTGTGAAGGTTTAAACATTCAATATTATAGATTTCATCCAAATATGCTGTTTTAAAGCTACACCGTCTTCACACCGTGCAATCAGAAAGTGGTGGGGACATGCCCCGCCCGGCTGCCCTCCAAGAAATCGACGCCCATGAAATTCTCGTTCGCTGTTATTACAGGTCTATACAAGGCAGCACTGCTCCTCAAGGGCTGGGCATCGATAGAAGGTGACATTATGTGCCACAATCGCACATGATGTGCCAAAACTCAATTTTGTCGTAAAGAACGACATAAATAAAATCCTCCCATTGGTAACTCAAGCCGTGAACATCAACCAATATATGGACATATTATTGCAATGCAACGAATCACTCGTGATGATTTTCCAAATCCTCATTTTATTGCATTCAAATTAAAGGCACTGGACACTACTGGTAATTACTCAAAAAATTGTTACCATAAAAACTTACTTTATAACGAGCAATGGAGAGCTGTTGATAGTATAACACATTGTGTGAAACGGTTCCCTCTGAAGTAACGTAGTTTTCGAGACGAGGTAATTCCTCACACAAATAATAAAAGACTTCAGGCCTCAAAGCCTTTTTAGGCGAAGCCTTTTTAGGCATCTGAAAGCACACAAATTAACGTGTGCAACCAGGGTGTTTTTTCTTTCATTATTCCCTTGCAACTTCGATGACCAATTGAGTCAAATTGTTCACAGATTTCTTATTTTATGCATTTATGTTGGAGCACACCGAGCGGGAGTACTACAACCAAAGGGTGCCCAGTGCCTGTATAAGGGCCGAAAACACCAGGACAAGTTTGCCAGAGCAAAAACACAATCAGAGTCCATTCGTCTCGTGTACCGAACATAATAGTCTCAATCAAAACGACTCTTCCTTTTGGCGTAGAACAATAATGCGAAGCGCTCGGTGGAGCAACTCTATAGGGCCTGGAATTTCACTCAGTAAACCCTCCACAAAACGGACTCTAATCGACAACCTCAAAAAGATCATGCGAAATCAGCCACTTTGTCTTCATTAAAAACACGAGACATAAATCGATTATTTTAGAATCACCCGATTGCAAACTGAAGATTGCCCGAAATTGAGGCAAGAAAACAATCAGTCATGTTTTTATTGCGCTTACAGTTTTATTGAACAAAATGGCTCCCTCGTTTATGTGGTCGGAAAATGATAAAAGCCACACATAATGTAGTTTTCATCCCATGCTTTAGACATGACTTATATATTATGAGAGGGCATCTCCTATGAGCTCCCCTGGCGGTGAGTACTTTTTGTCTGAAGTATAAAATTGCCATCCTCAACAATTTTCCTGGTTTCTATTTCAAGGATTCCCTTTTTGGAATCGATTTTAGAAGAACAAAAAAATCGCCGGTGAGGCAATTTTGGTGTACAGGACAAATATTGCCGGCAGGAGGTAGGTCCTTCCCCGTAAAAAAAAAATAGGGTTTTTAGGTGCTTGAATTCGATACCTCATCTTAGGTCTCGAATTCGATTTAAAGATTTCAGTGAGAAATTACATATTTTTGAAAACTTCTGTTATTTTGAGTAATTATTAATAGTGTCCGGTGACTTTTTTTAAAGCCACAAAATGATTTAAACCGCACTGTTTTTGTTATAAGATAGCAGGAAGACAAACAGAAAGAAAAAACATATAAGTCAATGGATACTTTTAAATTCAAACTAGTTTTTTAAAGCCTGTCCTCTATTATAATCACAGATTAATAATTTCGAGGGGTAGGACTATATTGATGACGGTGCATGACAGTTTTACACGAATTACTGAATAATAGATGCTCCCATAAAACAAAGAAACTAATACAGTTTGGGATGTCAGATAACCATATCGATGGTAAATTATAAATTCGTTGGCCCACTCCAAAACGCTGTTCACGGCAATTCCAACCAATTTGTCACATAAATAACTTAGTTGGGCTCAGAATTTGACATGTTTGACGATGGCAAGTGCTTCATACACACTCACACATTTTGTCTTCGTATGCACTGAATTCCTTGACAGGACACCACGACAATCAATAAATGAAATAGCAAAAAACAAAACTACGGTATAAAACAAACCACCACGCAAATCTTTTGCAGCATTTATCTTAATGCCCCGTAAAACCTTTCTGAAATTGGAATTTCCATTGTCAAGCGTCCCTATAGGCGTTTTATGATTCGTATACAAATCCCATTTCTCGGATAATTGAGGAAGAAAATTCAAGGTTTTCAACAAACTATACGGGAAAACAATTAAAATGTTAGCGGGTTAGCCATGGAATCATTTTGATAAAGGCGAGACGCGATTTAGATAACACAGCAAGACAAAGCCGACAGGAAAATTCAATTTTCTCACCTGAAGGACATGCAAGACGCTAGATACACAAAAAGATAATATATATTTATTAAATCATCTGCTAAAAGCTATCGGCCATGATGCGGCGTGAAGCCCCTTAACAGTAGGGCGTACATTTTCCATTTAAAAAGAAATGCATCTTATGACGTTTGTGTTTTGTATTTGCCTTGGGCCAAAGTGTCGTATACGTAACTCTTCCAACAAAAGGTGAACAACTCTTCATTGGTCCTTTTTGAATCCACGGGCTCGGCTTCGGCTCAGGCTATAGACATTTATCACGCTGTCACCATCTTGGTCATGTTCCCTGTTTCCATAAAAGTAATGAATGCTAACATCCACTGCGCAAACATGGCACCAGACTATTATTTCGTCCAGCCTCAGGCCGTGTCCGAAACGACGACTTCGGCTACAGCTACGTCTAGATCAGCGCGTCTACCAGTGTTGAAGAATAGGCAGACGCGCGCGATCTAGCCGTAGCTCTAGCCAAAGTCGCCGTTTCGGACACGGCCTCAGTTTCTAATTGGTGACACTGAGTTGGAATGGAGTAAAATCAAGATGGCAACACCGTGATAAAGGTCTATTGCTAGGCCCCTCAGCTGCTTGACTTTGCACGCGTGCTATCAACGTTCAGGGATTCAGACCAGGGCCCAGTTTTATAGAGCTGCTTAAGCAACAATTATTGCTTATAGAAAGTTTGTGCTCAACAATAATAAGCAGTAACCCTGTCAGTGACAACTGTTACATGTCGAATTTTATTTTGGCCGGTAGGCCTTAGTAATAATAATAATATAAATAATAATAATAACAATAATAGTAACAATAATACAGCATTTTTAAAGCGCACTTAATCTGTAAAACATTCAAAGGCGCTGGTCAAAGAACAAGAGGAAAATTTCACTCAATATCTGCTAGGCTAATCTGAAGAGATGGGTTTTGAGAGAGTGTTGGAATCGTGAGATATCATGTGTTGAGGCAGAGAGTTCCAGAGGAGGGGTGAAATGTTACTGAATGCCCTGTCCCCATAGCTGGATAAACGGGTCAGAGAAACATAGAGCATGCTGCCCGATGACCTCAGAGGCCTTATCTTGGTAAGCATATTTTTATTGTGCTTAGTTACTTTTGTGCTTAAGCAGCTCTATGAAATTGGGCCCAGAGAACGGAGCCTGTATGAAGCTGAATCCAAAGCCTATAAGCCGTGGATATAAAAAAGGCCATTTATAGAAGCACACACCAACCTCCGGAACTTAAAGGCACTGGGCACCTTTGGTAACTGTCAAGGACCAGTCTTCACACTTGGTGTATCTCAACATATGCATAAAATAACAAACCTGTGAAAACATGAGCTCAATATTGGCCGTCGAAGTTACGAGAGCAAAATGGAAGAAAAAACACACCTGTCGCACAAGTTGTGCATGTGCTTTCAGATGCTTGAATTTAAGACCTCAGTTGAGGTCTCGAAATCAATTCAAATAACTTTAATGAGAAATAACCTCTTTCTCAAAAACTACGTTACTTCAGAGGGAGCCGTTTCTAACAATGTTTTACATTATCGACAGCTTCTCATTAATCGTTATCAAATAAAATTTTAAGCTAAACATTATTTTGAGTATATACCAATAGGCAATTTTTTTTCATAAAACAAAGTTTCTGCTTAACAAAAAATAAACAGGGGCCCGGTGACAACTATTAAAGATGCTATGTCAGATTTTTGGCCGATTTGACCCAAAAATTTGGATATTTTGATGGGGGTCGAGAAGTTACAAGCTTTCATTTGAGCCATTGCTCGAAAAAGTCCGCCAATTATTAGTAGCAGTGAAATAAAGTGCTCAAAATTAGTTTTTGTCGGGATCCGGACAATATATCACGTGACTAATTCTTATGTGTTTTATAAGAAACGTTTTAAATTGTTGTCATGGTTCCTGACCATTAAAAGTAAAAGTAAAACTTTCTTTTTTAGTTAGAGCGGGTGATACTCTTTCACTCAAACAAATCTAATTTTTAAATGTTTGGGGCCAATAATCTGACATAGCATCTTTAAATTTTCCATTTTTGGCCTTTTCCCCCGGTAAGCATATTTTTTATTGTGCTTAGTTACTTTTTGGTGCTTAAGCAGCTCTATGAAATTGGGCCCAGAGAACGGAAACCTGTATGAAGCTGAATCCAAAGCTTAATCCGTGGATTTCAAAAAGGGCCACAGAAGCACACACAAACATCGGGCGCTTGTGCATTTTCGGTCGAACATGTAACACAATGTCTAAAAGAGTTTTGATAAACTAAATAGAGCCGGTTAACATTTCGTAAGTTTTCACAAAAGGGGCTCAACTAAAGAACACCCTTCCCGATCTTTTGATCTTAGGTTAGATACGTTATCCACCCACGTTTATGTCAAATCAAATGATTCGCGTTAGATGGGTTGATATTGAAGTCTCATACGCTAATCCGTTCGTACTATACAACGCGATGCCTGTGATCAAAAAAGGCATATTGTTTGTCACATGTGTTTTTTTGACGAGGAAATAAAGCGCCAAAAATAGAGATCTGTGTTTTCTGCATTAAAGGGTTTCGATACCTTATGTAGATCTAGTTTGTTTGCCATGACATGAAACTATACCTACTGTGAATAAAGATGTATGTATGTAATATAATTGACATATAGATATTTAAGGTTCATCAGTCGTCAAGTTTGTGAGAAAGAAAAAAAATTAACAATCACAGAGCGATATTTCTTTAAGAGAGTTGCGTAACACTCTAAAATAAGTTGGTATCCTGAGACGAAAATTATTTTATTACTCATTTCTCAAAAACTTCAGCACCTCAGCAAGAAATATTTTAAAGTCACCTGGAAGTGATATTTTGTCAAAATAAAGCTTTTGTCACCAAAATATGTGTTTTGATGAGTGGAACATGAATAAACAATTAACTAAGATTTTAAAAAATCAGTTTCCATGTTATTTACAAATTTGAAAATAAGCCCGACCCGAGAGGTCGCTGTTCGTGACGTCAATCGAGGCGCGATAGCGCATGCAGTGCCAACACAAGATAGTGTTAGGCAAATGCTCCTTTAGGTTCGTTACGTCTTTCAGGTACCTTCTTCGACTTCCCCACAAGCTGGAAAAATTGTTGGGATGGCGTCATTTTTTAGAAAAGAACTTTTCTCTTCATGTCAAAATGTGCAGTGTATTCCGGATTCTCGAAGCACGACGGCTCGAAGTGTTTGCTGCACAGCGCTGGAAAAGACGTCGGACCGGACCCGTTTGACCGCATCTTTAGTTGTTTTGCTGCATCCAGCAGCAATAAACCTGGTCGACATTGCCGGGAAAATGCACACAAAAAAACATTTTTCGAAACGTACAAACTCACGACTAGGACTTGAATGTACTTGCACGTACGTGTGTTCGATGTTCGATCGAGGCAAAGTCTGTCTCGATTGACGACATAAAAGGGGTTAGCGGAGTCACCCCACACAACGTTTTTTTTTTTTTTTTTAAACATTACTCACAAAATTACCTTATTGTTCAGAAACATATCTCTTATGTTTGAAGGAAAACAATCCTATTTCCAGGTGACTTTTTAAGGGAAGCTTTCTACCATTATTCTCTTCAAACTGAACGTTTAATGGAAATCTATGTCCTACAAAAAGTACCCGATCTCTTTAATAGGCACGTCATGAGTTCGGCTGGACGGTAGGTCTTTAATTATTATGAAATCCTTATGGTTACTGTGGTGGTGGATTTGTTGTGGTCCATCCCAAATAAGCATGTCGACTGAAATAGATTTGAAACAAAATTAGAGGTTTTGTTTAAAATGGGGTTGCAAAAGGTTATGAGAAGCATAGATGAAGTAAGGTGGCATGAAATAATGGAGTCTACATTATGAACGGTGATGAGTCTCAATATTGCCCCAAACTGAGACAAGATTTGCTATTTGAGCAGGAGTTGTTGCTGTCTTTCTCGAAATTTTGAATGATTTTGAAAAGAAATTGAATTATTTTGAAAGCGCCCCCCCCCCCCAAAAAAAAGCATCTTAACAGCGAATAACGAAGGGGCACGTCATCTGTGACGCTATAAAATGTGCATTTGATTTAGTAGCACGATTGCGTTATTCTAACGCATTAAAACTTTTAATACAATTTGTTCTGTTTAACACTTTCAAAACACACTAGAAATTAAAAGTGCACTATATGCTTTTTCCATTTAACTATCATTTAATTCTTTGTAATGAGCCATTAGCATTGATCCACTTCGCTACATGGACAATTCGGTGTGTGTATGTTGATATGTATTATACGAAGTGTGCACGGACCCGAAAACAAAAAAGGTCCACACAAAACAGGGCTGTGTAACTTTCTGAAACTTGTGACATAGAAAATGTTCACAAAGTGACTAACAAGTTAACACAGAGCAAGCTGCGGCTGAAGCCGAGGACTTTAACATAAATGGATCCGATAGAGTGTGAACGGCCTCGCTTCGCTTTTCGAAATCAGTTGTGACGTCATGTTATTATTAAACCTATAGTATTAATGAGGTTGGACAAAATATATTTAGTAAGAACTCTTTCTCAAAAGCTACGTTTCTTTAGAGCATGGAGGTATAGGATTAGTCGTTTTTCACAATGTGTTCACTAACAGCTCTCCATTGCTGATTAACTACCAAACGTGTCCTGTGCCATTGAATTCCACAGGCTATCCGGGTAACAGTCGGTGAATTTTATTCCCACAGGCCTCAGAAGCAATTAAATACAAAATGCTTATCACACATCCGCGTGTTCTTTATCCCCAAATGCAATTATCGCTTCGATTAAAGTCATTTGCCAAACAGGATCCGATCTGTTCCATATAATGTGGGGTCATGGGTCCGAATTATAATGGGGGAGTCTTTAGAGTTTTCCCCCAACGTATCCAGACACATCACCTTAAAGGCAGTGGAAACTATTGGTAATTACTCAAATAATTATTAGCATAAAACCTTTCTTGATGACGAGTAATGGGGAGAGGTTGATGGTATAAAACATTGTGAGAAACGGCTCCCTCTGAAGTAACATAGTTTTCGAGAAAGAAGTAATTTTCCACGGATTTGATTTCGAGACCTCAGATTTAGAGCTTGAGGTCTCGAAATCAACCATCTAAACGCACACAACTTTGTGTGACAAGGGTGTTTTTTTCTTTCATTATTATCTCGCAAGTTCGATGACCGATTGAGCTCAAATTTCCACAGGTTTGTTATTTTATGCATATGTTGAGATACACCAAGTGAGACGACTGGTCTTTGACATTTACCAATAGTGTACACTGTCTTTAATCAATGTAATGTAACAGTCAAGCCAAAGCGATATTCTCTTATCCCCATGCAATTATTATAACAATTAAACCTTATGGGGGGTTACACCTTTTGTAATCACTTCAATATGGCCATACAAACTAACTTGGGAGCTGTTGATATTACAAAACATGAAGTATAGTTTGAAGCTTTGCATTTTGTGCAAACATAAGATGAAACTATAAATAAATAGTAAACTTGCGGGTACAACCATCCTGAAGACGAGCAGAGTATACTGTTTGAAACGTCGAGACCCAACCGTCTCTTTTCAGAGCCAACACTCACCCTAGCAGATTTACACATGGTTGTACCCGCAAGTTTACTATTTATTTATAGTTTCTTCTTACAAAACATTGTTAGAAACGACACCCTTTGAAGTAACCGAGTTTAAGAGAAATTGGTATATAATTTCACCCGTCACAAATTTTGAATTTGAGAAAGGCTTCAGGCATGAAATCTTTCTCAACGAAGATGATTGTCATTCATTTCTTGCAGTTTTTTTACGATTTGAGCCGGTTTTTTTTTGCGATTTGAGCCCAACCTTTCACAGTTTTGTTATTTCATTTTGGGCGGACCAAGTGAGAATACTACAGTCTTTGACATTTACCAAAAGTGTAGCCTATCCTGCTGTTTTTGAAAGTCCAAACCCATCAACACACTGGTCGTAACTTTCGTCAATATCATATGGATTTTCCAAACAAATTCCAATTTCCAATCACATTTTACTATACACTGGTTGGTAACTTTGACAAGTCTTTACATGGATTTTATATTAAACGGTCTGTGGATCACAACCCCTGCCATTTCCCAAATATTTCCGGCATTGTGGAAGGGACTCGTGGTGAAGGGTGGACGGGTCTCCTTATGTGAAAGACCCGTATTAAAGACTCTGGTCACTATTGGTAATTGTCAAAGACCAGTCTTCTCACTTGGTGTATCGCAACATATGCATAAAATAATAAACCTGTGAAAATTTGAGCTCGATTGGTCGTCGGAGTTGCGAGATAACTATGAAAGAAAAAATCACCCTTGTCACACGAAGTTGTGTGCTTTCAAATGCTTGATTTCGAGACCTCAAATTTAAAACTTGAGGTCTCGAAATCATATTCGTCGAAAGTTACTTCTTTCTCGAAAACTACGTCACTTCAGAGGGAGCCGTTTCTCACAATGTTTTATATTATCATCCTCTCCCCATTAATCGCTACCAAGTGAGGTTTTATTCTGATAATTATTTTGAGTAATTACCAATAGTGTCCACTGCCTTTAAAGGAACACGTTGCCTTGGATCGGCTGAGTTGGTCTTTTGAAAGCGTTTGCCACCGTTTGTTATAAAATGCATTTGGTTAGAAAGTTGATTTAAAAGAAGAATACAATGATCCACACAAATTTGCCTAGAAATTGCGTGGTTTTCCTTAACTTTGCGAACTAACACCGTCGGCCATTATGGGAGTCAAAGGTTTGAAAATGGCCGACCGTGTTAGTCGACGAGGTAAAGGGAAAACAACGCAATTTCGCAATTTCGAGTGACACTTGTGTGTATCATTATATTCTACTTTTAAAATATCTTTCTAATCATAGCATTTTATAACAAACGGTTTGCAAACGCTTTCCACAGACCAAATCGACCGATCCAAGGCAACGTGTTCCTTTAACAGATGTTTTAACCAAATTCAAAATTTTCTGCAAGCTTTCAATATTATTAATAAAATAACTCTCATAATTAATTTTTTGTTGCCACAACAAAATCAACACAATTTTTGAATAATTTTGTAACGTTGTTACAAACAGTATACATATACAGCGATCTTTTTTAAATTTGCATTCATGGCTTTCCATAGTTTTCCATTTGGCAAAGCTCGGTCTGTGGGTTCGAGTCTCAATCTATGGGTGCGTTCGTTTAGCTCCCCTGGGTCGACCCCGGTGTGTGGCGTTTTTTTTTCCAGGACAAGTGTGTGCAGATAATTACCCACGTTCGTCCTGGTTAAAAAAAAACGCCACGCACCGGGGTCGACCCAGGGGAGCTAAACGAACGCACCCAGTGTACATTTGGGATGTGCTGATGCTTGTACTTTATACAGGGTACGTTCGTTTAGCTTCCCTGGGTCGATCCCAGTGTGGCGTTTTTTTTTCCCAAGACGAACGTGTGCAGATAATTACCCACTTTGTCCTGAAAGAAAAGAAGGAAAAAAACGCCACACACCGGGGTCGACCCAGTGGAGCTAAACGAACGCACCCAGTGTACATTTGGGATGTGCTGATGCTTGTACTTTATACAGGGTACGTTCGTTTAGCTTCCCTGGGTCGATCCCAGTGTGGCGGTTTTTTTTTCCAAGACGAACGTGTGCAGATAATTACCCACTTTGTCCTGAAAGAAAAGAAGAACAAAAACGCCACACACCGGGGTCGACCCAGGGAAGCTAAACGAACGCACCCAGTAATTCTGGTTCAGGATGTCATGATGCATTGTGGGAACGATTGTACAACAGATCGGCGCAATGCTCACAATCATAAATAATTCACGGATTGATTATGGAAACGATCAAATATAAAATAAAACAAATTGGGTTAACACAATTGATGAGGTGCTACATTATTATTGATAGTCGAATATTTGCTAAACAGGAAGGGGTGACTTGAGGGCCAGGGTCGAATGGTCCAATGTGCCCGTAGGCCCTAATGGCAGCCCAGCGCCTTTTGCCCTTAGCAAGACCTTGCCATTACAGATTTTAAACACAAAAGGAAACACACCATCAGTGACCACCTCAACTCCAACCCCATTTATTTTGAAGAGTTAAGCCACAGTCTTATTTCGAGTAGGACGAGTTACTCGTCTAACTTACGGCTATAGCCACACGTTTTTAATATATCCTATAGGACTATAGTCCTTAGATCTTAACTCTTTGTGAAATCGATCCCTAAACACCTTTGAGAACTGTCAAAATTATCACTTGGTGTATCCCAACAATTGCATAAAAAAAAGAAATTTGTGACAATTGGGACTGGTCATCGAAGTTGCAAGAGAATAATGAAAGAAAAAAAACATTCCTGTTGCACAAAATTAGTGTGTGCTTCCAGATCCATCATAAAAGCCTTACAAGGCTTCGGGCCTGAAGTCTTTTGTTTTTTTTTATTAAGAAATTACCTCTTTCTCAAAAACTACGTTACTTCGCAAAGGGGGCCGTTTTTCACAATGTTTTATAAATCAACAGCTCTCCACTGCTCGTTACCAAGTACGTTTTTATGCTAACAAAGGTACAGTGCCTTTAAACAAAATGCAAAAACAACACCACTAACAATAACAACGACAACAACACCCCCACAAAACTCTAAACAATACTAATTGTTTCGTCGAAGATCATCCCTTCAAATAAAATACAACAGAAACATAACACTCTCTTTGGAGGAACTTATTTTATTGAATTTGCTATTTGTTTTTTGTTAAAGTACACATTAAGGTTGTCGTGTTATACATAATTTAACTTCTAAAGATAAGTGGACCACACGCACAAGTGTCATTATTTCTATTTATATTTTTACATTTTAAACTTTTTTTGTTACTAAACAAGTTTTTGAGAACTGTGGAAAACAGGAAATAAAATCACTAATAATTTAAATATATCTGCTTAGCAAAAATTAAATATATCTGCTTAGCACAAATTGCAAACAGTGACATGTTTTGGATGATAACCATTTACCGGTAAGCACGCAAATGGTTTGTTATTAGCTAGTTTTTGATGTTTATAATATAAGGAGCTCTATGAAAATGGTCACAACATTGGGTTTCCAATAGCTCTACTGTGAGGAAAGTTGTCGGATATGCACGCCTTCGATACTCCTGAAGTCAGTCTGAAAACAGGAAATTATTTTTGGAAATTACTAATTTAATGGGGCGTCTAGAATGTTTAGACGTTTTCTCTTTTTTTAAATATGACCTCAAATATTGTAAGAACTTAAGACTGTTCCTTTGGAAGATTCTATACTGTGGGAACATTGAATGATTGTTATTTTGTCATGCAAATTTATAACTACATAAAATAGTCTTTTGAGGGCATTTCCAATTGAATTACGGAAAATAGTCTTTTGAGGGCATTTCCAATTGAATTACGGTATCAAACTGAAGGCGATGTTTCCTCAAAATGTGAAAAACTCATTGCTTTTTGGGACCGAGACTTGCGTTTCTTGTTATGAATAATGCATTCAAGCATTTTGGATAGCACTTTGACTAATAATATTAATAGCTAATTATTAATTACCGTCTCAATACGTTTTACATTAGTGTCATTGTCATTGGGCCAATAACATTCCATACGACTAGTCGTTCATTACTTGATAGCTTTATCAAAGTACACATAACAAAACCATTACCGCTACATGACAATCTTTAATTCTGATCTTAAACAGCTACCTGAGCGGAATGTTTTCAACAGAAATGGTATTTTTACTTGTTTATAATGCACTTGTTCACCATTTTAATGTAATTTTGATATGTGTACACTGTTGAACTTTTCGTAATTATCGATTAAAAAATCAGGCCCCTACCTAAAGGTTTTTTTAAAAACTTAAAACACTTCTGCCGTTGAGAGCGGGCGTCAAAGGACAATGCCGCTGACGTCATTTGAGAGTGATTACGTAACGGGGCTTTTCGCAAACCTCGCAGAAAAGCTCTGGACAAGGGCATACAAAATGATTGTTTTTTTACCAAATTGAAACCTATTTATAATCATATGACTCGATTTCCTTATTCATCGAAAACATTTTAAGTGGAATGCAGCAAAGTTCACGACTTGACACTTTCGTTCAAGCAGATTCCTTTTATTATTAAAGGAACACGTTGCCTTGGTTCGGTCGAGTTGGTCTTTGGAAATCGTTTGTAACCGTTTGTTATTAAATGCATATGGTTAGAAAGATGTTTTAAAAGTAGAATACAATGATCCACACAAATTTGTCTCGAAATTGCGTGGTTTTCCTTTTACTTTGCGAACTAAAACGGTCGGCCATTTATCCTTATGGCCGGCCATTTATCCCATAAATGGCCGACCGTGTTAGTCGACGAGGTAAAAGGAAAACCACGCAATTTCGAGTGATACTTGTGTGGATCATTATATTCTACTTTTAAAATACCTTTCTAATCATATGCATTTTCAACAAACGGTTACAAACGCTGTTCAAAGACCAACTCGACCGATCCAAGGCAACGTGTTTCTTTACTGAATATGTGTTCCCATGAAAATTTGCATGGGTGTGGTCAGGTATGTCAACAAATATTATTACTGCACGGCATACTGTATAGGGTCGTTTGTGTACGAGACACAGTGTAATTCCCTTTGAGACAGCGGACCAGTCTATTTTGTAAAAATTCCGGAGGGTAAACGACCTTGCCCTCGCCACTAAATCTTTAACAAGTTTCTCAAGTGTTCATAGAAGTCGGGTAAAATCAGGGATTTTAACTAAATATATACACAGAGTAATATTACAAACAATGCTTAGTTAGCCAGTTGCTAATTGGCAGTGTAACGCACTAAGTTCTTTTTTAGACATAATACATCAAGACTAAGGCCCTTTTCGAAACCACGGCTTCGGCTTATTCAGCTTCAGCCCGTCTGAAGCCCTGAGCATGTATACGCAAAGCAGTCGCGGGGCCAATCTAGCCTTAGCCGAATCTGAAGCCGAAGCCGTGGTTTCGAATAAGGCTTGTAATGTCAGATCCATAAGAACTGTCTGTTTGTACCGATGTTTTGTATTTACAACAAGCCATACGTCGGGAGATGTTCATCTCGTTGTCGCTTCATACGAAAAATTGTCAAAATACCTCGAGATAATTAGTGTGTACAAACTAATTATAAACTAATTAACTGTTTACTTAACTGTTAACTTAATTAGTGTACAAACTAATTAACACAAAACTAATTACAGTGACATGGAATGCCATGTGAAAGAATCGCTGTATCATCCTATACGCCAAGTCATTTTGATGTCTTAAATTTTGTGGTTCTACCCCGATCGTTTTAAATTTATAGGGTCTCTGATGAAGTGAGTAACATGTTGTCGTCCCTTGGTTCCTTTGGCCACATCCACGTTCTTGGGCGTCTGTTGGCGTAAAATCTCACTGTACAGTCGAAAGGAAAAAAGAGAAAAGGGGTGGAAAAGACGAAAACAATCTGTTCAATGCACTGGTCACTTTTGGTAATTATTATAAAAGACCAGCATTCTCACTTGATATATCCCAACATATGCATAAAATAACAAATCTAAACAGTTGGACTCAATTGGTCAGCGAAGCTGTAAGAGAAAAATTAAAGAAAAAACACCCTCGTTGCACAAATTTATGTGCTTTCAGATGCCTAAAAAGGCTTCCGGCCTGAAGTATTAATTTTTATTATTTGAGTGAGAAAAGTTAAAACTTTCTCAAAAACTACGTTACTTCAGAGGGAGCCGTTTCTCACAATGTTTTATGCTATCAACAGCTCTCCATTGTTCGTTTACCAAGTAAGTTGTTATGCTAAACAGTTCGTTTAAGTAATGACCAATAGTGTCCGTTGTGCCTTTAAGGGTTTGGTTCCGCTCCTTATGGCAAACGTTTTTCTATGTAGCTGATAAATTAAGCTTCAGATTCAAAATTGTTCTCGAAGTTGTTATCATTAAATCTCTTTTTTTTTAAACTCAACATATTCAGGTCAAATAGAACAGAAACGCTTTTTATCTTACCATTACTGCAAGAGCTGGTGCATGCCTTCAACGTGAGAAAGTTGTTTGAGTTACCATTGCAGCCACCGTACGGGAACGGCACACACTTCCCCTTTGGCGAGTCGAATGCCCACCGGACCATGTTGGCTAAGCACGGGCCGGTATCGGGCGCCTGTTTGCAGTCCACGGCCATGACTTCCCGGTGAAAATGGGATGTGAAGAAGAGGGAAGGAGGATGCGGGAAAGAACACACAAAAGAATACTAATTAATATTAACCATAATTATTTTGAACAATGAGTGAAAAATTAATAGACCTTGAAAGTACATTTTAGAGCAACGGCGGGACCAAGCTGTCCCGAAACATATAGACTTGATTCAAGTCCCGTTCTAGTGCGAGAGGTCCCTAAGCATATCCGCCGTCAAAATGTAGCTATGGTCCCGAGAGTGGAACCTGTCCGTAGAACAGGTTGGGGAATGCAGAGCATCACAAAACAATAGTTTTCTGGTGATGGCACGGGATTGGGACTTGAGTCAAGTCTAAAACACATACTGGACTTTTATCTGTGCACGATTCTGTTCATTCAAATACTTTTAATTTAACATTCATGGCTTTATTAGTTGAGAAAGTAAATGCACGATATAAATATATTGCTACAAAGAAAATCCGAGAATAAAACTTCAACCCCGTTTTATTAGGTTGGTAAAAAAAGTTATAAAAAAAATCATAGGCCCAAAGAAGTTTTTCCCAACGGGTGTTCATACAATAAACCCAATTAGTGGCCGCACGAAATCAGGCTTGATTGGCAACATGGGATTTCTCAAAGAACATGCATCCTCATCCCAAGTTTTCATTTTAAATCTTAATTTTAATAAGTTCCCTGATTTATACAAATTATGGAACTTACAACAAATTATAGTGGTTTTTGTTTTTAAAAGAATTTTGTATATAACAAGAAATTGTTCATAACATCTTATCTGTCTTTTGTAATAACTAATACTATTGGTTATCATTGTTAATTAAATGCGTGAAACGAAATTTACAGTTTCTACAAATAGAAATCCTTTGAGAGACAGTAATTAAATGTGGTCATTATGCTTTAATTCCAAAAAAGGAAGCAGGGATAATAGATACATTATAAAACAACCACCGTATTCATTGGATTAGTATATTCAATTTATTAAGGAAAAGCGGTATGTTAAACACCACGAAACACGCGTGTTTGAGCATTCAGCAATGTGAGTTTCTAAGACAGAGCATAATTTTTATGAGAAAGGTACGGACTATGCTTGGTTCGTCAGTGTTCCGTAAGCACCGGTGTTCTGGTCCGTAAAGCGCCGGTGTTCTGTTCCGCATAAGTCCTATAATTTTATGATAGACACCAGTGTTCCGTTCCGTATGCCCTTTAATAGGCAATGGTCCGAAGGCACTATTGGGTACCAGTCATCCGTATAGGCTCTGGCACAGTGTTACGTTCCGTAGGCCCTATAGGCATGAGTGTTCCATCCCGTAGGCCCTATGTACGGTGTTCTGTTCCGTATAGTAGGCACTATTTTATGTACGCGTGTTCCGTTCCGTAGAATAGGCTCTATAACAGTGTTCTGTTCTGTAGGCCCTATAGGCATGAGTGTTCCATCCCGTAGGCCCTATATGCACAGTGTTCTGTTCCGTAGGCACTATTGTATGTACCAGTGTTCCGTTCCGTAGAATAGGCTCCGGCACAGTGTTCTGTTCCGTAGGCCCTATAGGCATGAGTGTTCCATCCCGTAGGCCCTATGCACAGTGTTCTGTTCCCTAGGCAATATTGTATACCAGTGTTCCGTTGTGAAGAATAGGCTCTGGCACAGTGGTCTGTTCCGTAGGCACTATTGTATGTACCAGTGTTCCGTTCCGTAGAATAGGCTCCGGCACAGTGTTCTGTTCCGTAGGCCCTTTATGCATGAGTGTTCTATTCCGTAGGCCCTATGTACAGTGTTCTGTTCCATATACACTTTTATATGTACCAGTGTTCAACCTGGCACAGGGGCCCATAATATGAACCAGTGTTCCGTTCCGTATAGCCCCATGGCACAGTAATCCGTTCCGAGAAGGTCTAGATTTGTGGTGTGTGCAAGTGCTTTTCTCCTTGAAGTTTTAGATGTTTCGTGCGGCCCTAATTTTCGCAGCAACAAAAACTGATGGTGGATTTAAAAAGGGTAGGTTATTTTGTCTGTTTGACTTTATTACAATGTTTGACTTTATTACAATCGACAAGTTCATTTAAACGGATTTCATAATTTCGGTTATTGAATCTCACTGTTTGTTTCAATCCATATCAAAATTTATCTGTGAAAATTCAATTTCAAAAGGTTGTAGCGTTTTTGAGATAATACTGATGAAAATCTGGAGTGCTTATGTCCACGCAGGAAGATTAATCTGCAAATGGAATACACAACCTTAGACACATATTTCAGTAACGCTTCTCATATTCAACTTTTATGGGATAAAAAAAAGGAAAATGTTATTCAATTACTATCCAAAGCTGCTGTTCTTCTAATGTTATTTTTTATTGTTTTTCATTGTAAGATTCGTCCCAAACAAACAGAGACACTATTGGTAATAGTCAAAGACTAGCCTTCTCACTTAGTGTATCTCAACATATGCATAAAATAACAAACCTGTGAAAATTTGAGCTCAATCGGTCATCGAAGTTACGAGATAATAATGAAAGCAAAATAACCCTTGTCACACGAAGTTGTCTGCATTTAGATGGTTGATTTCAAGACCGCAAGTTCTGAGGTCTCGAAATGAAATTCGTGAAAAATTACTTCTTTCTCGAAAACTATGGCATTTCAGAGGGAGCCGTTTCTCACAATGTTTTATACCATCAACCTCTTCCCATTACTCGTTACAGAGTGAGGTTTTATGCCAATAACTATTTTGAGTAAGTACCAATAGTGTCCACTGCCTTTAAAAGGGTCTGTGTATAAATGTGTGTGTCATGTCATGTGCCTTTATTATTACAATCAAAAAGTTAATACAAATCGGTTTTGTTGGCAAGTAATGGAGCCCGTGCGACGTGTGCAAAACAACACAAAAAGTTTTTTTTTACCAAGGAAGCTTTTGTTCGTGATCTCGGTGTGTTTTGTTCCGATTTTTTTTTATCCATTCTAACTTTTCGGCCTTCTTATTGTTCGTATTATCTGAGTAAATGAGAACCGAGCTAGCTGGCAAGTTTATCTTCGGTGTCGAAACAATGCATCAGTTTAGAAATCTCCTCATTATTATTTCCCTTTCACATCTGAATTTGTCCTGCTGACAGCATATTTTATTTTATTTCTAAAATTACTGATTTCGTTTATCGTACTAACAATAATAATAATCTGGTAGCGCAATTCCAAAGAATAATCATTGCGCTTCAAAAATGATTATCCCTTATGACCATTAAAGCCATAATACTCTTTTGGTACAGACACAAAATTAAAAGTTCACAGATATACAAACAATTCACAGGGCTTACAGAAGGTAATGGTGAAAGACTTATCTTGAAATATTATTCCATGAAATGCTTTACTTTTTGAGAAAACATTAAAACAACATTAATTCTCGATAGCGAGAATTACGGATTTATTTTAAACACATGTCATGACACGGCGAAACGTAGGGAAACAAGGGTGGGTTTTCCCGTTATTTTCTCCAGACTCTGATGACCGATTGAGCCTAAATTTATACAGGTTTGTTATTTTATATATAAGTTGTGGTACACGAAGTGTGGGTCTTGGACAATACTGTTTACCGAAAGTGTCCAATGGCTTTAAATAAATGTCTTAAACCATCTCTGCTCCCCCGGGGAGTACACAACATGTGCTGCCGAGTACATGTTAGCGCACTATTAAATCTAAATCAATCACAAGAAACCATCTCTGCCTTCACATGTGTCTGTTTAACCCCCGGGGGACGAGAAGCAATTATAGCCGAGTGTCTAGCTCAAGGACACAAGAGTGTCATGAGCGGGATTCAAACCCAGACCCGGATGACTGAGCAATCAGGAGTTGAGTCCGATGCAGTAAAACCGTTATATGACACGCCAAAGCTTTTTTTCTCCTCGAGCTGTCTTCTAAAAGTACTTCTACAACTTCGGTATCTATTTTTTTTAAACAATCGATGATGTAACTACTTCGCTTCCTTCAAATGGCAATGTTTCACATTAAACGCACTGGGCACTATTGGATAATAGCCTTTATAGTCAAGGCGCACGCGGCACCACAAGATATCATGCACGACCCCACGCACGAAAGACAGGCGCGAGCGGCGAAGCTCGCTTTGGTATTTTTGTCGTGCATGAAAACTGGGGGTGCCGCCGCCGCGTGCGCCTTGATTAAAGGCTATAAATGGTAATTGCTCATAACTATTGTTAACGTAAAAAAATACTTCAGAGCTGTTGATAGCATAAGACATCGGGAAAAATTGCTCCCTCTGAAGTAAACCTATAGTTTTGAGAAAGAGGTAATTTCTTACTCAAATATTTAATTTTAAAATACCTCAGGCCTGCCGTCGATTTAACCAAACTCTTTCTATAACTTAGAATGAATCTTAGGACGAGTTCAGTTCCTTATCCGAAGACGTTAGGACGAATTGAACCCATCCTAAGTTAGGACGGTGCACACAACGCACACAATTTCATTATTTCTTTGCAACTTTGATCCCAAAATTAGTCCAAATGTTCACAGATTTGTTATTTTGTGCATACACCAAGTGAGAATACCGTGTTATGAAAATCCAAATGTGTACAGTGCCTTAAGGGCAAAGTAAAGTATAGTTTTGCCACTCAACGGGAAAGAATAAGAATTTTGTTTTGAAAGACCGAAAACCTCAACAAACGAAAAGTGACAGATATTACCCTTTTCGAAACCACGGCTTCGGCTTTGAACTCGGCTAGCTTGGCCCCGTGGTTGTTTCGACAAATTGCGCGTGCTTTGCGTACGCGCTCAGCGCTTCAGACGAGAGGACGGAGCCTGAAGCCGAATCCAAAGCCGAAGCCGTGGATTCGAAAAGAGCCATAGTCAACAAATGGAAATGGCATGTACAGCAAGGACGACAGACAGTAGATGACGATAAGAGCCACAGAATAGCAACCCGAACTAGGGAAAGAACCGGAGGCAGACCAAATATAATAATGGTGGGATAGCATAGTGAACACCGCGCGAGGAAGACCATGCAGTAGCCGATTTCACGAAACGCTAGGATTAATCATATCTCGAGTTGGGACGCGTAACTCGTCCTAACTTAGGATGGGTTCAATGAGTCCTAACGTCAATGGATACGGAATTTGACTCGTCCCAAGTCTTAAGATTAGTCATAAGTACTGAATAGCTTGCTGAAATCGACGGCTGGACCAGAGACAGTAGCTGAACAATAAAGTGCCACAGAATGGCAACCCGGACTAGGAGAAAGAACCGGAGGTGGACCAAAGAACTGATGGCGGAATGGCATAGTGAAGATCGCGAGGAAGAACTGGACCAGAGCCCGAGGTTTAGCTGCACTTTCCGCGTGAACATGAACGTGGACGTCAGAAAGCTGTGTTGTTAAAATCACACGTTTTCAGCAGACGTGAAGTTACCATTTGGGAGGTTTAGCAGCACGTTACGCAAACAACGTGAACGTGAACGTCAGTTATTGTGTTGTTATAATCTCACGTTTTTAGCATACGTGAAAATCCATTTTTTCACGTCAGGTACGTACGTGCACACGTCATACGTGAGCATGAAAATAAATAAGCCTTAAGTGGTGACGTCACCTAGAAACAACACACATTTTTGACGTTTACAATACAAATTGTTGACGTTTACGTTCACGGAAAACTACGGAGAGCCATAAATGCAAATCAAAAACAGGTCGGTAGTTGTTTGTAACAATGATGCTAAATAATTAAACATTGTGTTGATTTTGTTGAAAACAAAACAACTATAAGGGAGGTATTATATTTAATTTGAAGTTTGCAGAAAATGATGAATTTGGTTGAGACATCTGTTAGTATATGATTGAGTGTTGTACTAACATTCGGCCGGCCATGCCAACCAAATGATAAATGTTGTTTATCAACAAAAGAAAGGTATATTGCAGGCCGATACCGTATCTAAAGAATGAAGATGAACTGGAGACCAGCAGCCGATTTCGCGAGACGCTAGGATTAATCTTATCTCGAGTTCTCGTCATATCCTGAGTATGGGTTCAATGCGTCCCATTTGTTATGAATACAGAAAGTCCTGAGATCAATCCTAAGTTAAGAAGAGTTTTGTGAAACCGAAGACAGTCTTTATAATCTTGAAGGAAAAAAATTGAAACTGTCCTTTCAGCTAGAAAATTTCATATGAGGTACATATTGGCAAACTCCTACTCTTATGCAATAAATAATTTATTTAAAACTTTCTCTTTTATTGCAATTTGCAAGTGGATATCCTGTTTAATAGAATAACGTTTTTTCTTCTGTGTACAATTAATATATGTATAACCTTTTCTCCCTTTAATTTGCGAGTGGAATGTACGCTTCAATTGAATAAAAATTGTTTTCCCCCGAGAAAGAAATGATTAGTGGTAGTTAATTAAAACCTAATAATGAGGTATTGTCCGAATCAAAAACCATGTAGGGCCTATGCAAGTTACTTGTATTTTGTGCATCCGTGGCATACCCTATGCGACAGTTCTGTATGTTTATCTGCCATATTTCGTTCAAAGAAACATTTCAAAAAGGAAAATTGCTTGAACTATACAAATAATGAAGGAAAATAAATAGACGAAAATCTAGTCATGCAACTTAACTAAGTCAGAAAGTATTTCTACCTCACCATTCTACCTCAAGAAACCTACAACGTGATACCATTTAGCGATTCCATTCTTAGAAAAGTAGTTAAAAAAGCACAACATAAAAAGAAACTCAAACAGGAGGTGAACAAAGAAGTTTTTTTAACAACTTAACTGATATACCTAAACAGAGAAATAAATGCCATACAATTATGAGCGATCCATAAGCCTATACAACCTGATACCATTAAGCGATTCCATACTAAGAAAGGTAGTTTAAAAAGCCCAACATAAAAAGAAACTTGAACGGTAAGAAGTATCACAAAAATATGTTTTTGTTTTACAACTCAACTGAAATCCCCAAACAGAGAAAGAAATGCCATAAAAGTATGAGCATTCTACCATAAGCCTACAACTAGATAGCGTTTCACAATTCCAGTATAAGAAAAGTAGTCAAAAAAGTCCAACCGAAAAAGAAACTTAAACAGTAAAGAAGAATCACAAAGATATGTATTTGTTTACCACTGAAATCCCCAAACAGAGAAAGTATTCAACTTTTATCCCCAAACAGAGAAAGAAATCGCATAAAGACTCACCGATTGGTAGAACTGTCACAGCGAACAAAACCAAACAGCAAATCGTTCTTGTGTTCGTCTCCATTTCGTCGACGTCAGAGTGCGGGGCCGAGATGCTTCGATTTGAAAACACGCCAGCAAATCCACGCCGCTTTTATACTCATTTTTTCTCTCTTCTTTTTTTCTTGTGACAACTATGTCTTTTGTGTATACACCGCAAGTGTCTCATAAAAAATAATATGATCAGCTCTGCTGATTGATGACGTGTGAACGAAAGAGACTCACCCCAAAAAAAACTACAGCTGCGATTCATTGTACACACGCGATGTACAGTGACTATTTTCAAACGGCTTAGCATCGGTGAGTCGGTGACAACTATTGACAATTTGGGGGACACGATTCTGATGTTATTAATCATCACATTATCGACAATTTATGTTTAAAAAAAGTGTGAAGTACACGAAAATTTATATCAAAATCACACAGACAAATTATGTCATATTTTATTTGAAAGTGAAAGTTAAAGGTTCCATCCTTCATTCCAAATCTCTTACTTTTTGAGTAACATTTTAAAATAATTTATTATGATTGAGTATCCATTCATCTGCAATGGACTATTTTAGTTGACAGGACTTTTTTGCTTAAACGTAAATAAAATCGTGAAGTATGATTAATTTGTAATGAATTGCGTGTGAGGGATTGTTTTTTAACGAGATTAATGATTGTGGCTGGATTTTCTGTAGGAAGTAAACATTTTATGGGTGGGGGAAAAGTAGATAAAAATAATCCAGAAGAATAAGTCAATAAATACGGGGTGAATGCCATCTTGGACATTCAATGAATAAGTCGTGGTTTTGTCCTTTGTTTCTTCTTCCTTTTTGGTTTACATTTCGATAGATTTGTTATTATTTTTTATGATTGTATGAATTGGTTTGTTTGTTTGTTTGTTTGTTTGTTTGTTTGTTTGTTTGTTTGTTTGTTTGTTTGTTTGTTTGTTTGTTTGTTTGTTTGTTTGTTTGTTTGTTTGTTTGTTTGTTTGTTTGTTTGTTTGTTTATTTCTTTGTTTGTTTGCTTGTTTGTTTGTTTGTTGGGGGTGTTGGGGTGTAACTATTAAAGTCACCTGGAAGTGGTATTTTTTCAAAAAAAAGCTTTTATCAGTAAAATATGTGTTTTGATGAGTGGAATATGAATAAACAATTAACTAAGGTTTAAAAAAATTAGTTTCCATGTTATTTAAAATAAGCCTGACCCCAGAGGGCGCTGTTCGTGACGTCAATCGAGGCGCGATGAATCGCATGCAGTGCCAACACAAGATAGTGACGCTTGACGCAAGCTAAAAACATCCCCTCAAAGTTTAAACAAAACCTTATTTTTTAGGCAAAATAATGCTCCTTTAGGTTCGTCACGTCTTTCAGGTGCCTTCTTCGACTTCCCCACTAGCTGGAAAAAATTGTTGGTATGGCGTCATGTTTTAGAAAATCCATTTTCTCTTCACGTCAAAATGTGTAGTGAACTCCGATTCTCGAAGCACGTCGGCTCGAAGTGTTTGCTGTACAGCGCTGGAAAAGATGTCGGACCGGACCACTTTGCAAACTGACCCATCTTTAGTTGTTTTGCTGCATCCAGCAGCAATACACCTGGTTGACATTGCCGGAAAATGCAAGAAAAAAAAACTTTTTCGAAACGTACAAACTCACGACAGGACTTGAATGTACTTGCACATACGTGTGTTCGATGTTCGATCGAGGCAAAGTCTGTCTCGATTGACGTCACAAAAGGGGTAGGCGGAGTCACCCCCACACAACTTTATTTATTTTTTTAAACATTAATAAATCGTTAAAAACAATTACTCACAAAATTATTTTATTGTTCAGAAACATAATACTCTAATGTTTGAAGAAAAGAAAATTCTATTTCCAGGTGACTTTAATATTCTCTACTTTTAAAACATCTTTCTATAACCATAATGCATTTCATACAAACGTTATCAAACGCTTGTCATAGACCAACTCGCCCGTTCCTTTAAACTTAGTGACTGTGTGCCAAATTCAATGCTTGTCTCACCAAAGACACATTTTCAAAATTTCGTCCTGCATCTGCCCTTACTACAAGAAATACTTGTAGTTAAATAAATAATGCTAAAATAAATATTACAAATTTGGACATTGCGGATGCACCGTTAGGCTCCAATCATTGACGACCACAGATATCTATTGGGTCAGTTATTTATTCCACAACACCATCTATGCTGCCTGAGGTGTTAGACTGGACTCCTGTCTTTATTTGTTATCCGCAGGGATAAAGTTAGGTATTGGCTTAATGAACACACATGCATGTACTTTATATGAATACACGTTTGATTCAGCTGCGAACCTCCCTCCGTACATTCGGGCCTCGGAGTGTGACGTCAGATGTTCAGGCTACCTAAAGGTGTATACAGCCTGTGCTACAAGACCCATCTCTTAGAAATCAACAATCATTTATCTATCGACCTCTTTGTTTGAACCTTTATGTCACAATTCTGGAATTTGAATATATATTTAAATGAAAGTTTAAGATTTGTTTGCAATGCGGACCAAAAATAACGAATACGAGAAAACACCATAGCGCCCTCTGTTGGAATTAGATAATGCAGGCAATCGAAACTACGCTAACTCACCCCATGGAGGTAGAAGTACCTCCATGCTCACCCCTATGCATTTGGCAAATGTCTTGGGTTTTGCGCGATGTACAAACCATTGAGTTACTCTATATTTAATTTACGAACAAGATTGAGCCTACGGGCCGGGTCAAATAAGTGTACATGTAGCGTATTTCCTTACTCAGTAACTGAATAATATCATGGAGGTATCTTATGAATAGGCCTACTTCTTAACTCGGACTATAAAAAATGTACCATCCATTTGGGAACCTACCTAGCATATCATACGACACAATACAAACGGTCTCCAATCGCCATATAACAATGGCGAGAGTTACTGTCGTGACGCAAGCATTCAATGAACACTCGCGGTTAGTTCAAATTAATCCATAGGGGTATGCAAGGCACGATAGCTGTAAATAAAATGGTGAACATGCCAAACAGCACAATGAACGGGACATGTCAATGACTACTGGGCATCAAACTGAAGCTTAATGAAAATGCTCTGTATTACCTTCACTTCCACGCCTCCAAGAGTTGCCAACGTCGAAAGTATCACACTTTATAGTTAGTGGGTGCGTTCGATTAGCTTCCCCGGGTCGACACTGCTGTGCTCATCCGGGTATGAGCCCCTCCCACGAGTTAATCGAACAACCACTCACCCTCTCGTGATTCCGTCACTCAGTATCGCTCAAGGCGCTTCAACATTTAGTATTTGGAGGACCATGGGTGCGTTCTTTTAGCTTCCCTGGGTCGACCCTGCAGGGCTCACTCGGGTGACACCCTGACAAGAGCTTATCGAACGATCACACTCGCTCGCGGTGACGTCGTACACCTCAGGTCATCCCCAAGTGACCCACTCCACAAGCAGGCCACTGGGGGCTGACCCGGGTGAGACCCGTCAAAGCTATTCGAACGTACCGGGGCAGACCGGGGTCGACCCAGGGAAGC
Organism: Asterias rubens; assembly: GCF_902459465.1. NCBI lineage: Eukaryota > Metazoa > Echinodermata > Asteroidea > Forcipulatida > Asteriidae > Asterias > Asterias rubens. The sequence continues at coordinate 14,132,059 of NC_047067.1, forward strand.
TAAACGAACGCACCCTAAGTTTGAAATTATGAGATCGGCTCCTTTTACATAGCACCATGCAAGGTGATGTGTGGCGCAATATGCCGCCAATCAAACTATAGGATCACAGGGGCGAACCCATTCTCTTTACGATAAGTGCACCGGATTATACGTGCGTTACACGACACACGGGACCAACGGCTTTACGTCCCATCCGAAAGACGAAGTACCATGGTTAAGTGCCTTGCTTATATACATTTAAAAAAAAAAAGGACACAGGTGTCACGACTGGAACTCCAGCCCATACTCTGCTGACCAGAAACGCCAGCGCTCGAGTCCAGTGCTCTCAACCAGGCCATGACACAACACACGTTTCGTATTCATATCTCTGCCATTGTTAATTTGAATTGTAGTTAAAAAAAAAAACACTAAGAGTGGAGTTCTGGAGAACTATGTGGCCAATTTCATATAGAGCCGATTAAAGCACAACAAAGTAAGCACAACAAAATTATGATATACCAGAATAAGGTTACCAGTCAAACTACCCTGTAACATGTAACATTGTGATTGGTATCCTGCTCATTTCTGCTAAGCAGAGTTGTTAAGCAATATTTTCTGCGTAAGCAACTCTATGAAATTGGGCCCTGTTGTACTATAATATTCCCGTACCAACGAGCAAGATTTTCCATGAAGTAGTTTAATTTAATGATAAACGCAACACAAAAAGTTAGATTTCAGACACCCTTTGTTTTTATTTACTTAACTTGTTATAATGTTATGTGAATATACATCATCAATGCTACAGTCCAGATAACAATGCATGCTACAAAATATGATGGGCCACTCGTTTTAAATACTTCATTTTGACATCACACTGTGTCCACAAAAAATATAAACATGAGTTTCTATAACGCCATGTTAATATCTGCTATACACAATAATTAATTTGGTTACAAAAATATGTCATACCGGCGACTACTTTCAACTAATTTTTTTTAGAAGTACATTGTATATATACACTGTCGTTTGGCAAATTTGTTTGTTATCCAATATTTAAAGGCGCTGGACACTATTGGTAATTACTCAAAATAATTATTAGCATAAAACCTCTCCTGGTGACAAGTAATGGGGAGAGGTTGATGGTATAACACATTGTGAGAAACAGCTCCCTCTGAAGTGTAATTGTCCACGAATTTGATTTCGAGACCTCAAGTTTAGAACTTGAGGTCTCGAAATCAACCATCTAAGCGCACACAACTTCGTGTGACAAGGGTGTTTTCTTCTTTCATTATTATCTCGCAACTTTGATGACCGATTGAGCTCAAATTTTCACAGGTTTGTTATTTTATGCATATGTTGAGATACACCAACTGTGAAGGCTAGTCTTTGACAATTACCAATAGTGCCCACTGCCTTTAAAGGCATGCACTGGACACTATTGGTAATTACTCACGAAATCATTGTGAGCATAAAAACTTACTTGGTAGGCCTAACGAGCAATGGAGAGCTGTTGAAGGTATAACGTATTGTGAGAAACGGCTCCCTCTGAAGTAACATAGTTTTTGAAGAAAAGGAAATTTCTCACTCAAATACTAAAGACTTCTTAGCCTGAAACCTTTTATGGCATCTGAGTGAAAGCACACATTGTGCGACCAGTGTGTTTTTTCTTTCATCATTCTCTTGCAACTCCAGTGACCAATTGAGTAAAATAAAAATCACAAACATAGTATTTTATGCATATGTTGGGATACCACGTGAGAACACTGATCTTTGACAATAACAAATAGTGTCAATTGCCTTGACTAAGAAATTTAACTTTAACTGAACACGTGTCTTATTTGAACATGCCCTCACCATACATGGGAGTGTCCGTTGGTAACTTTACTGTCATGTTAATAAGTGCATTAATTTTTACATTACAAATACACTGTGCTTCAGACTCTTTTGTTGAGCGAACAAAACAAACTTTCAACAGTTCAACACAACGGACAACATTCAATTCATTTAAACATTGACAACTGTTTGTCTCGATGAAACTGTACATCATTGGTTTCAGAAAAGTTACCAAATGCAATGAACCATTTTGAGATAATGGTGGGCACACTGTGTCATACACTGTTAAAACTCCCGGGTCAAAATTAATCCGGATTTGGGTCTAGGGGGCCAGACCCATTTCTGGGTCTGTTTGACCCGGAATCCGTGTCACTGTGACCCGGAATCCGTGTCATTGTGACCAGAAATTTGGTTAAAAGCAGGAATTTTGACTCGGATTCCGGGACAAATTGACACGGATTCCGAGTCAAACTTACCCCCCTGGGACCCAAGTCCGGGTCAATTCTGACCCAGTAGTTTTTAGAGTGTATGACACTACATGTATTAGGTTTAAGGCTAATTGGATTGACGGATATTTTCACAGAGCTGGAATTACACTGAGGCTATGACACCTGTTCCCCTGGTATTGGCCTTAGAGCCCCTTCGAAAGTTCCCACAGACTTCAAGATCTTCCATAGAAGTGCCCTTTGTAAAATGAAAATGGCCTTGCCCTCTCAAAGATGAAATTACAGGCCGGTTTTCGCTGTTATCGTATAAGATGATGTTCCCTTCCCATCAAAATGATAGTCTAACAAGTATTGTTCTTATCCTCGGAAAGTAAACACAGTGTACATAGGTAACAATATAAAGTAAGGCATAACAAAGACAAACAGTAACTTTTAAATTACATTATTTATCATACTAATTACAATTACAAATGAAAATAATGATAAAACTGCGCAGCAGTTGTGATATATAAGACACAATGAATAATTCACAATGGTAAACATGCAACCATTACAGTAAGTTGTAGTCTACAATGGTCCAAGTTGTTAGCAGTAATAAACTTAATGAAATAACAACCATGCCAATGCTTTACAAGAAGTTTGTGTCAATTCGTATTTGGACTCATTTTTAATTGGACCATTCCAAAATACTACTTTCGGAAAAACTCTAGAGGACTGGTACTTGTATTATTTAATATAAAAAAAACCATAAATAAAAATAATTTGTAAAGTAGGTTTTCAGTACAAAACATCAATAACAAAACTGGATTTCACTATGAAATTGAAGCTTATTTCACAATTTTTGTGTTTATGTTGTGGAAGAAACATACATCATTGGTTTGGTAAAACACAAGACTTGGACCCAATTTCGTAGAGCTGCTTAGCACAAAAATTTGCTCAGGATGAAAATTCTTCCTTGATAAAAAAAAAACAGGATTACCAACCAAATTTCCATTTGTTGCATAATGCTTGTTGTTTGTTCATACTGAAAACCATATGGAAATATGGTTGGTAATCCTGTTTTTATCGAGGAAGAAATTTCATGCTAAGCAAATTTTCATGATTAGCAGCTCTATGAAATTGGGCCCTGCTCTTGTAGCAACAGTATGTGACATTAATGTGACCAGGGGAAATAGATAATATCTGTGACCTAGCAAGGGTTAAATCAAGAGCCCCGTTTGTAAACGTTGCGCCCATGACAAATTTACTTTAATTGAATTTACACCTTCTTAAACACCTTCTTTTTAAAATAGATTATGTTTTCTTTTTACAATAATTTCTCTGTTAACATTAGTATCTACTGAAACAAAAACAACATCAATTCAATCCATTCTTTTTGTTTCTCGATAATTTCTAAACAAGAAATAAAAAGTCCAACGGATTGATTTTTCTGTTTTTACTGAAGTATTTGTATTATTGTACATAACTAGTCACTTGGTAATGTTGACATTTTGGTTGGAAATATTAAACATTTTAACAGTGTATTTGTGTTCTAGATTTCAAGCAAATGAAATGTCCTTTGTTCTCTTATTTCCCATTTTTTCACATAGTGAATTTACAAGGCGATCATTTGAGCTCTAGATATTTTCCTTTTTTACAGCTGCACTGCCATTTACATCATTTAAAAATATAAAATAAAACATTGGTCCAACCTTAATAAGTTGACAAAACAGGTTACCCAAAATAATACACAATTTGTTATAAATATCGCTGTACAGGGCTACTTTCAATTATTAGACTCATTTATATGACACCTTGTAAGGTTTCATGGGGTGAACTTTACATCCCTTAATTGTGTAAAAAGAAAAAAAAACATGAACCAGGCAAGGAGTTCCAAAGAGATGCAGTAGGAGGAACAAAACTGTTGGAATAACTCTGTGTTCTACAGCTGGTGTTCTACATCTTAAACCCCCTCCAAAGTTTTACCCTAGCTGTGCATAAAGTATTTTAAAAACAATGGTTTCTCTAATACAGTATACAAAGCAAGTACTTATATTCACTACTTGTATCTGTATAGGCTAATTTCACATCTATATTGTGACAACGTTTTATTTGGGTTATTTCAGAAAAGCATTTAAGACAAATTATAATATTCATTTTGGTTTTTATCCATGTACACAGATGTGCGTTAGCACTGTTTACTCAATGCTTTTGTCGAGACCGGTGACAAAAATCACAGGCATATTACTCGGGTGGGATTTGAACCCACGACCTTTGCAATTCTAGAGCAGTGTCATGCCAACTAGACCATCGAGATTGCCTTTAAGTAAGGAATGTAAAAACCACAATCAATATTCTTTATCCTGCCTGACGCAAATTTAACATCTACAAATTATAATATTTCATAAAAGGTTCACCACTGTCATTATTATTATTTTAAAATATTAAGTGGGCTACTTAAATAAGATTAAATCATAATTTATACAAGGCAGTATTAATACCAATAAAATATCATAATTTGGATTCAAATAAATGTAAGACTCATGATAGAAGAGTGACAATCGACATGGCTTGAATACAATCTGCAGATGTCTACAGTTAAGTAGAATTCCTTGTAATTTCTGAATAAAAATGTTGGTTCTTAAAGGGACACGTTGCCTTGGATCAGTCGCGTTGGTCCATGAAAAGCGTTTGAAACCGTTTGTTATGAAATTGATATGTTTAGAGAGATGATTTAAAAGTAGAAAATAATGATCCACACAAACATGCTATGAAATTACGCGTTTTTTTTTTTACTTTGCGAACTATGGTAAAAAACTTTCCTCCACAAAATGCTGTGACCGTGTTAGTTCACAACGTAAAAGGAAAACCATGAAATTTCGAGGCATATTTTTGTGGATCATTATATTCTGTTTAAACCAAATCTTTCTAACCATGCATTTTATAACAAACAGTTTCAAACGCTTTTCATAGACCAACTGGCCCGATCCAAGGCAACGTGTCCCTTTAAAAGGTCTGTATAAGTTTGGTAATCAGTCTTAAATAAAAAATGTCAGTAAACACTCTTTGGTTAGAAGCCTACAGCAGCTTGCGATAGTACAAAGCTTGTTTGAAAATCATTTCGCTTTAAAATAATGTGGTTATGTGAAAATAGTTAAGTTTTTATGCCCCAAAGTTTGAATGTAAGTAGCGCAGATTGTAGATTCCTATTAGAGATTTAATATTCTTGAGTGAACATATTTTCTCCGGAGTTTCGGCCATAATATAAAAAAAAAAAAAACACCTTGATGACCTTTTGAAATGAAATGTTCACATGTTGGTTTTTTTGTATTGACCCCTTGCACGCGCATCACACGCGGCGACCAATGCCACGCTCACCATGTTGGTGGGCAGTTTACGTGTATTAACGCCGCGTCGCCTAAAATGCGCACTTTACTGCATAACGCGCAGCATAGAGTTATATATAAAAACGCACAGTGAAATTGCCCACCAGTATGGCGCATTCAAGATTTTTCTGCTGATGACGTCAGGTGAAATGGGTCAATACGTGTACATTTATTTAGGATTAAAACAATCGAACCGTAAAAAAAAGAAGAAGTATACTCTTCCCTTAAAGGCAGTGGACACTATTGGTAATTACTCAAAATATTTATTGGCATAAAACCTTACTTGGTGACAAGTAATTGTTGATACAGAAACAGCTCCCTCTGAAGTGCCATAGTTTTAGAGAAAGACGTAACTTTCCACGAATTTGATTTCGAGACCTCAGATTTAGAACTTGAGGTCTCGAAATCAACCATCTAAACGCACACATCTTCGTGTGACAAGGGTGTTTTTTTCTTTCGTTATTATCTCGCAAGTTCGATGACCAGTTGAGCTCAAATTTTCACAGGTTTGTTATTTTATGCTTATGTTGAGATACAGCAACTGTGAAGGCTAGTCTTTGACAATTACCAATAGTGTCCACTGCCTTTAATCCCTATAAATCTAGTCTTAATGTACAGTCATAGATTGTTTTGTTTTCTTGTCAATGTAATACTGATATCAAGTAATAAACCACAAGGGAAACTGACCGGGTAAAATTTTAAATAAATTGGGGCTAAACAAAGAAAGAAAAATTGACTAAGGATGATTTGAACCAACAACCTCCGGGTTAACATGAGCTTGAAGCTAAGTTAAACAACAGCAATGTTTACCCAAACTAGTTCCATTTAAAACTTTAACAACGACACATCACATCAATTTGTGTACACTAACTACACCTTTAAGTATTATGTAAATTGCGTCATATCAGATAAAAACGCATGTTTGGTTCTCAGCATTTATAGCAAATCAACTGCTCTTTTAAGGAACACGTTGCCTTGGATCGAGCGAGTTGGTTTTTGAAAGGCGTTTGAAACTGTTCTTATGAAATGCGAATGGTTAGATAGATAATTCAAAAGTAGAATACAATGATCCACACTAACATGCCCCGAAATGGCACGGTTTTCAGTTTACGTCGCCAACAAACACGGTCAGCCATTTTGTAGAGTTAAAATTTTGACTCCATCAAATGGCCTACCGTGTTAGTTTGCGACGTCAATGAAAAAACGTGCAATTTCGAGTGATACTTGTGTGGATCATTATGTTCTACTTTCAAATTATCTTTCTAACCATAACAAACAGTTTCAAACGCTTTTCAAAGACAAACTCGTCTGATCCAAGCAGTGTGTTCCTTTATGTATAACACTTCTTCCTCACAAAACAACTTTGCATAGTTCACATTGCATACATACACAATTTACAATCAAGCTGCAGAAGGACTGTGCAAGTCTAGCGCATGATCAAATTTCTGGGACCACATTGGTCCTAACCATACTGAGTTTTACGTGTGCATGATCCTGTTATTTCCAATACTTTTACTTATTAACAGGGTTTTTGGCTTAAGACAAATTTAGCCATGAAATTCACAAAAGTAGGAAAGGTTTTAACAAATCAACGAAGAAAATCAGAGAAAAATAGTTGACCTTCGTTTACGGATATTTGTTTAAAAAAAAAAAAAAAAACTGCTACACAAATTTGGCCGTGATTAGCAAATGGGGTTTCTTAAATAAAAAGCATCCTCGGTCCAAGTTTTATTTTCGTTTCAATATTAATTGGAACAAATTATTTGTATAAAAAAAAATTTAAATTGTATTTACAGAATTAAAAAAAATGAAGATTTAATTTTCATAGAAAAATATAGTCTTGGTTTGAGTTGTTTTCACGGTGCGGTATTGCGCAAGACTTGCACAGTCTTCAGGGTCATGTCACACAATTTACAGGCAACCAGTTCCAGGCAATCTCCACGAAGAGAAACTATACAAATTTGAATGTTCACATATTATTCTCAGGGACCTTAAAGGAAAACGTTGCCTTGGATCAGTCGAGTTGGTCTTTGAAAAGCGTTTGTAACCGTTTGTTATAAAATGCATATGGTTAGAAAGATGATTTAAAAGTAGAATACAATGATCTACACAAATTTGACTCAAAATTGCGTGGTTTTCCTTTTACTTTGCGAACTAACATAGTCGGCCATTTATGGGAGGCATAAATAGCCAACCGTGTTAGTCGACTGGAAAAAAGGAAAACCACGCAATTTCGAGTGATACTTGTGTGGATCATTATATTCTACTTTTAAAATATCTATCGTATGCATTTTATAACAAACGGTGACAAACGCTTTTCAAAGACCTACTCGACCGATCCAAGGCAATGTGTTCCTTTAATACATTATTTGAAAAGTTACTCATTTGCTACCAAAGTTGTCTGCAGCATGCACTGCAGTTGGTTGCCTCCAAGTTGCCACGTGTGACAAGGCCCTTCTTATTATATTAGCCAAAGACACCGACGAGGTTCACAGTGAAAAAAACAAACCAGGGCCCAGTTTCGTAGAGCTGCTGAAGTACAAAAAAAGATGCCAAGCAAAAGCAAAATTGTGTTTACCAGAAAAAGGTTACCAGCCAAACTGCTATGTCACATGTACAATTTGTGACTGGTATCTTGCTTATTTTTGCTTAGTAGGAAGGTGTTAAGCATAATTCTCTGCTTACACCCCGGTTACACATAGACGCTGCTTCTACCAAGATAGAAAAGTAGCCGAGCTAGGTATAGCCAACACTAAGCGGGGCAAAGGAATGCCATTAGGGAGTTTTCGTTTACGATGACTGATGGTTCTGCGACGGTAATGATGACATTTGGCGTCATCTACGCATGCATCAGCTTTGAGGACGGTCGTCCCTCAATTTCTACGACAGTACTTGGGATGAATCTTCGTGCTGAAAACGACAACGGTTGGCTGAGAAACCGTCGCAGAACCATCCGTCGTCGAAAACGAAAACTCCCCACAATCGTACAAGCAGTGTGAACGGGATATAAAACAGCTCTATGAAATTGGGGCCAGGGCTCAAGACAAAGCAGAACCCACCATTTCAAGAGAAGAAGACTCTTTGAATGTAGGTTACGTCAGCTCGGCAGATAGGACAGCGGAAGCACTCGGGGGAACAACGCTCGCAGCAGATCATGTGACCACACGGGCAGAAGACGGTGGACATGTCACGTTCCAGACACACTTGGCAGAGATGCGAGTCACGGATGTTGGCTAACTCGTCCTGGAGGCAGTTGACGAGTTCAGCCTCTGACGATCTCTTGGTTCTACTTGGACCCTCTTTATTTCCCTCCTGGATTCAATAAGAAAGATACACCGGGGTTGAAATTCGACAAATGTGAAATTTTAGAAAGTAAAATTAGCCCCAATGCAAATCTAAACATCTTGTAAAATTAGCTGTTGCTAGTAGTTAAGAGCCTGAGGTTTTGACCCTAGCAGAGTCTTTCTCGAGGCTGAATGACAACGCAACGTACATGAACGTACATGATAGTAACATTAGCAATGAAGTGGAAGTACATAACTAGAGAGAGATAGACGCAGGATTGAATGGGAAAATTCTCAGAAAATGGCCACTCCAGATTTTCAACAATTTCTCAAAAACACTAGCACCTTTTGAACCACAAAGGATTGAAACGAACAGTGGGATCCAACAACAAAACATATACAATCCCTTTAGTGGTTGAATCTAATGTAATAGAACCCTTGCATAACGTGAAACGCTACACTGTTGCGCACGTTTTCACGCACAAAGAACAGCTATCCTCCAATCATTGGCCTCCTTTGACCCAAGTGAGGGCGTTTTTTGAGCGTATGACGTCACATGCAAGGGGTCTATTGTAATGTTTGCCACATTGGCTATCCTACCTTTGTTCCCTCAGTCTCTTCTGCTGCAGTTCCATCCGAGTTGTTAACCTCCCTGTGTGCTTTGATTTGGGGCATACGAAGATCACCGACGCGGGACGGCTGTCTACTCAGCATTATCTCTTGGGAGTGCGTACTTCGTAGAGTCTGGGTTGAGTAGGGCTGATTGCTGGCGAGATGAGCGTCCAGATCCACTGAGAAGCGTTGCTGCCAAAATGAAAAATTTATTAACAAAAGTAAGCGGAAAGACAATAAGCCTAATGTAAACAAAAATAACATTGGTGACCACTGTGTAGTTAATACTCTGTTTTGGGTAAGTGTATGTAGTTTCAAAAAGAAACCAGTGGATTCGGTACCACACATACTCAAAAGACAGATCTAACTACATGATGTTACCACACAATTCTTACATAAAAGTATTTTAATGGTTAAAGGGAAGGTACACGTTTGGTAATTGTCAAAGACTAGTCTTCTCACTTGGTCTATCCCAACATAAGCATAGAATAACAAGCCTGTGAAAATTTGAGCTAAATTGGTCATCGAAGTTGCGAGAAAATGATGAGAGAAAAAACCCTTGTTGACGAATTTGTGTGTTTTCAGATAGGAAAAGTGAAAATTAAACAATTGAAAAATTTAAAGCAAAAGGAATTGACATGGGTGGGCAAATTAGACGTGAGAAAGAAGCAGAGACATACCGGGGGTGGACTACTGTCATGGTGGAGATGATGCCATGCGTTGTCATAAGTCTGGCGTCTCGTCTTGGTGACGTCAAATCGATAGATCTTACCGTAGTCTGTGTCTGGCCTGACCAGGGCAAAGAGGGAGCCCCAGCCGGTATGGGAGTGCTGTTGACGCACTACCCTCTCTACATTCTCACACTGTTAAAGAAAACAATATATTAATAGTGGCTACTTATATAGCGCACTGTATCAATATCAGTGTGCATATCAGCTTCAACATTCAGTATTTTCCTACATAGCACCATGTAATGGTTTACAAGGTGCTGTGGCGCAATATGCTGCTAATCAAACCAAGAACACTGTATGGGGCAAACCACTTCTCTTTTTGATAAGTGCACTGGGTACTTTTACATGCATTACACAAACACGCGGGCCAACGGCTTTACATCCCGTCCGAAGGACAAAGCAACGCTGTGATCTAAATGAAACAGCGGTATTTAAATGCCTTTTTGTATTGTATTGTGTTGTATTAAGTGTCTAGCTTAAGGACACAGGTGTCACGATTCGGATTCTAACCAACACTCTGCTGATCAGAAACACCAAAGCTTGAGTCTGGTATTCTTATCCCAACCCTAACTTAAGGCCAAATCCGAATTGGTGGCTACGACTACGGCTACAGCGGTTGCTTAGAGTGTTGCTAAGGATGTCCTATACCTCAACGCATGGTGACGCGGGAAATCTAGCCGTAGCCATAAATGTAGCAGGGCCTGACACAGAGAAACGCTTACCCTGAAAAATGTGTGAGACTCAGTGAAGGCACGGAAGAGGGCCTGGGCACTTTTTCTGGATGTGAGACGGAACTTCCGGACAGAGACTACGTCAGTCTCCTCCGTCTCCGTTGATGTGGAGTAGAAGTGCACAGAGAAACGATTCTGGTGGTACGATACCTTGCTGATGTCTTCAAATTTGATGCTGCCATATTTCAGAGGAGAACAAAAAATACAGATGTTCAATACAGAATCATATATATTTCATAACTTTTGTAACCTTACCAAGCTCATTATGATTCTGGTGGTACGATACCTTGCTTATGTCTTCAAATTTGATGCTGCACTGTTTCAGAAGAGAAAAAAAAATACCGATGCTCATTTTGAGCACCTTTGTTGTCTTGCCTCTGTCAAGTCAGGGTTTCTATTGAGACAACAATTACTCCAGAAGCAACCACGCTGCCATGGGCGCCGTATCACGCTAGCTCTGCGTAAGTCTCTAACCCCTGGGAGGGAAACTCTGATCCGTGTCTTTGATTGGCTATCATATACGCGCAAAATTTGAAACGCTGTGCGTCTCCAAAAAGCTCTATGCGCCGAAACGCGTGCGTATAAAGATGTTGGTATTCAGTTTTTTGTCACGTAACACTGAACGCTAAGGCAAGTTTATGACTTTTATTACACACAGCGCATCCAGCCCGTGCGCGACTAACGCCCAACACAGAACAGATCAACCACAGGACTAATTGTAATATCCCATATATTTGGATATTTTGAAGTCACACTTCCAGGGGTTTTATGATCGAGCAAGGCATGCAGGGAAAAAATGGCGCGGCGAGATCGATCACCCCTGGGAACGAGGTTGCTCCAGAAGCCCTGAAAAATCTGAAAAATAATACCACTCAGGGGCACAGTAAACATTTTCTAGTACACACATGGAGTGGTTAAAGGAAAGGTATTCATTCTTCTCAGATTGTGTTTTCCCATCAGGGATTATTCTTCCAGTGTAGACATAATTTCGCTCCGGATTTTCGGCGATATCTCAAAAATGCGACCACCTTTTTAAAATGAACCTTTCAGATGTTAGTTTTATTGGATTAATAAAAAAAAAATCAACGCTTACAAAAACCCGAAATGGAACCCAAAATTGATAACAAAACCTATGTTTTTAGACTACCATATTAAAATTTTGTTCAATCATTAACAATCAAATGGATAAGTGTTACTCAAGTTGAAACCTTAGCTATGAAAAAAAATTGTCTTACTTGTCCATAATATCCCTCTCTTTGCTCAATATCTGGAGCCCTTCGCTGTGTACCCCGATGACGACACTCGTCCTGTCCATGGTCTCGGCTGAGAAATACTCCACACCATACCCCTGCAGCTTGCTAATCTTATTGATGAACTGGATTTCAGCCTGGGACTTTGTGACCGGTTCTTCGTTTTCGTCGTTCTTATGGGCCTCTCGTACCTGTATGAGTCTGGACTCGCTGGTAACAAATTTAAAAGAAAAAAAACCTTAAAGAGGAGTCGCCTTACATCGCAAGGCCGGACAGCCACTTCAAGGTGAGGGCTACGCTCAACTCATTTGGGCTGTTGACCCAAATCAACAGTCACCAGCAGCATGTTGCCACCAACTCCCAAAACAGGACTGAGCAGGTTACCAGACACAAAATTTACATGCTGAATGATATTTTGGCTAGTAACCTTATTCTAGTAAGCATAGTTTTGGTTGTGCTTTAACCCCTTTTTCTGAAATAAAGCCGACTTTTTTCATTAGTACAGAATCGTCAACATGTTTTTTTTAAGGTACTTGCAACTCTTTTGATGAGTTACTGATTCCTTAAAACGTTCGTCACTTCCTCAGCCTCGATTTTGTGTACATTGATTTGAATAGGAGAAAATCAAGATGGCCAGCCGCTCCAAGATAAAGGTCTATTACAACTCAAGCCCTTTCCACACTGTATCTCTTGTCCCCACCTAGGTCTCTATTCCATGGGGCTGCAGTTACACATTTGAAGTGCTAAGGTTTGCGCAAGACGAGTGAAGTTTGCAGGGCACTGCTATCGCCACCCTGAGCTTCCAGCCAGCAAGCTTGTCCTCTGCAGGCGCGGATCCAGGGGGGGGGGGCCAGGGGGCTTGTGCCCCCTGGGTAAAAAAAGAAAAAAAAGGCGAGAAGAAAAATGCATCAAACAATTTTTTGTGGACAAACTTTTACTGCATTATTTGTATTACTTTTAAGTGAACAGATGAAGTTAAAGGGTCCAAGAAATGTCTCTGAAAAGGCCTTAGATTGCACCACAGAGCATCTACGACATTAAATTTTCACAGGGCCCTAAAGCGGGCCGAGGACCCTACATCGTAATGGCATTGCGCTTTGCAACTTCAGATTTGTTAATGCCCCTACCCTATAATTTCTTCTGGCTAGAACCCTGCTTGCAACATACGATTATCGGTCGGATCTGGGTTAGCTGCCAACTTATATTCATGGAGTTTTCCGCCCAGATAACATAATATAAAGTACATGTAGGTATTTCATCGCCCAGAATGTTATTTAACATAAGCAGTAGGCCTATTATTAATAATCTTATAAGAAAAACGCTTGCCGGTGATGTACAGCGTAAATTCAGTTTATTGTCAACAAGAGGGAGAAGCATTTCACTGAAAGACTCAAGAGATGTGTGTGATTAAAACTTTCTAGGAGTCCCACGTTACTGTACATAAATTTTCCAGTAAAATTAGACGACTGATATTGATCAAAAGTGCTTAGAAAGTGTTTCTTGAACTCTGTATTTAGGCACACGGAGGCTTGATTTTTCGACAAAAAGCTCAGAGCCCCCTGGACCCCACCAGGGGCCGTATGGCCGGCCCCTGGACCCTACCCCTGAAATTTCTTTTACCAAAAAAATAGGTATTATGACTACAAAGTTGTGCACCCCCCCCCCCCCCCCCCGTTACAAAAATCCTGGATACGCGCCTGCTCTGGGAGCCAAAAGCAAGGTCGAGCTCAAAGAGGTCAAGGTCACCTGACCTATGTTAGTCTGCTCAAAAGGGACACTGGATTTGTGACAGCATGAGGGACAGGGAGATCTGGGAACAACTCAGCCGTGGCATCATAGACCGAGGACACCACTCGAAATAGAAGAAGAATACCCCAGGGCTTTACTGCTAACCCCTACTCCAGAGCAGGGAATGCTAATCCTCAGGGTATGCCCATCTGCCAGGGTAGATTAGGGGTAATACGATCCAAGTGTGAAAGGGCTAGCCGTTTTTTCCCAAGGGTTGCCCCCAGGGGATAGAGTAGTGCGAAAACAGCTATAGAGGCGCCTGTACCTGTAATCCACCTTTTTAAAATTATCCACAGAAATTTAACACCTGCATGTACTACATGCGTCCTAACGATAGCAGAACAAAAGTAATAAATGCTGTGGAAATGAATGGGTTCAAATATTGTGCCTATATTATACACTCACCTCAGTTCAGGCAAGATGCACTGATACTGCGAATCTAGAACAGCGCCCTCGTTGCCCAACTCGGCATGGACCATCAAGACGCACAGCTGCAGTTTCTCATCATCTTCCACTCTGTAGTGGCTCAGCAGTAATCTGTTCTTCAGTGTCATGTAGTACAAGTGCCTAACGAGAGATACAACAAGAATGCTTGCTTGGTGGATTATGTTCTTTTGAGAACTTGTCTTGCTATATATTTTACTACCTCGGAGTTGATTTTTGGGAATTCAGGAGCTTTCTCTACTACCGCGGAGTAGATTTTCAGAATTCGGGAGACTTCTCGGCTCTGAAGAGAAAACTAACGATAGTCCAATTTAGTTGGGCTTTGTCGGAATGGGCTGGTTAATGCTATTTTGTTGTTTGATAGCAGTATTTGTTAAAAATTAAACGACAACTTAAAAACCCACTTGCTGATGCTTTGCTGAAGCTCCTGTGGTGTGACAAAGAACTTGACCTGGAGACTCAGTCTGTGATGTGACTTTCTCGTACTCAGCTGCAGATTCAGCGGATTCCTCAGATTCAACCACAGCAAATCTCCTTTCTTGGAGCGGTATCGCAACCCAAAGTATTCTCGTTCAACAAGGCCGACATCATCGCAAACCTGTGGCAAAAGGAGGCACGAAATCAGTGATTTGCATAAGCAGGGGAGAGTCATTACTAACGAACAAGTTCTTCTCGGGTGCCATTTCCCCCTCGGGTGTACAAAACGCTACGGACCCCGTCACAGCGTGCAACAATTGTATAATGTACATGTACATGTATAAAGCAATGAGACATGTTCATGTCCATGTAATGGAAATAGACTTCTACTGAGCACACTCTGGTGGGTGTGGTAAAGGGGGGGGGCCATTAATGAGGAAACCCCAAAGTAAGCTTAGTTCAGCTGGTGAGTTAACCTGATGAGGCCTATTGGAAAATGTTCAACATAGTCCAAGGTGTACCATGAATGGTCACTGCCAGACATTTTCAGTGTTGGGGGGGGGGGGTAGGTGTGGGATTGGAGGGGGAAGTGTGCCTAGTGGCCCCAACCTCTCATATTGAGCTAGATCAGCTGGTGAGTTAATCTGATGTAACCTACTGAAAAACGTTAAACATAGTCCCAGGTATCCTCTTCTCTTCTTCTATACCCAGGTATCCTGAAAGGCCATAGCCAGACACATTTTTAGTGGTGGGCGGAGCCTGTAAGACACGCCCAAATGGCCCCACCCCTTGCCCCACCCTCATGTTAAGGGTAGCTCAGCTGCTGAATTAACCTGTAGAAATATGTCAGGCCTGATACTTCACGGAGGCAACGAAGGCGATTGCCTCCGTTGCCACTGGTCATTGCCTTGGTGCCCTTGAAATGTTACAGTAGAAATTTACAATTTCCTCATACGGTGCCCTTTGCCAAAGAGAAAATGCCTTGGTGCCCTTGCCCTTTTAAAAACGAAGCATACAGCCCTGATATGTTGCAAAACGTTCGGAATAGTCCCAGGTACGTACATGTACAATAAAAGGCCACTACATTATCAGTGGTTGTGGTAGAGGGGTAGGGGGTAGGGAAACCTACATTGTACATAATAGTCGAAAATGTTCAAGTAGATTTCATCATCAGGGGAGCTGGGGAACTGTAGCTCAATTTATTTGTACTGTCTGGTTACATAAAGTTTGGTAGGCAACCCCCCCCCCCTTCTCCCACCAAAGTAGCCGCCTGGAACTATGCCGAACACTTTGCATATGTTTCATTAGGTAAGCTCACCAGCTGATCTAGCTCAATATGGGAGGTTGTGGTCAGTTGGGCGCATCTTGCAGTACCCCCCCCCCCTCCCACCATTGATGTCTGGAGTGGCCATTCATCATATCTGGGACTGTGCTGAACACTTTCCAATAGGCTTCATCAGGTTAACTCAGCAGCTGATCTAGCTCAATATGGGGGCCCTCCCTCAATGGCCCCCATGACCTCTGCAGACATACTTTCCCTTACATGGGCATGTAAATTATACAAGTAGACCTTTGCTGTCATACATGAAATATGGTTACATTTCTAGCTAGGCTGATCCCCCAGGAAATAAAAGATGTTTAACTACTCTGTGTAAAGTGTACTCACTGTTTTAGTATTATTTTAAACTTGGACTCAAAATTAATCATCCCTCAAATATCCACCAAATATGTCAGATTAAACTTTTCACTGATGCTTTTTCAAAATACTTGAATGAAAGTGAGAATGCTCAAAGGTATGATCCTAAAGTTGAGTCACAAAATTATGTCATTGGGGTTATCAGCAAGAATTTGTTCTAATTGCCGGTGTCCCAGTGAAGTCTGTCCGCCGGACTCTGTCCCCCATATGGTAAATTAACATGGGTTGAAGGAGGAGGATTCAAAAAAGGGTGCTACCAGCAGAAGTTTGTACACAGTTTGCCATATGGGCATGATGGGGGGACAGAGTCTCCGAGGGGGACAGAATCTACTGCTACACTGGCAAAGCACTTTGCTCTATCAATCAATCAATCATAGCGCCGTACAGTAGGCTTTCGTAAAAAAGGTGAGCGAGCAAACTTTCGAAATTGGCTAATGAAGAAGATTGCCTGATGTTCTGAGGAAGATGATTGCACATCCTTGGTGCTGTGATAGAAAAGGCATGATCTCCCCAACTGTATATTACTAATAGATGTTAAATTTGAATCGGGGATAAAGAATATTAATTTTGGTTTTTACCCATACATGTACACCTGATGTGTGTCAGCACTGTATACTCAGTACTTTCCAGGAAAGTATCTGAGTATATGTGTTAGCACTGTATACTCAGTACTGACCAGGAAAGTACTCAGTATACAGTGCTAACACACATCGGTGTATGGGTAAAAACCAAAATTAATATTCTTTATCCCCGATGCAAATTTAACATCTATTATATCGTTGCGATACCCGATGCCCAAAACATAGGATTGGAACTGCCTCTAGCTGCCGGGCAACCTCGGTAGTCTAGTTGGTAAGACACTGCTCTAGAATTGCAAGGGTCCTGGGTTCGAATCCCACCCGAGTAACATGCCTGTGATATTTTTTCACAGGATTCGGGAAAGTACTGAGTATACAGTGCTAACACACATCGGTGTATGGGTAAAAACCAAAATTAATACTCCCCAACTGTGTTTGGTTCTTTGAATGTGAACAATTTAAGTTTGGGAACAGGAACCCACATTTCTGACAGGTTCTTTGGAGATAAATCTAGCGATTAATGTGATAAAATTTAAGCTGGCTAACATTTCACCGTACAGGAATTGGAATTAAGATGTTCAGAGCCACACTTCTCAGCAGATAGACAAACTGTGTGATTTTGTTGGCCTTTATTTTTTTTTTCAGGCTGCTTAAATTTCTTTGGACACCCCTGCAGTCCACTTTGGACTGGTCCGATTTATACGATGGAGAATTGTACACAAGTTAGGAACCGCGGCTAGTCTAAAACTTGCCTGCACAAATACAAAGCCTGCCATTCATTGTTTGTGTTATCATTATAAATCTGTGCCCTTTCTGCCAAAGTCTTGTCATTTTATCCTTGATGTATTTATGATGGCAGGGCACCAATGATTTAAGCTGCAATGGACAAAAAGTGGACACTAATGGTAATTGTCAAAGACCAGTCGTCTCACTTGGTGTATCTCAACATATGCATAAAATAACAAACCTGTGAAAATTTGAGCTCAATCGGTTGTCGTAGTTGCAAGATATTAATGAAAGAAAAAAACACCCTGGTCACAAAAAAGTTGTGTGCTTTCAGATGCTTGATTTCGAGACCTCAAATTCTAAACTTGAGGTATCAAAAATCAAATTCATGGGAAATTACATGGAGGTCAGAGTTCCGAACTAGCCCAAGTTCTACTTTGAATTCAACAAATAGGCAATTTACACAAAGACCTAAACTATGTTTTAGGCCTATAACTTCCAGTCCTTATTTAGGCCTATAATTTCCAGTCCTTATTTGGACAACAGCTTTGATATTGTGGTAAAAATATTGTCCCGTTCAAGCTCGCCCTGACATAAAGCGCATTGCCGCACTGCCTTACTGGCTTGTAACACCCCTTTCACAGAATGGTTTAGTCCAACTCGGCCGCGGCTCGGCAGTTCGTCAAACAAACAGGCTGGACTACCTGCGGTTCAGCGCTTGGTGACCAAAAAATAGAGCATTGAACATATCAGGAAGTCAACAAAAGTCTGGTACTTTTTTGCCCTTATTCTTCAAAATATTTTCTCAATGGTGTTATTTAAGGATTCATTAGACATTGAGGATTAAGATCGTGTTCCTAGAACTGGTCATGATTTTCAAAAGTGGTAAAAATGGAACAAATCTGTTGATTAGCTGTCAAAATTGTATGTGTTTGGCCATTTCGCCCTGTACGATTCGAATTTAGCTCGTAGTCCTCAGACTTTGCATCGGTAGGAGGGTTACGTTATCGCAACTAGACTAAACAAAACACTAGCCTAAAATTCAAGGCTCCAATTGTACACGAATGCAGGCCAAAGGCCAGTAATTTTAGTGTAGAGCCAGTTAAATTACAGCGATCTTATGTCTTTCAATTGAGCAACAATCGTACTCATGTACACTGTGCAAAATCTTGAATAGTAACACACCTATCAATTGTTGACATTGAGTGAGTTGCAATAACGTAACCCTCCTCGTCGTTGGGAGGAGGGTTACGTTATCGCAACTAACATCAAGGCTGAAAAAAAAACAAAAAAAAAACTCATTTTTACAAAAAGGGATGTATCTCATTGAGGTACTTCTAAAGCGGTCTAATATTTTGGGCCTCCTTAACGTTATACGTTTTACAACCGTTAGCCAGCAATCTGAAGTTTCTTTTGTACTACACTATCAAAACTTTCCCCACATACTCAATATACATTCATAATGCTTGTATTTCCTGTTTGTTGAGTAATATTAAAAAACATCGTCAACAAATGCTATTTTCTGCTCGTAAAACGTATAGCGTCAAGGAGGCCCAAAATATTAGACCCCTATAAAAAGGCTCACAGGGGAGCCTTGTAGTTTCTAGAAGTATCATTGAGGTAAATTAGATACTATATTATTTCATATCGAATGATAAGTGGTGGCTCCATACGGAAACTTTTCCCAACTGTGGCTTAGTTCAATCGAACAGGCTGGACTACCTGCTGGTTCAGCGCTTGGTGACCAAAAAATAAAGAGTTGAACATATCAGGAAGTCAAAAAACATGTGATGCTACAGTGTACAGGTTCAAAGGAAAAGTTTCCGTATGGCGCCACCACTTTTTCATTCGATATCAAACAATATAGTATCTAATTTACCTCAATGAGATATCCCTTTTTGTAAAAATCAGTGAAAAAGTGGTGGCGCCATACGGAAAGTTATCCGGTTCAAATATCAACCAGGGAAATTTGTGTCTTGTGACTGTTTCGCTCCGGGATCTGGTATTTTTTTGTCCTCATTCTTCAAAATATTTTCTCAATGTTGTTATAAGGATTCAACTGTGGCTTAGTTTGTCATTGTTCAGATGGAAACAGGTTAAATACGTTACCTGTGTCACTGACACTGTCACTGTACTACATTTATGTATAATCCAGGAATCAGGATTTTCTTTCTTGTTTTGATTCTCAATCTGGTCCCGTACCGTACTTCTGGCCCAAATAAACATGGTAAACATTTTTTAGCAAAAATTTGAGCCTTACTATTATAGCATAACTTATAAATCAAAAGAAAAACAAGATAGATACCTATTTAGGAGAAAGTTAGAAATAGACTAAAGAATAGAGTAAAAAATCTAGCCCAATTCTAATTCCAACCTCGCCTAACGACGTCTCCAACCGTGCCAACGTTGTCGTTACCTACCTTATCCATCAAGACTTGTCCATTAGAAAACTTGGGAAGGTGATACTCCCGCACATTATATGGCGACTCGCTGATAAAACACCACATTATTAAACATTACTTCGGCAATCTCAGAGCTCAACTATCAACTAATAACTGCTCTTTTCCAGCAAATTTGAGCCTTAATTCGTCATGGTTGTGTGTGCAGTTTTTTACACCAGCTCAGCCATTTGCCTGCTGTCTAAAATAGTCTGGTCTTCTTCAATCCGAATTGATATCTTCCAACAAGAGGAAATACGTCTAAGTACATGTCCATCACTGTCCAACCATGTTTAGAGAGAGGTCGACCAAACAAAAAGAAAACAAACAACAAAATGAACAATAAAGGTTGTTTACTGTCAAGGCAGAATTCCCTTCACCCATTGTATTCTTTGACCGTGTAAGGATTGCTATTGAATATGTGTATCCATTAATGAGACAATTGCCTTGAAATTATGTTATTTATCGATGAAAATTAACAATGGTAAAAAAAAAGATCCATTGCCCTTTTCGAAACCAAGGTTTCTTGTTTAGGCTTATTTCACAAAGAGTTTAGATTAGTCTTATCTCGAGGAGTAACTTGTCTTGACTAAACTTAATTGGGACTAGTTTTGTGAAATAGGAGGTCAATCTTCACAAAGGTCCTAACATTTAGGACTAGTCCTAGGACTCTTTGTGAGTTGTTACTAACTACATCCCAAACCGTGGAAGTTATCATTTTCACAGAACAGCGGATTCCATCTCGAATGGTTTGTAAGTACTTGTTTTTAGTTGATGAATCATTTTCACATTCTGATGGTTCATACGTATTGACGATTATAATATTTATTATATACTTCCTTTTAATTTAATATCTGACGTAGGTCGGCTACATGGACGGTTAAAAACTTGTTTTAAACAAAGGGTGCTTTAGCCTAGTGCAACGTCAAGGTGAATTACGAACTTTTACTTGGCACTTTGTGCCCTAACTGGCTTGCATAGGGCTTTTTGTGCCCTTGAATTTGCCGGACGGTATTCGGTGCTTGGTTGAGGGGTTGCATTATTAAATGGTTGTGCGTCATCAAGATAACGGCAAACTACGTCTGGAAAGGAAATCTCCTTCGCCCTTTATTAAAACCCAAATCAATTTAATTAGCACGTGGTGAGGAAGAATATAAGTTTAACAAGGGGGTGGGTCTTGAAAAGGGTTTACATCCAGAGGACTAAGTTGCTAAGCGAGAAGGTAGTGTAGGAGGGCCCGCCGATGTCATGCCCGGGAATTTTTTTAAGTAGAGGCTCTCTGGTGCAATCTGGACCATTTCAGACTGACAATTAAATTCATCTTGAAGATCACTTAATGCAACACTTTTCAAGAAAGATGCATTTTGTGTAATAATTGGGCAGGGTTATAAACAGCCTAAGCTCTGCATGGCTTAGGCATCGTCTGCTGCCCGTTTGAAGTCCCACAATAACAGGCCGGACGAGTGTAGTTTTCAAAATCACCAACAGAGCCCAAGCCTATCATTATGCCAATATCGTGGTTTCGAAAAGGCCCGAAGTTTTCTAAAACTGCCCAGATAATCTTCAAGATTTATTACAAACTTTTCATCGAGATGAGACTAGTTTAACCACTTTGTGTGACATCCACCCATAGCTAGCTGTGAACAAAAGAGGTCCACATAGTGAAGGGTCTTGAAACACTATGTGGACTTACACACACGTCAGCACAGTGCTATTTACAGAGTTGAATAATACAATTTCCCTGAAGTGAACACAGAGTGACTGCAACACAGAGAAGTGTGCCCTTGTGGGGTCTTTCAATGTACCCCACAAGGTAATTCTTTAGAAATGTGAATATTAGAACAATGGCAGGACCCCACAAACTGGATATGTAAGGTTGTGTCCTAGTGAGCTTGTTTGTTAGGGGTATTTTGGGTAATATAATCTCTTTGTTTCTTGTTCTTTACTTTTAATAGGTCACACAATAAGTTGGTGGGAGCATATATTGCGATCATTTAAAGACAGTGGACACTATTGGTAATTACTAAAAATAATTATTATCATAAAACCTTTCTTGATTACGAGAAATGGGGTAAGGTTGATAGTATAAAACATTGTGAGAAACAGCTCCCTCTGAAGTGACGTAGTTTTCGAGAAAGAAGTAGTTTTCCACGAATTTGATTTTGAGACCTCAGATTTAGACTCTTTGAGGTCTCGAAATCAGCATCTGAAAGCACACAACCTCGTGTGACAAGGGTGTTTTTTCTGTCATTGATATCTCGCAACTTCGATGACCGATTGAGCTTAAATTTTCACAGGTTTGTTATTTGATGCATATGTTGAGATACACCAACTGTGAAGACTGGTCTTTGACAATTACCAATAGTATCCATGTCTTTAAAAATAATAAAACTTGTTGAAGACAAACAAACACAATATTCCAAATTTAATTTTGCAATT
Source organism: Asterias rubens (assembly GCF_902459465.1). Taxonomy (NCBI): domain Eukaryota; kingdom Metazoa; phylum Echinodermata; class Asteroidea; order Forcipulatida; family Asteriidae; genus Asterias; species Asterias rubens. The sequence continues at coordinate 14,154,816 of NC_047067.1, forward strand.
ATTGTTATTCCATACACATTCGAAACCCATTGTGAAGGTAAACCAATGCATTGATCTATACATATCTTTTTTAAATCTTAAATGTAATTACTTACTTCATTACACTACTTCGTATAACTCGGTTTAAGAAAAAGAAAAGAAAATGAAACTAGAATTAAACTGTTTAACTTTAAGTCAGTACTTGCTACATACTGAGTAAGATCATTAAACATTGGGGACACAATTGCTTTTCCTATCAAGTGTAACACAATTGGAAAGAATGTCATAAGGATCCAACAAAAGCTCTTTCCAAAAAACAAAACACAAACTTTACAAAATAGTTTTAATATTAATCACCTAGAAAATCAACCCCATTACAAGCTATGAATTGTGTATTTAAACTAATGATAATTATTGACAAAATGTGGATAACCGTTTATTATGACATTGTAGTCTCAAGATGAAACTCTTAGCACTGTACACAACTCGCCCCAAATTCTCACTCGCTCACAATCTTAAAACCACTAGCATAAATTTTCTTTCATATACAATACTCTTTTTCATAAAACTCTCAAAATGGGTGGATAATATCAAAAAAAGAATTACGCACACATTTCTTTAAAATCACCATAGAAAAACGTAGACTGGTTTGAACACAACCATAAGCTTGCATATATTCATTTTTTCTAGCTTCAGTAATAAAGCACACACATGACCAACGTCTCACTTCTCGCACTTTTTCTGTCACACTCTCGAAAACACACATGTTCTCACCGTTTCTCGCCCTCGCTTTCTCACTAATCAATGAAGACAAAGAGTATAAGGCATAAGGATGTGGAAGCATGTAATTCTGACACCACAAAGGGTCCAATAGTTTTGAGCTGTTAAACAATTGTATTTTTTATCCTTACCAATCCTTCAAAATACCTTTAAGCAAGGTTTACAGTTAACAAGCAGGGCCCAGTTTCATAGAGCTGCTTTAGCACAAAAAGTAGCTTAGCACAACAAAACTATGCTTACCAGAAAATGGTTACCAGCCAATCTACCATGTCACATGTACAATTTATAACTGGTGTTCTGCTTATTTCTGCTTAGCAGACAATTGTTAAGCACTATTTTCCGCTTAAGCGACTCAATGAAACTGGGCCCAGATCTATAAATATTTGGCCAAAATTATTTAGACCAAATATAAGAATTCAAGTGAAAAGGAAATGGAAACTCCAAAGCACATGTACTCTGGAAAGAGACTTTTGTGTAATGAGGGACTAAATTATTTGAAGATCAGGGCAAAATTTCTTGCCTCTGCCTACTGCCAAATCCTGCGCTTACGATCACCATTCTCCACTTACGTGCAAGCGCCATATTTCTGTGCTAGCTGTCTTAAAGCGTAGAATGCCTAGCAACGTGAAGTATGCACGAGCACAAGCAAAGAATCCCTGCTAACCTGTGAAATACGCTTGACGTAAGCGCAGAGTTCCTTGCAAGTGCCGATTCTTTGATTATGGTAAGCAGAGGCATGAAATTGGGCCCTGGTTGGAAACATGTTATACACTGTTTTAACAGTATATTGTATAATTGGATTCCGTACCCACCAAGAGACACCAACATCAGACACACCAACCCTTATATCGTTGTGTCAGAGACAAAACATTGTATATTTCCTAAAAAGGCTCCAACGTTATGCGCGAGCTTGAAATTGCCAACACGTCTAGCTTAAAATAGCCTGGATGAACACACAAAAACAAGTTTGCGTCGACATACAACATTTTAGCAAGAAGAAATGTTTACGTTTTTTCAAAAAACGAGATAAAAAGTTTGTGCACTGACGTGATGATATGTATACTTGTGAAACTCTCATCGAGAAAACATCTTTGAAATACATTGCAATATTGCAGTTTATAACACCCCTTTCCAATATTCTGCCTTTCCATTGGTTTAGAGCGTGTCACATGATATGTCTTAGTTTTACTAGACGACAGCCGTGTGATAGTGCATCGGTTTGCCATGCGCTAGTCCGAAGACTATCACACGGCGTGCAGTACCCAGACGTCCGTTGCGTGTACGAGGATGATAAATTAATAGTCTGTAACCATTTCGGATTACATGACACCACATGCCTGGGTACCAGTCGCAGCAATGGTCAATGTATGGTGTTCTGGCTGGCAACATATTTTTGTTAAGAAAATTGTTGCTAAGCAAGTGTTTTATTGTTTTATGCTTACAGGCTTTATGAAATTGGACCCTGGCCAGATACTCGGCACACACGCACAACAGTATAATGTTTCAATGCCAGCTGTCATTGTCTTCAATCCACAATAAACTGTTCTGGTGCAAATTCACATTTTCCTCTTCCTCACAGCGTTATAGAACTAATTTTTACTGAGGGGGGTTAAAAAAGCTTGACCTTATCGGGCTTGCAGTAAATTTGTCGAACCAGTCTCTCTAGTACATCAACATATTTCACAAAATGTTTTGTCACTTGAATCTTGTGCAGAATTTTCTCGTTTCATACTTTTTCGGTTCTTTACTTTTTCAAATCTGTTTCAAACTAGGCACCCCAAAAAAGATTTGCCTCATTCTGTTCTGGTTGCGTTTATATTATGTTATTTGATCCATGTGATTTGCTCATATAAAAAAATAGTATTTAGGACTAAATTCATTGTCGGAGCAAATCTTAGAAGTCAAGCAGACTTTCCACATAAGAACAGGGCCCAAATTCACCAAATTCATGGCTCTGCTTACCGCCGAATTCTGCTCTTATTGATCATCACTCTCTGCTTCCTCAGCAACCACCGAATTTCTGCGCTAGCAGTGTAAGCAGAGAATGCTTAGTAACGTGGAGTTCGCACAAACACAAGTGCAAATTCCCTGCTAACCCGTGAAACACGCTTGCCATACGCGCAGAATTCCCTGCTTCTGCAAGCGCTGATTCTTCGCTTATGGTAAGCAGACCCATAAAAGTGGGCCAAGGTCCGTTATTGAATGACATCTCTGAATTTTGCCTAATGAAAGAAGCCATTGAAAAAAAACTTGAAATTCTTCATCGCACAACACAAGCAGTCTCACAGGGTTTTAACCAAGGAATTCTTCAAAATTGCTACTAGAGATTTGAAACACAAGGTTTTATAAATTCCATCATTAAATGTAATGAAACATATACATTATATTTCTTTCTATTCAGTCCTCATTCAGTGCCGCTTGTAGTACCATTTTACATATCGGTCACAAAAGGGCACAAGATTGGAAAAAATCCTGCCCTTAACTCTCACAATTTGTTTATTTTACACTCACAGAAACCGTAGTAACAATTCCTTACCCAGTACCATTTTGCATATCGGTCACAAAAGAGCACTAGATGAAATTTTGTTTTGTCCCAAACTCTCAAATTTTGTTTATTTTGGACACACAGAAACCATAGAAACAATTCCTCACTCAGTACCATTTTAAGTACCGCTTTACGTATCGGTCCAAAAAGAAAACTTTGTTTATTTTGGACTCACAGTAACCATAGTAACACTTACTCACTCAGTACGCTTTTGCAGATCAGTCACAAAAGCGCACAAGATGAGAAAACAATCTTGCCCTTAACTCTCACATTTTGTTTATTTGGACTCACAGTAACCATAGTAACAGTTCATCCTCACTCAGTTTATACTACACCTCCCGCTCACTCATTCACACTCAGCTCACTCTTGATCATACAGCTTTGACTGTATGGCCATTTGGTTTTATTTTGCCGTCGCCATCAGTCCGTCGTCACAGCTTGGTCTGCTGGCAGGGCATGAGGTGATTATATCTCATGTTGTTTGTTTGTTTGTTTGTGAAGCCACCAGTGTGTGTAAACAATCACATTGCTGGGGGTGGCGTGAACTGCAATCAAAGCACACACAAATCAATACTTGATTATACAACTTAAAATTAGGGTCAGAGATAGGTAAATACTCCACAAAATAATGACTATAAAATCTTGCTTGGTTTGGACAAAATTTTGCATAAGAATTCCCCATCTATATAGGATTTAAGGCATTGCATGGTGAGGTATCAATATATATCTGATTTGCGGTAACACAATATGTGTATCTACTTGCCAGGTAGATTATGTTCTTCATTATATTCTACTACCTCGGAGAAGTCTCTTGGACAAGTCTCCCGAATTCTGAAAATCTACTGCACGATGGTAGAACATAAAGCAAGACAAGTTCTCAAAAAAACATAATCTACCTGGCAAGTAGATACACACATGGTGTGTGCAATGCCTGAAACCTTCATATTTGATTATACACTGAAGTGGACAGGGCCATCATTTATCAATCAAAACAATTTTGCATTTAGTAATTCCTCAATAAGTCAAAGGGGAAATTAACTACAGAACACATAGTAGCTTCAAACTTGCAAACCAAATCGATCAGGAGTGACTCTAGGTCGACTGAAAAAATTGTGGTTTCAGACAGGCGAACTTAAAACAACATTTACATTGGGTTCATCTCATAACAAGATCCATGTCTGAAACCAAGGCCCTCCAGAGTCATTCCGATCGACTGCAAAAGTCAATCTTTCGACTTATTGCGTGTCCAGTCAATTCTAACTGTTTCACGTTTATGTTTTAGAACTTTGTTCAGCACGACTCTAGAGCGCCCGTCTGAAGCAGGTGTAATATCATTTTTAATTTAATAGATGGAGTTGCAGTACCTGCTGCTAAAACTTAGGATACAAACTGCCTCTAGCTACCGGGCAATCTCAGTGGTCTAGTTGGTATGACACTGCTCTAGAATCGCCAAGGTCATAGGTTCGAATCCCACCCGAGTAATATGCCTGTGATATTTTGTTCACAGAGCTCGGGAGAGTATTGAGTAAACACTGCTTACACACATCGATGTTACTTGGTAAACCAAAATTAATATAATTTAAATTTGTACCAACCTGGGTTATTTTCATTGTTGCGGCTTTTCTGACCTCCCTGGTGGCCCACAGCGCCAGTTGCTTTGTCTTGCCGACCTTTGACCTTCGACCTTCCGTCAGGATTTCTTGAACTAACTGTCGATCCATGAGCTCAACCACGCCGTTTTTAAACGTAGAACAAAGGTCACTGGGAAGAGAAATGGAATTGGAATGAGCATAATCAGCATCAAGACAAGATTTGTAGTTATGAAACTTGATTATTTGAAATTTGAAATTTCATGCCAGTAGCCATCCTCAACAGTCTGAATATCTCTATCCGAAGTAGTGTGAAGCTGCGATGTTTTACAGAAATTTTTCCTTAAAAAAGGCACTGGTCACACCTTTGGTATTTGTCAAAGACCGATATTCTCACTTGGTGTATCCCAACATATGCATAAAATAATAAATCTGTAAAAATCTGTAAAAATTTGGACTCGATTGGTCATCAAAGTTGCAAGAGAATAATGAAAGAAAACATATCATTGTCGCACAAATTGGTGTGCTTTCAGATGCCTAAAAAGGCTTCAGTATACGCGCATTTTAAACATGACGCACATGACACTCGCAGTTTGTACGCTCATCAGCAGATTGTGCGTTCACATTTACAGCATTTTTTGGTTCGATGACGCATAAAAAGAACAAACGCACTATCATGCAAATAGCCGTACAATTGCCGTACAAAACTTCAAGCTTTTGCATTGGTTTGTACATAAACATGGATGCGCCCACACGGCTTCAAAACTTTAGTGCGTCTAGAACAGGGTGTTAGCGCTCTAGTCAATATATATAGCTCTATGATCCTACCCAATCAAACCGGTGCACGCAGCCACATTGCCGTCTGTGTGATCCTCATCAGCAGCTATCTGTTCAATAAAGGCGATAATGAAAGACACGTGGGAAAACACCAAGTCAAGCTCAGCTGCAACAAAAAAGAAGAAAATATACAAAATTATAAAATCTACTTGGAGTAAAGAAATCAGGTTATAATCACGGGTCTGTATAACAAATGAACAAGTAAATCATTCTAAGAAAACAACAGATAATCTTAAGTAGGATTTTGAAACTTTGCATGGTGGAAATACGATATGGAAAGGTTTGTAATGACTATCTCTAATAAGTTGGGGTGGTTCTGAAAAGAACTGTTGGTTTCAACTTGATGTTTTGATCAGTTTGCTCTGATCGTATTCTGGAGAAAGCAGAAGACGATCAGAGCATACTGATCGAAACGTTGAATTGAAACCAACGGTTCTTTCCAGAACCACCCAAAGTCATTATAGAGATAGTCATTACATGGTGTTACCGCAAACCTTTCCATAACATAAAATCTTGCTGATTTGTGTTGCCTTGGTACATCCTAAAGTATATTCAATTCAATTCAATATACATTTATTTCCACAAAACATTTCCACAATATTATAGTAATACATACAGGTATATATATAAATGATAGAAGAAAAAAAATAAACTGGCGAGAAACGCGTGGAGGCAAGGCCCAAAATAAGCCAGGTAGCTTGTAGTGGCTTGCCTTTACATAACGAAATAGATAAACTACAGGTAAATGCTTAGGACAAAACACAGACGAAACAGACAGACATACAGACCGTCAGACAAACAAACAGACAGACAGACAGACAAACAGACATACATACATACGAACAAACTACTGGAGAAAATGACAATGACAAAATAAGCAAAAACTACAATGAGAATATAGGTAAAAGAACTATGCTGGGAAATAAGGAACTTTTTTATTAGATATTTTGAGCCTAGCCACAGAGGATGAGGTTTTGATAGTCTGGTCAACCGAATTCCAAAGACGAGGACCAAAGTAGGGCCACTGATTTTCCGCGATCGCGGAAAACGGACGGAATTCGCGGAATCTGCCCTTTGAAACGGAAAACGGGATTTCAGAAAATTTGATTTTTTTTTTTTTTTCTTGACGCCAAAACTATTGAAATTGCATTCTTTATTAAGATTCTTTTTGTTAAACTAAAAAGGCATCAGAAATCAGACCATTAAAAAGTACGAGATCGTAACCGTGGATCATTCTGTTCTACTTCACACCATCCTCAATGTTTACACACATGGTGTACACACGTTGTTAACATGGTTAAGCGAAGGGCATTATTCGCGGCACGTTTTAAACATTTTTTGTTCACCCAAATTGCATTTTCTCCCTCTCTTTTACCAACAATAATACACAAACTAGCTTACCTATGATCTATAAGAACACATACAATGTTTTTTCATCTCGGAAAGGTCTAAAATAAAACCGTAAACTGTCAACATTCTGTCGCCAAAGCGAAAACAAAATGGCTGACATTTTGTTTGTGGATGGAGAATGGTCACGTCCATAGACTTGTTCCCAAGTCTTTGATCATGCTGAAACAGCGCCCTCTTGTGGATACACTCCTGTCATTAGCCTACAATGTGGCTGATGCAGAGAATCAACTGCAGTTTTAGACTTGGAATCAAGTCTATCACATCATGTGCATTGATACTGCAGTCACAGTGCAACCTTTTTAGAACAGCAGTATACAAAATAATCCACAATTATAAAAAAAAGTATTTTTTTGAAATTTGTCAGTTCAAATGAACATTTTACGAAGTCAACAGTGCAACTTATCTCAAATTGATTTTATAAGTGTGTCCCTGGGTATTAAACAACCTTTTATCTAATTAAAAAAACATGAAACGGAATTTTTTGTGCCTGAAACGGAATTCATGTTTTTGCCAAACGGAATTTGCACTTTTCTGAAACGGAAAATCAGTGGCCCTACCAAAGTGACACATGTACGATTGATGACACTTTTTGATCCCACAAAAAAGTTTGTACTTGTACGACAATGGCGCTTTCAGAATAAATAAAACAGATGATATAATTTTTCTACCCAAAGCTTCAAAATAAAGTATTTGAAGAAATAGATTCGTGCACTCAATATGGTTGGGCCCCTTATGGTCCCAAAAATTTGAATTTGTGCGAGATTTGCACAGTGGCACTTGTTCAAGAGAGAAAACTTATCAATAGGCTATAAAATATAGCACTACGAAAAGTGTGCCAAGTGTCATACTTACGACTGCTTTTGTTTTCATCGCTTTTCAAACCCTGCACGATGCCTGTGTACGCCTCCAAACACCCTTCTCTTAACTCGTTCAAACAGTCAACCATGTCATAATCACTCTGGACAAGATAAACAAAAAGATTTATAATAATAATAATAATAATAATATTCAGTCTTTATATAGCACTTTATACACTATGTCTAAAAGCGCTTCCCACATTATTACCCCGATCACTGGGCCATTTCATTCCTTAAACCATCTCAGCTCCCTGGGGAGTATACAGCCTGGGCCACCAATTATGTAGTGCACTAAGCTAAACCAACCAAAAGAACCATCTCTGCCCTCATAGGTACCCATTTACAACTGGGTGGAGAGAAGCAATTATAGTAAAATGTCTTGCTCAAGGACACAAGTGTCACAACCGGGATTCAAACCCCCACTCTGCTGAAACCCAGAGCTTAAGTTTGGTGCTGTTATCCGCTCGGCCACGACAACCCAAAAAGGTACACATTCAAATAAAGATTACCATATACTTTCCTTTGGTAATCACTCATTTTCTAGTATCATTTCACTTTGAAGAAATGTGGTTATGGACAAAGGTATCAATTTTAAATCCCCAAAAACTTTGAATCTGAGAAACAATTTTTTTTAGAAATGTTTCTCAAATTGTATATTCGTATTACAAATTACTCTTCCTGCATGGACATAAAACCTGCTCCCAATTTTTAACACATCGCAAAAAACGTGACCACCTTTTAATATGAAATTTTTACATTTCAGTTTTGTTGTATACTTCTACATAAATAAGGGAATCAATGTGTGGTGAAGAGGTTTTCAACTAGTGGTTTAAACCCGCCGAGGCCTGGTTCTTCGTCTCGGTAAATTATCAAGAACCAGGCCTCGGCGGGTTTAAACCACTAGTTGAAAAGCGATTCAACACACTTTGATTCCCATTCATAAATACCTTTTCGGTCAAAAAACATCAACACTTTTTGTCAAAAAGTAAAATAAATGAAAAAATTGCAAAAAAAAAGCGTCATGGCCTTGTTGCCCAGGTTGTATACTCCCAAGGGAGCTTGGAAACATTAAAAGGACTCGGGAAAGTACTGAGTATACAGTGCTAACACACATCGGTGTATGGGTAAAAAAAAAAAAAATTAATATTCTTTATCCCCGATGCAAATTTAACATCTCTGATATAAAAGGAATGTTATTGGCCCTATGACGAGGGCACTAATGTAAAGCGCATTGAGACGGTTATTGTGAAATGCGCTATATAAGAATTTGTTATTGTTATTAAAGATGTCTCCACAGGGATGCAATAGTAACAGAATGTGAGCAGCCAAACATTTGACATGACTTTGCTTACCTTGTCCACTTGTGTTTGTGACGCTTGCTGCAGTGTTTCCAACACCAGGGGAAGGTACACCTTGAATTCTGGACCGATAGCTAGAGCGATGTCTCCGAACACCGAGAGAATCTGTGGCTTAACCGACCTGTGAACTTGGTCATTCTGCAAAACAAGAAAAATAAAAAATAAATCTTCCAAAATTACCAGCCTAATACATTCCACATTATATCACCTGTGACTGGTATCCTGGGCCCAATTTCATAAAGCATGTAAGCACAAAAATGAAACTTCTTCCTTAATAAAAACAGGATTTCCAACCAATTTTCATGTGATTTTCAGGATAAGCAAACAACAGCTGAATGTCAGTAACAAGCAGTATGCAACAAATTAAAATTTGGTTGGTAATCTTGTTTTTTATCGAGGAAGAAATTTCATGCTAAGCAAATTTTTGTGCTTACATGCTTTATGAAATTGGGCCCTGCTCATTTTCGTCCTTAGCAGAGAATTTGTAAGCACTAATTTCTCCATAAGCAGCTGGGCAATTCAAAGGTCAGTCGCATTACACTTTTCTGTGTCATTTCTTGACCTTGGTGCTAGTAGTTCTATGTGAGATACTCTTTCCACTAAGTTTATAGACTGGTTTGAACTCGACACCCAAGGCTTTGAAGTGATAGTATTAGAAACGTTGTGGGCTTGGTACTCTGGATGTTATAACATCGTTAAAAGCGGTCAGTCGCATTACACAGAAAGGACATGGTAAAAAATACACTAGTCACAGTTCAAAAGTTTCCTCTAACTAAAAAACTTGCGAAAGTTTTACTACATGTAACACACAACTCTTATACACGAGTCTCCAACAGGATACTTATAAATGGTCAGCAACTTGAACTTTTAGGTATACATGGCAAAACCATGGTCAGTCGCATTACGGTCAGTCGCATTACAGTTTTCCAATCAATTTAGCCAAGTCTACATAGAGCCCAAGCTGAGTTCTTATTTGGCAAAAATGTGGTTCATTCCTTGTCAACAACTTAAAAAATTGATTTTATATGTAAGCTATAACTTCCAAGTGGAACGAATGTTGTGACACAAATTTCACTTTTTGGTGTCATGTCCATGTTTGCTTGGAATTGCCCAGCTCTATAAAAATTGGGGCCATGTCTCAATTAGCGCCTTTAGAATCTCTCAGGCGGACTTTGGCGCAATACAAGTTTACACTATTACATTACTAAACGCTTCAACAAGACCATGTGATCTCCTGTCAATTGAATGGAGAACCTGAAGAATGGATTTAATGATGATGATGTCGTATGCTATGCTGATCTCATTCTAAAGTCTGTAAGCAAGTTTATAGCTAGGTCCTCAGCGCGGTGAAGGGCTTCGATTACACCATCATGGTGAGAGAGTCGGTAGTCAGCTATAATGTGGCATCATCTGGGGTTCACCACAATCACAAAGCGGAGATGCAATGTAGCCCCACTTATGTAGACTGCTGCGACATGGCCCTACGTCCGTACGGAACCGGTTCAAGAGGCACCAATGGCCGCGGGAGAGGTGTGGATTTAATGAATAAACATTTATGCTTACCCTTAAGTTTGTGAGCAGATATTTCATGATTTCATCACAGATGGGCAGGATGGCGGTGTTCATGGCCCTGCAAATATCCCCAACGAGTCCCACGGCCACTACGCAGACTTGATGCTCCACAAAGTTCTCCAGGCCCATGAACAAATGCACCTTGAAGGCCTCCAGATATTTGTAGAAATCCATTCCGAGAACTGAAAACAAGACGGGAGGGGGATGAAAATACAATGTTTCCGCTGATTGTACATATAGGTTTTCTCGGTCAAATTCAGAAAATGAGCAATTTCATTTTCATGCGTTCGAGTTGAAGCCGTTTTGCCTCTCCAGTTTTTACTGCGTTTGAAATTCAGAATTCGGCCATTCAATTTCGTTTTAAGTTGATTCAAATTTTTTTAACACTCTGTTCAATTTAGCGTATCGTCATTCTTTTTTTGTAGGCACACACGCCTCAAGAAGCGTTGCGAATTTAAATGCTACTTTGATGAATTGTTATATTGAATGATTATTTTGTTAAATCGAATGACACAACATTACATTTGACTAATCATAAAACGAAATCGAATTACCCTTTTCAGTAGCATTCGATTTCGCCAAAATAGAATAGCTTGGTGGTTAAATTGGCTGCTCATTTGCCGAAATTGACCGAGAAAACCTATACTATTACCAAGTACCCAGTGAAATCATTTCACCAGGTGTTGTTTCATAATTTTGGTTTTTACACATACACCGATGTGTGTTAGCACTGTATACTCGGTACTTTCCCAGAGTCCTGTGAAAAAATATCACATGCATGTTACTCGGGTGGGATTCGAACCCACGACCCTTGCAATTCTAGAGCAGTGTCTTACCAACTAGACTACCGAGGTTGCCCGGTAGCTAGAGGCAGTTCGAATCCTATGTTTTGGCAGCGGGTATTATTATTCTTTATCCCCGATGCAAATTTAACATCTATTATAGGCGTTGTTTCATTTGAAAGACAAAGAAAATTTTGCATAATTCTCAACCATCGCTTGAGGTGTTTATAAAAAAAATACAATCAAATACTACCATTGATATTCACTTGTGTCAGATTTCCCGACTGGCACCCCATACAAAGTTATTGACAAAATAGGGAGACCGCCAACATAGGGCAAAAAAGCCCAATAGGTAGAGCACCAGCCCATTAATCTGGAGTTTGTTGGTTCGAATCCCGCTTTAAGTCAATTTGTCTTTGTTCAACCCCAAATCTTTATAATGTGATCAACGTTGTATCTTGCACACTGCAAACATGTAACTTGGCACCTAAGCTGTTGGAAGTGCATCAGGATACTTTTGAAGATACAACATTTTTGCACCGACATAACAACATAAAGAATTGTCAGGTCCAATGCACAAGCTTCCTTAAGGGCACTGGACACATTTGGTAATTGTCTAAGACCAGTCTTCTCACTTGGTGCATCTCAACATATGCATCAAATAACAAACCTGTGAAAATTTGAACTAAATTCGTCGTTGAAGATAAGAGAGAACAATGGAAGAAAAAACACCCTTGTCGCACAAGTTGTGTGCTTTCAGATGCTTGAATTCAAGACCTCAGCTGTATTTTTTTGTAATTTTTTATCTTTTAACTTTGTACATGGAATCGATTTTGGCCTTCGAGCCATCTGTTTAAATTTCAATTTGTTGATATAAATATACCAGAAATATACAATAGTCCGAATAAGAGCTAATCAAACCTTGGCATATCTCTCTTCTAGACAGACTGTTTCCTACTATAAGGCATTCATCAGCAGAAGGGCAAAAATAGAATACAAGTAGCATCTTAATGTATTTGTAATCAAGTGCGCGCGCTCGTGTTACGCGCGTAAGTACTCGTTCAAGTCACTGAAGCAAGCCACACCTCTCCGATGCCTGCACTTGTAGACGATGTCGCTTCTCTTATTTAGTGTACCTAGATCTGGCCTACATATGATAAATGTACTTCTCTGCTACCCACAAATTGCATAGAAATATACCAGAAATATACCAGAAATTACCGGAAATGTATATGTATATTAAATTTGTTCACCTTCTACTAGAGTTCCAACGGCTAACAACGCATCTTCTTGTACACCACCAGCCCTCATGTTACTGGACTTAAACATCTGGAGCAGGGACGTCATCACTTGGTCTGAGATAATCAAGGCATCTTCCCGCTTCATCTTTCTTAAGACACTCTGGGGTGAGATAAGAAACAGTAGGAATGAGTCATCGTTGATGTTTGTTTGTTTGTTTGTTTTTCGCTTTTGTAGTGTCTTGTTTGGTTTTTACCAACGGATAATTACTTGTTTTTGCTGAATTTCACATATTCAAAACAAATTACTTAATTTGATTTTATTACACTTCTGCACTTGCACAATACTACAAAAAGAAAAATACAGGGTAGAATAAAAGATACAAAAACATAGTATGTATAATAAAAGGCTTGGGTATCATCCATCAGAACCCTGGCTGGTAGAGCAGAAAGCTTAAGGTCACAAGTGTCAAAACCAGGACTCGAACCCACACTCTGCTGATCAGAAACACGCAACAAATATAAGCCCACACACTTGCTTACCTGTAATGTAGCGCATAGCAATGACTGCAGATCATTGTACTGCATACGATCTGACGCAGACTGGATTTGGGCCTGAGGGAAAAAAAGAAAATTCTAGTTAAACTATGATCATCTATTGTAGTGTATTGTTAAATACCAACCCAAAGTGGTTAAACACCTATTGTTAAAAAATGAATTCCCTTGTTTGAGTTTTCAAAAGCAACTGGGAAGAAGCAAAAAGCTTGCATGTACAACGTAGACCTTTTCGTAAATACTATTGCGCATGCGCACTGTTGAATGAGGTGCATTGTGGGATAGATATGGATCAAATTTGATCACCAGCTAGACCACAATGCACGCTATGTTCAATTGCCATTAATAATAACCTGGATACACCTGTAGGACAGCACTTCAATCTTCCTAATCACTCCATTTCTGACCTGATTTTACAGGGCAAAGAGGCACTAGGCAACCACAGAGAGATTGTTCATTTGAGTAGGGAGAAACTGTGGATAAGGCGCCAACCAGACCATTCAACCCCATGGTTCTGAACATCCAAGAAGCAAATGACTGATAACCCTATCCTTGCCTTCTCCTTTAGCCTTCAAGAAAAACTCTGCAAGGGTTGAAACGTCAGGCCATCAACTATTTAATGCATGTTGAATTACCATAAGAATATAGCTTAAGATAACGTGCTTACCTCCATTTGTAAAATTATGCTTATTCTCTCCATGATGACTGAGGTGGTCTTCTGAACAGTTGTGTAACAATCCTAGCAAAAAAATCATAATAATTAATAGATGTTTGTTTTGCATTGAGGATAAAGAAAACAATTTGCTCAGTGGTTCCATCACTTCTTTTACAATGCATTTGCTACAACACCTTGAAAGGGATGGCCCATATGACCAAAAGTGTACTGGGTTCTTTTACATAATATCAAATAATATCAAAGTCTTATATAGCGCACGTATCTACCAAACAAGGTACTGAAGGTGCTGAATATATACAAACTTTGAGAAAGATAGGTTATTGCAGTGATGGATTCTGAGACCTAATTATGTAGCACTTATAAGGGTTTACAAGGTGCTACGGCGCATTAAGCAGCGACAACCAGGACCACGGGGGCGAACCCCTTCTCTTTTCGATAAGTGCACTGGGTTCTTTCACATGCGTTACACAACACATGGGACCAACGGCTTTACTTCCCATCCGAAGGACCAAGCAAGTGTAAAGTGTCTTGATAAGGACACAAGTGTCACAGCTGGGGATTCGAACCCACACTCTGCTGATCAGAAACACCAGAGTTTGAATTCGGTGCTCTTAACCGCTCGGCCACGACACTTTTACATGCATTACACAACACACAGGAGGGCCGGTTTCCACAAACCTGTGCACTGTTCTTCATTAACTCCATCAAGGCTTCATATGCAGCATTTCTCAGGTTGGCTTGATGTGCATCCGTTCTGATGGGGGGAAAATAACGGAATAGAATAAATATGGGAATAACAGAGTGGCAATGGGTTCTTAAATGGCCATTTAAAACCGGCAAGGTCGTGGCGGTGCGATAAAGGCCCTAACCGAAGGCGATGGCTTTTATCATGCGGCCACGACCTTGTGAAAAACGGCTCCTTTTGAAGTAAAGCAGTTTTTGAGAAAGAGGTTATTTCTCACTCAAATATATTGACAAATATATTAACAGACTTCAGCTAAAGCCTTTATTTTAGTCTGAAAGCACACGCATTTGTGCAACAAGGTTTTTTTTTTTCCATTATTCTCTTGCAACTTCGATGGCCAATTGAGTAAAAAAAATCACAGAATTGTTGTTTTATGCATATATTGGGATACACCAAGTGAGAATACTGGTCTTTGACAATATGTCCAGTGCCTTTAAAGAAAAAAAGAGGTTTGCCTTACCTATCCGTGGTCTTCAGAAGTTTATCGACGATGACCTCAAAGTTTCCCGACAGGCAGTAGGTCTCAGGCTCCTCACCGTCGGGCAACACAGCAATGGCCGTCTCATAAGCTGCCTCAGCCAGACTGGAAAAAGCCTGTTAACAAAACAAACAAATGTTATTATTACAAATATAGCTATTATTAATATATATTTCTGGTAATAAAAACCAATGTGAATTGAATCACTGTAGCTCGAAAGACTGAGGAAACCTGTAGAAAGTAAAGGGTGCTTGCTATGTGGACCAAAAACACAGGGGTAATGCCCTGTTATAATGGTGTATTGTAGCCAAGCGGTTTCTAATCAGCAGCCACAACCAGAAACATCAGGGCCCAATTTCATAGTGCTGCTTAGTGGACGATTTTGTGCTTACGTTGCAATTTCTATTTCATAGCGCTGCTAACCGTAAGCACACGAAAAGGCATGCTAACCTTCCGGTGCTTACCGCACAAAAATAAATGTTGTCACAATGCAAATCCACGGTAAACACGCAATATGGCTGCCCAATTTTTCTGCTAACCTGTGTAATATGCTAAGGCTTAAGCAATTTTTTCTGCTACAGTAAGCACGCAAATTTGCGTTAAGCAGCGCTATGAAATTGGGCCCAGGACTAACCAATGGTCCAGTCGTTAGACTGCAGGACTTGCAATCCCCAGCTAACCACTGATTTCACAATGACTAGAATAAATATTGTCATCTAGTTACTGAACCGCAATGTCTGGATTTGTTCATTTCATAATAGACACCAAACCAATGTTTGTATGAGAGAGGTTTGGCTGTTGCCAGCTTGGTGTTATGTCCCTTTGTGGGAGTTTGCCGAGTTCCCTTGATGGGAAGATCAAGCCCCCTTCTCTTTGCGCCAAGAGTAACTGGGTTCTTTAACATACAAAACACAATACATGAGAACTATGGCTTCATGTCCCATCCAAAAGACGAATCAAAAATAGTTAAGTGTCTTGCCTATGAACACAAGTGTCATGATCGGGACTTGAACCCACATCTATTCAGAAACAACAAAACTTGATCCAGTGTGATTGACAGCCTCGCCACAACACTGGCACAATAAAATGTCAACTACTCACCCAGCAAATGTTAGCGGCAACTCTCGGCTCGGCATCTAAGCTCTCCACCAGGGCGATCAGCAAAGGTGGGAAGTTCTGGTCATTCAGGACGGCCTCCGGAAGAAGCTCGCAGATACGGCCTAACGTCCACGCCACAGTGTCGCGCACAACGACGCTCTCGTCGGACAGACGAGCGATGAGCTTTTCTGCTGCGTCAGTTACCAATGGCTTCAGTTGTTCAGGATCTGGACCCTCTAGGATAGACCCTGTAATTGGAAGGAAAGAACAATTTGTATACTACACTGAGAAATTTGGGGGGGAAAAAAAGTGGGGAACTAGTTTTCTCTGCTGAATAGTCTTGGTTCACTCAAACAACCTTGTACATTATACAAATATTGACTGTTTCGACTGCTATGGTTAAAACTATGACTCCCGAGGTGATCCCTGGAGCGTTCTATTTTCCCGAGGCGAAGCCGAGGGAAAATAGAACGCTACAGGGATCACCGAGGGAGTCATAGTTTTTAACCATTGCACGAGTAATAGCAGTCAATATTTGTTTTATAACACCCCAAACATTTCTAAATACTGTACTATTATTATTAAGTAACAGACCTGAATGCTACACTCCACGGACGACGCGAATACAGATTGCAAACACTTTTACTGTGCTGCATGTAGTGTCGTGCAATCCGATATGGTTACAGACTATTAATTTATAATCCTCGTACACGCAACGGACGTCTGGGTACTGCACACCATGTGCTAGTCTTCGGACTAGCGCATGGCAAACCGACGCACTATCACATGGCCGTCGTCTAGCAAAACTAAGACATGTCATGTGACGCGCTCTAAACCAATGAGCAGGCAGAATACTTGTAAGGGGTGTTATAAAGCGTTTTATCACATCTGGTGGCATCTGAAATGTATTATTCTCATTAATAATATATCTTTGATGAACAAATTGTAAAGAAGTATCATCATCACGTCGCCATCTTAGAGGTTAAACAATGATGAAACAATGGAAAGCGCGGTTTAGAGAGACGGCGCCCTACTCAAATGATATCGTTCTCACAGCAGTTGGCAAGAAACAGGATTGGGGTGTCGCAGAGCACTGAACTCAAGCGCTGATGTTTCTGTTCAGCAGAGTGTGGGTTTGAGTCCCTGTCAGGACACGCACAAGTGTCCCTGAGCAAGACACTTAACTATAATTGCTTCTCTCCACCCAGGGGTAAATGGGTACCTGTGAAGCAACGTATAGTTTCGAGAGAGAAGTAATTTTCCACGAATTTGATTTCAAGACCTCAGAATTAGATTTTGAAGTCTCAAAATCAAGCATCTGAAAGCACACAACTTTGTGTGACACGGTGTTTTTTCTTTCATTATTATCTCGCAACTTCATTCAACAACCAATTGAGCTCAAATTTTCAAAGGTTTGCTATTTTATGCATATGTTGAGAAGACTGGTCTTTGACAACTACCACCAGTGTGCAGTTGTCTTTAAAATAAATAAATAAATGAATAATTACCAAAGCTCATCACAGCAGCGTCTCTCTTTTTCCAGTCGTTGTTCTCAAAGTTGTCGTTGATGAAGGGAACAATGTGCTTCATGATATCGTTCTCGCAGCAGTTGGCAAGGAGCATGAGACAGACACCGGCAGCTTTGCATGGGTTCCATTCGTCATCGTCGTCACCCTCATCCTTCGATGAAATCAGCAAACAAAATTGTTAAAATTGCAGTATTTTTATTCTTTGTATATGCATCTGCAATTCGGCTTTTTGGCCGTCATGTTTGCCTTTTAAATTAGAAAAAAAAAAAAACTAAATCACATAGCAAGTAATATTTTAAGGGAAGCTTTCTACTATCATCATTTTCAAACTGTGTGAGTTTAGTGTGAATCTGTGGAAATCGTGTTTTGAGTCCTACAAAAAGTACCCAGACTCTTTAAGTTGGCTTCTCTGAGAGTCCTTGGCTTCGCAAACAGAATTAGTAAATGAAATGAAACGAAATCTCGTACCTGGTTTGTGAGTTTAAGTGTAAGCATTGGCACCAGGTACTCCAGCGCACCCTTGGCGTAAAACTTGCTTGTGTGCTCGGGAACACGTCCCCCCTCTTGAGCCTGTAGCAAATAAAACATTTTATTATTATTATTGTTATTATTATTTATTTGGCATTCGACAATAAACAACTGGACTCTGTTGCATACACAGTAGTACTGGATACCCCTACCCTCTAGGTTAACACAGGGTTCTCAAGGGCCCAAGTTGCCCGGCGAGACTTCGTCTCTCGTCCTGCATCCAGGTGCCTAACCAAGGCCCTTTCCTCCTTTCTTAAATACAGCGCAGAGGAATTTTAAGGAAACAAAAACCCTCTACAATGGGTAGCCATAGGGACGGCCAACTGGAATTTACATGACTCCATTTATATTCCAAAATTACAGGGGAATATAGATAATATAAATCACCTGTATAATCACATTGTGACAATGACCCAGGAGCATACAAAAGAGCCAGCAACACATTTCACCTAATAACTGTGGCCTGTGGACCTTTGCTTCCTATGCTACTGGCTTAAAAAACATAGAGAGAAGTTAAAATTATACTATTTTATATATGTCCAGCAGAAAAAGGGGGAAAATTATTATTTAAAAATTACACAAGGAAACATTGACAAAAATAGAAATGTGAAAAGTGTGAATGTCCCCCTTAAGAAGGCCCTGCTTGCCCTCTCTGTCCTGCTTGAATACAGGACCGAGTTGGTCATGCAGGCTCATGGGGGACGGTGCTCTGCTGGCCCCCTTGGGTCTTCTCCTCGGAAGGCCTCCGAATCCTACTGCCTCTGTCTGTTGAGTACCAAGTTATATATATATAACCTTATGGGGTAACATTTCGTGAAACTCACCTCAGATGCCTCGATAGAAAGATCCATCTCCTCGTCACAAACATTGGACCAGAACTCAATTCCTTGCAGCGCTATCTCATCGATGTCACTCCGAATTGCCTCAACAGAAATCTATTGATTCAAATTCAAACAAATCCAACGTTAATCACTCATTTGCCGATTTTCACAATTAGTTCTTTAACACAATCATAATATTTGGTCCTTATAAAAAAGTATATTAGCTACATGTTCATAACACATAATTATGGCCAAGGCTTTAATTGGCTTTTCAGGCCAGTAAACAACTTTGCTGATTATTCTGAGGGCCCAAAAAACAGAAATCAGACTTAAGTAGGCAAAATATCTCGCCTCTTAATACAAGTAATCATGATAATAATGATATAATAAACCATATGCAGGTTTTTGGGGGTGGGGCAGGGTTGTGTAATTGGAATGAGTTTTTGTTTTATTTTAAGTTTTAAAATCCTACTTTGTACATGGTGTTACTGCAAACCTTACTAGATTGTATATCCACCATGCAAAGTTTCAAATCCTACTCATGTACATGGTGTTACTGCAAACCTTACTAGATTGTATCTCCACCATGCAAAGTTTCAAATCTTACTCATGTACATGGTGTTACTGCAAACCTTACTAGATTGTATCTCCACCATGCAAAGTTTCAAATCTTACTCATGTACATGGTGTTACTGCAAACCTTACTAGATTGTATCTCCACCATGCAAAGTTTCAAATCCTACTCATGTACATGGTGTTACTGCAAACCTTACTAGATTGTATCTCCACCATGCAAAGTTTCAAATCCTACTCATGTACATGGTGTTACTGCAAACCTTACTAGATTGTATCTCCACCATGCAAAGTTTCAAATCCTACTCATGTACATGGTGTTACTGCAAACCTTACTAGATTGTATCTCCACCATGCAAAGTTTCAAATCCTACTCATGTACATGGTGTTACTGCAAACCTTACTAGCATGTATCTCCACCATACAATGTTTCAAATCCTACTCATGTACATGGTGTTACTGCAAACCTTACTAGATTGTTTCTCCACCATGCAAAGTTTCAAATCCTACTCATGTACATGGTGTTACTGCAAACCTTACTAGATTGTATCTCCACCATGCAAAGTTTCAAATCCTACCCATGTAAAAAAAAATTCTAGTGTTGCAATCAAAATGTTATCAACTAGTAAGTAAAAACGGAGAAATTTTCCTAAGAACTTACGGCAAAGAGAGCAGGTCCCATGTACGATTCCATAAACTGATAGTAGAGTGACATGATCTTGACTAAACACTGTAGTGCTGCTACTCGTATGTGGACATCTTTACACTGTGTGGCTTCACAAACTACTTGCATGATAAAATGGCGCTCCGTCTGTCAGGGGAAAAAAGGACGAAAAAAGGAGATTGTTAATCGGACAAAGTTTGTTACAGCGTTACAAACTCGACCATTAGTAATAATAATAATAACATAGACAATTTCTAGTGCAACATGTCTGTCAATAATGAAACTTCTGGGGCACAAAAAAACAAACATCCTGCTTATATAATAATAATAATAATAATAATAACCGTATTTATAACGCGCTTTTGCCGAAGGATACAAAGCACCAGGTATTATTACTGCAAGGAGTGGGGCGAATTTTTGAGATATAAGACCTAGATCGAGTTTCACAAAGAGTTAGGACTCGTCTTATCTCGAGTTAGGACGTCCTAACTTAGGATAAATCTTAAGGTCTGCATGCTACAGTGCACGGTTTGGACTCGTCCTAAGTCCTAAAATTAGTCTTAAGTTAGGAAGAGTTTTGTGAAATCGATGGCTAATCCTTAAGCACCATGTAAAGGTTTACAAGGTGCTATGGCGCAATATGCTGCCAATCAAGCCAGGAACACCGGGGCGAACCCCTTCTCTTATTGATAAGTGCACTGGGTTCTTTTACATGCGTTTACACATCACATGGGACCAACGGCTTTACGTCCCATCCGAAGGACGAAGCAATGGTTAGGTGTCTTGCTTAAGGACACAAGTGTCACGGCTGGGGAATCGAACCCACACTCTGCTGATCAGAAACACCAGAGTTTGAACTCAGTGCTCTTAACCGCTCTGTTTCCTCAATATTTTGTATTACATCTCACTGTTTACTTTTGAAGTGTTTTTAAAGATAATATGGTCTCTAACAGGAAGCCAGTGAAATGCTCACTTAAAACAAAACAAAAGGGACAAAGTAGTAGTTACACAGGATGGCTTACCTCTTTTTCAAAGTTTGCTTTTGTGAATTCAAGTGAATTGAGCAAAGCGGTTGTTGCAGCTAACTTGACCCCATTGCTAAATTGACAGAAGAAAAACAAAAAGAAAAGCATGAAAACTGAAAACAGTATTATAATATTAATTTTGGTTTTTACCCATACACCGATGTGTGTTAGCACTGTATACTCAGTACTTAAAGTATTATAATAGTTTGTTCCCCTTTAAGCATGATTAGTTTTGACTCGTGTCCTTTTGAGAAACACTCTAGCACGATGGTCAAGTGGTTAGACTGCAGGACTTGCAATCGCAAGATTGTGGGTTCGAATCCCCCAGCTTACCAATGATTTCACAATGACTAGAATAAATATTGTCTAGTGACTTGTGTGATTCATAATCACAGACGTTAAACCAATGTTTGTATGAGAGAGATTGGTGTTTATATCCCTTTGTGGGGGCTTGCCGAGTTCCCTCGATGGGAAGATCATTTAACAAAAAAACCAAACAAACAAACAAACAATTTGATTATTTTCCTATCCCTGTATCTCTGTTCCGTCCCAACTTTAAAATTGTCACAAGTCGGGAAAAACTTGAGAGGATAAAACATCATTATGAGAAGATACAACATCTTACCTTTCTTCTTCTACTCTCATTCCCTGTACAATGGCTGTAAGGATCTCATTACACTGCGCCTCCAGGTGTTCAGGCTCCTATTGATGCATTGAAAAGGAAAAATAGAAACTGCATTTAAACCTTCCCAACAAAACGACTCCCGACCCCTCAGACTTGGGTCATCTTTTTTACTACTACCTGGGCGGACGGTATAGAAAATTGGCTGGGACTACTACTTTAGCTTGTAGGATCTTTATTAACTGCACTACTGCGGAGTGAGTTCCTAAATTGGTCTCAACGTTCTAACGAGCTTGCTCCTAGTCATCTTGTACCACATACCTCACTTTAATCAAACGACTCCTGGCAAGTATCATCTAAAAAGAAACACCATCTTCATAATTGTTTTCATGAGTAAATTCAAACATCTTTTGCCCGCTGGAAATAAACTGATTGTGTAAACGTACGATATCTTGGCAGATGTATCCGATGGCTTCCAGTGTCGATTCCTTGAGTGACTCTGTGCTGGTTGTCTTGGTGACGTTCAATACAAGATTCTTGATCAGATTGGGCCACTGTTGGGTTGGAATCTCCGAGCACGCGATGCAGGCAACACACTACATGGAGATAAAAAACACAAAACAAAACAGGATTTAAACTGGTTTCTTGTCCTGCCGTCGAGTCACCAAACTCTTCCTAACTTAGGATTGATCTATTTGTTTGATTGAATGATCTTCCCATCAAGGGAACTTTGCAAACTCCCAGAAAGGGATATAAACACCAAGCTGGCAACACCAAATCTCTCTCATACAAACATTGATTTATTGTCTATGATTATGAATTACACAAATCAAGAAATTTAAATTCAGTAACTAGACGACAATATTTATTCTAGTGATTGTGTAATCAGCGGTTGGCTGGGGGGGTTCAAACCCACAACCTTGTGATTGCAAGTCCTTCAGTCTAACCACTTGACCACAGTGACTGTATCTTAGAACTAAGGACGAGTTAAACTTTGTAACCATAGACGTTAGGACGCAATGAACCCATCCTAAGTTAGGACGAGTTACTCATTTCGTTATCAGGCTGTACTTCACATCAGAGGTAAGAGAAGGTTAACAAAGCTCCTTTCTTTTTAACTTTCATTTACTTTTTTTAAATTTTTTACATGAATCGCACTTCCATTCAGATTAAAAACTTTACAAGATTTTAAACTTACCTGTGCGGCAGAACTTGGTCTCTGAGATTCTGTTCCTAGTGACTGCAAGACCTGCACAAAACAAATAGGGAAAAAAAGTAATAATAATAATATCGTCTCATATAGCGCACATATCTACCAACAAGGTACTCAAGGCGCTGACTATATACATTTGTACAGAAAGAGACGTTATTGAAAGTTATGAATTTTGAGACCCAATTATTTAGCACCTTATAAGGGTTTACAAGGTGTTACGGTGCATTCAGCAGCCACTGCCAGGAACACCGGGGCGAACCCCTTCTCTTTGCGATAAGTGCACTGGGTTCTTTTACATGCGTTACACAACACACAGGACCAAAGCAAAGGAGAAAGCAATGGTTAAGTGTTTTGCTTAAGGATAGGTGTTATGACTGGGACTTGAACCCACACTCTGCTGATCAGAAACACCAGTTTGAAATCGATGCTCTTAACCGCTTGGTCATGACACCTCCACATGTAAGAAACTTCCCAAATATGAATCTTAAGTCTAAGACCCTTGTCTTTCTGTCCTGCAAAATAATTTTGTGCTATGGATTTACATGAAGACCTAATACACTTCATGTTGCCTCCGTTGCACCTGGTCATTGCCTCTGTGCCCCTTGAACTGTTCTGAAAGCAATTTACTATTTCATCATAGAGGTGCCCTTTACCAAGGGAAAAAAAAACGCCTTGCCATTTCAAAAGCGAAGCATCAGGCGTTTACAGTACAAGTGTGGCCTACTAATCGACTACAAAAATGTTTAAGAAAAGGTTCAAAATGTATACGTACAGTAATGAAACAAAGGATCTCATAAATAAACTTAATCACTGTAGCTCGCAGAAATGATTTGATATAAGAAACCAGCATTTTTGACCAGTCCCAAAATGCTAAATCAAAACACTTACCAAATCCTTGATGTTCTGACGTAAGCCTGGTTCAAGCTGTAGCCATCGCTCTTGGTATTGAAGTCGTGCTACTGGACACTTCGCCGTGAGTGCGTTTTTGAGCTGAAGTCCAGCAGCCATGCGAGGTACCGGGTCATGTTGAGGGTTAGCCAAGACCTTGGCTAGTTCCAAAAGGTAGAGAGGCTGGAAGAGAGTATGGGGGTCAAATTAATATCATATTTATGAAGTTTTATGAAGTCAGTTTGATTGGACTGTTTGCTCCTGAATTCGATCAACAATAAGAGCTAGTGATAAGAGAGATCTGAAAATTGATGCGAGAGATCTGAAAATTGATAAAAAAGATCTACAAATGAAGGCTGGACAAAGACTCAGGCCTAGGGCCGATTTCACAAAGCAATCAAAGTCATTGCACGATAAAGTTGTCAGTATTACCATAGTGACTTGTATTGTGACACAACACTTTACTAAGCAACTATGATTGATTTGCAGTTAAGAACAAGCTTGGTTCTTTGTGATTGTAAAAAAAAAATCTTGTCCAGTAAACATTTTGACAAACAAGCCCTGTGGTCTTGATTAGAGCATTGAGTCCATTCACTGGGAATAAAGTTCAAACATGTGAATGTTCATGAAAGTTGTCTGCGGCCCTGGACCCCACCCCTCCCCTGTGTCAGACCTCCCAGATTAAGTTTACAAGTTTTCAGATTCTGTACATTACCAGAAATACATTACCTTGTTTGGCAATTAGCATGCTGCCTCCATCTTGGTCATGTTCCTCATATCGAATAACAATAATGAATGCTAATAATCATTTTGAAAATAGAAACCAGACTATTTTGTTTGTCCAGCCTCAGTTTGGTATCATTGTCACCACTGGGAGATATTCAAGATGGCTGCACCATGATCAAGGTCAATAGCGCGCCTTATCAATTTCCATGTGAATCTAGGATCCACAATTGATGGCTCCAAAGTGTCGAATCCAATTGCCATTTACTATGTTCAGAATCACTATTTTTGGTGGGAAAAAATGGCCACTTACAAAGTCTTTCTGAGCAGCCTGCTCCAAATATTGTTGCGCAACTTCCAATTCATGTGTTTCTGTAAAAAAAAAAAACAAGACAACACATTTAGTACACCATGAATTTTACTAAGTTATGGTGGCTAATTATGCCTGTTCAGATTTTATAAAAAGCAAGAAATGTTATTCGGGCATAATTAGCCCTAGCACCATAAATAGTTCCCAACTAGCTATAGCAATACAGAAACCCAAAATGGAGGTGTCCTACTGTCCGTTATAAGTCTGAGGGGAGAGCACTTGTATACCGGTAGTTTTTAGAAGTACATGTACTTTGTGAGCAGGAAGTAGGGCCAAAAAATGGAGTCCAGTGAATGGCACAAAGAGGCTAACTTAACATCCTACGTCTAGCTAAGGTGAGAAATTGAGGCAGAATCCAACACAACTTTTTACTCATTATGATCAAAAAGTTGCCTTTACCAACAATAAATAACAATAATAATAATTGTGGCTTCTTATATAGCGCACATGATCGCACTCAGTGACGCTCCTGGCGCTGTGACAGAAACAAAGTCAACCATGTACACAACCACTAGAGTATATCATCGATTCACAATGGCACAGAAATACGAAAGAAAACTGGAGTAAGTAATGGACATCACAAGGACAATAAAACAAGCTAAATGGAGATGGGCTGGATACACTGTCTGAAGAAATGATAAAGATTGATAACGAGGATAATGGATTGGCAACCAAGGACTGGGAAAAGGAAAAGAGGTAGACAGAGAAGAAGAGGGATAGATGACATCAGGGTAAATGCAGGAACAATATGGACCAGAACTGCAAGAAATAGAAATGAATGTAAGCTTGGGCGATATCACGATATTATCGAATATCGCGATATTAGTTTGGACACGATTTCGATATCGGATGGATTTGGTTTTAATCGATATATCGATTAAATATCGCGATGTATTTGCTAGCTGAGACATCTTGCACCCCATAGGTTTAGAGTAAAACCAGAAGAATAGGTCATTAGAACACCTCTCTTAAAGTCTTATGCTAGGACCGTCTCTTCTACAACTTTCACTTGGAGTTTTAAGACTGATGTCAAATTTCATTAATCGCGATTATATCGAATATCGATAAAAGGGTTAGTTTAAACGATCTCAGCTAAAACAATCCGTTTCATTTATGTATTATGTGTTTGAGCAGTAGAAGAAGAAAAAAAATGGACATGTGACATTTTAAAAAGAATGGCGGCCATCTTGAAATAAAAAATAAAAAATAAAAAGCCCCTCCTCCTTCCTTTTTAAAAAAGTAAAGAATATAACAGTTAACACAATCGACGTTGACCAGGGACACACTCTTCCTGATGAGAAAAAGATTTCTGTATCCTGCCATCACCGCACTGTTTTGATCATTTTTACCAAAAGAAATAATATCTCATTTTAAAGTAAAATTAGATCTAATTTATTTCACAACAAACAAATACTAAATAGTTTTAAAAAAGTGGTGGAACTGGCAGTATTAACATGGACATTTTTCCTTACAATGCAACATGGCTTTAAAGCGGCCCTGTTAATCTTGCTTGTTGTACTTGAGTAATTGAGTTGATGAAAGGTAACAAATAGTTATACAAATTAAATTAATATTTATATTCAATTTTAAATTCAATTTGGTGAAGTTGTGAAATTGCCACCTGGCACAAGTTAGTTGGTTGGTTTGATTTTGCACTCTCACTGCCTACTGTACTTCTCCACTTTCTAGGTTCCATATATTATTATTACACTGATTGAATGACCAAAGGTAAATTTCCTATGTAGCTGGATCTTTGTCTTTTGAGATCATTTTGAAACCAAGTTCATTAAGCATTGAATGCCACACACACACACAGTTGACATTGTCATTGACATTTCACATGTTCATTTGATGTCGTACACCACAGTGCTAGTCAGTACACAGAAACTCTCAAAAATCTTACCAGGAGATACTGTTTGCTGAAGAATAGTGACGAGATCCATTTTCGTTTCTTTACTAACTGAAAATTAAATTGTAACAAACACTCTCAAATGTCTCAACTGTTGACGGTGCGGTGTTTTTGTTCACAGAAATCAGGATTCAATCTGTAAATTTATCCACGAAAAAGATCGTTCGTACAGCCCTTCCCCAACACATGTGTGTATAGCGCATGCACAGTCCATGCACAGTTCTTGCAACAACTGCCGGGAAATTTCCCTAAATTCTGAATCCAAAGGCGCCAGAAGGCTGGCTGCGATTGGTCAACTATCTGACTCATGTGACCTAAAGATAAGAGTATTTGATAAATATTTTAGTACAATTTCATTTAAAAATCAAATGAATATTTTATGTTAGGAGAAAATAAAACAAATGAAGTTTATTATTTGTCCATATAAATAAAAATGTTTCAACAAATAGCTTGTGCTTTACAGACGGTCCAAAAGTAATTGTCCAATGAGATCTCAGCAAATTTCGACCGTAGCTCGCCGTACAAATAATAACTTCGAATAGAGCGAAAACTTTAAGTTTTTAAACCTAATATCTAACAAATTAAAGATACACACACACGATAACACTCAATTTCATGTGTTTTCCCCCAGACATACCTTGTTTTCAAAATAAACATTGGTCATGATAAGTTCGTGCATGCGCATGGTTATAATTGATAGAGGGCGGTATACTGACCGTACGGTAATGATTTTACGCGCCAAAAGAGTTCTAGTGACACATCACACCAATCATTATTTTTTTTATTATCCACTTTTGAGATATAAATGGTGGACACATCACACTATACTTTGACACCATTTAATGTTTTGGTGAATTAGTTTGTCTATTTGCTCTATGATTAAACACACCCTAAACAAAAAGGCACCCAGCTACCCCACCAGGCCGGCTATAGGCACCATCTTTTCTGAGTCCGCATGCAATATTATAGATAGAGAGAGGGCCTGATTTTAGGTTTATCTTTTTTTTATTTATGCGAGACCATTTCTAAAGCGCAAAACAGTTTAGTTGTCTTTTTCTTAATTACTTTAAACACTTACTTTGACCGTCCACATCGAGCATAACAACATTTTAAACTGCGCAACCAATGCGTCATTTGAAAAAAGCTCTGCTGTTCATGTCCCCTCCCCCCAAAGATGTCCAAAATGACTCTAAATCGATGATCAATAATAAGTTATTCGATGTGAGTTGTTATCATGAGGGCTATGGGGGCACATTGTGGGAGGATTTTTATATACACCCTATTAAAATAGATTTTAAGTTTTAAGCTAAACTTGGTCAGGCTTATGATCCACTCAGGCTCAGCCGGCCGCCGCGGCGGGGCGGGTCAGTTACACTGCCTGGTTAAGAACTTCAAACCATGTGTCATGCGTTGCCTAAAAGTGGAGCCGCGGCCCGGTTGAAGCGTGGTTTCGAAAACGGCATAAAACCTAAATAAATCGGTCCTTAAGTTGAAATGTCGCCCTCTATCTTTCATCAACAGAGCTAGCTAGCGGCACGTACGTAGGTCGAGTTGTCTCGTATACTTTATGTTCGATCGCACGACCAACACTACTAGACTCCCTGCACGGAACATAGGAGACGACCGGTGGTATTGGCCTGGAGCTCATATCTTTGACACAAAACTATGGGGAAATTACCGTATGAAATTCCTGACTGGAATAAATGGAAGGTAGAGGATGTTCCCGAGCTCAAACAAGTTCAGGATAGGCTTGCAAGGAAGGGTTTGAGAGACCCCTGGCTGAGGTAAGACTTGTTCATATTTATTGAGTTGAGTTGAGTTTTATTTAAAAGTCTGATGATGATGGCGGCCAATCATCAAATCATCATGACATCAGACCATCATACTAACTGACTGTACAGTTCAACTTTAAGTTGTAGAGAGTCAATTTACATTAGTCAAAACAATTTTTCAGCAGATTGGAAATAATTTAAATCAAACATAGAACTCTTCCTGTAAAGAAAGTTCAGGGTTTACTTGGCCAGCTTACTTAGATTTAGAATCGAACTTGGTTTTTATATTTTCTATGATTAATATTATTAATTAAACATTTTTATATATAATAAGCATAACATGTTGTCTTCGTCATTCAGTTGTTTTGTCTATAGTATAGTAGTGCAACCTTTTTACAATTTGTAGCTTTAAAATTCATAATAATATCTTAAGAAATTTCAAAAATGTTCACTTTTACGCCCCCTCTTCTTGTACAAAGGCTAAAAAAGCTGAAGAAGAAGAACACCAAACGAATGCATTTGTTTTTAAAATTTAACAGTTAGTTCATAAAGCAAGTACCTTGCTCTATATATAATTAGTTAGAGTAGACATGGCCATCCACTGGGATGTACATGTATATACAGTTCCCATTTATAATATAATATATTATTATTAGAGGTCAAAATCATTTAAAAGGAGTACAGCATGCCGGTTATTAATATTATTACTACTAAAGTACTATGTTAGGTCTACTGTGTTACGTTATTTAATTTGACAATTTTTATTTTTCAAAGCAATACTCACCCCTTCCCCACCACACAAACACTGCTACTGCTCACCAGTTTAATTAAGATTGATTCGCAAACAACATCAATCTTATTTGATAGTTCTTTGTGAAATCGGTCCCAATCGCCGCTAGATTTTGGGAGTTTGATGATGTTTCTTATCTTTTCATTATATCTAGGAACGAAGTATGGCGCTATCAACATTACATGCGCGGTGCATCATGGACACAGTTGCTGTTCAGAGGGCTAGGATGGGGTACAGCTGCATTTGTTGTTGCCGTGGGTGCGGAGAAGCTACTATGGAAAGAAGACGACCATGGCCACGGTAGTGAACATCATTGAGAGATCCCATTACTTCCAAGATAGATGGGGGCCTACATGTACATTGATTGAGCAAGCCCACTCGTCTTAAAAGACTAATTCAGTCATCGAGACGGTGCAAGAGGTGACGCTCAGCAAGTTTACACGTCTCTGAGAGAGCGGAGCAAATGACTGAATTAGACCTTTGGGATACAGACAATTCTTGTGTGTGGAATTCAACAGAGTGATATGATCTAATACCGAGTTGCCGTAACAGATTTAGCAGACAGACAAATTTTTATGCCTACTTTTTTTCTGCATGAGGGCACTTTTAGTAGCGAATTTCCTTACCC
Source organism: Asterias rubens (assembly GCF_902459465.1). Taxonomy (NCBI): domain Eukaryota; kingdom Metazoa; phylum Echinodermata; class Asteroidea; order Forcipulatida; family Asteriidae; genus Asterias; species Asterias rubens. The sequence goes on from NC_047067.1 coordinate 14,185,370, forward strand.
GTCACAATTACTTGTACCTTATTTTGACTGCCTAATAATAAATAAATACCAAACCAAACAGGTTTGTTAATTGTAAAAATTGGTCCACAGATCTGCCCTCATGCAGTTAAACATACTGTGAATTGAAAAATGGACTTTAAAAAGAAAGAAAAAAACACACATTTCCCAATAAATACAATAGTCTAATGAACCATTAATCCCATAAATACTTCAACTGGATGCTCTTCTCATGCCTGCATTGAGCAAATTGTCAAGAATGGTCCGCAGTTACTAACTCCAGCAGAACCAGTAATCATTTACCAAGGTTTTGGGGAAAGTTGGCAAATTGGCAAATCACTACCTCAAAACTCCAACATGTCAGTGTCAGCCCCAATGGGCCCTTGCGAATGGCAAATCATTTTAAAATAATAAAAAATAAGCGTAAATAATAAGCACAGACGTATTATCTTTGTTCTGTTTTACACATGAACCTTTTGAATTGTGACGTTATTCGATCTGTGCACAGCATATAAAACAACAAAAAAATTAGTAGTAAAAAAACAGTTGCATAGCTCTTACCCAGCAATTGTTCCTGTGTGAATAGTAATGATCTAATTGACCTAGAAAATGACAGAACTGTATGCTTCGTTTTTGAAAGAGCAAGGGCACCAAGGCATGTTCTGCTTGGTAAAGGGCAACCTATATGAGGAAATTGTAAATTTCTACCTGAGCATTTCAAGGGCACCAAGGCAATGGCCAAGGGGCATGAAGGCAATCTTCTTCGTTACCTCTGTGAAAAATCAGGCGTGAAGTGATAACAATGGTGCATGTAATCTTTGTTCCCGATATGATCGACCTTGTTCATTCCAGGGCTTTTGTGGCAGGCAAGAAACTACAACTAGTGAGATGGAAAATTATAATAATTTTCCTCCCAAATTCACGAGTTATCAAAGTAACAGCTGAACATGGTTTTTAGATGTGACCCCTTTCTTCATGTCAAAAACTTGTAAAAATCAAACGATGAAATTTCCATTCTTCTTATAAGCCGTGTACAAATCGGTCCTGAAAAAAGTCTAGCCGTCGATTTCACCAAACTCTTCCTAATCTTAGGACTTGGGCCGAGTCCCATACCTTGCACTGTAACATGCAAACCCTAAGACTAATTCCCAAGACTCGTCCTAACTCGGGTTAGGATTAATCCTAGCGTTTGTAAAATCGGCTGCAGGCTCTGTGGCTTTTTAATAAAAACGATTTGCGAGGTCTATTGAATATTACTTTGAGAAGTACATGTACACCATCATTTGTACTTAACTTACTGTTTATCAAGAATGGCATTCAGTTGTATCAGGCAAAAGGTCGGTGCATGTTTCATACAAATTATTCACTTTAAGAGTTAAAATTAAAACCAGTAAAAAATTAAAAGTGTTCAGTTTTGAATAAATTTATTTAATGAAAAATTTTTTGCTCGGCAAGTCTTTTATTTTGCATTTTTTCTGAAATCAACTTCCTTTGGGAAAAACAATCTGATTTTCTTGATGGAATTAAATTTCATGACAGACATCATGATCATCGATCTCATAGCGTGGTCGAGCGGTCTAGTTTACCGGAGTGTGGTTTGAATCCCGTTCTTGACAATTCTGCCCTTAACCACAATTGCTTCGTGAAATTTTTGGATAGTAGTGCCCTCTGCTCTACCAGACCCTCCCCTAGTGGATGATACCCATGCCTTCATCTTTATGGACCATCAGGAAAAGCAAAACAGACTGTGGACTTTGTGTCTTGAACAACTTTTTTGTTTTTGTTTAATTTTTTATGCAAGTCTTCAGACACACGAGGCCTGAGGCCACTTCAAGGTGTGTGCTACAATTTGTTTTGCAAGGGGCCATTGCCACCTACTCCTGAGGCTGAAACAGGGTTAATTCCTTAACTCTACAATCCATATGTATGTAGGCTTGGTTATCATCCATCAGAAGCCTGGCTGAGCAGAAAGCACTACCTCCCCAACTTTACGCTGCAATCATGGTGAAGTGTCTTGCTTGAAGTGTCACGACCAGGACTCGAACCCCCACTCTGCTGATCAAACACCAGAGCTTGAATCCGGTGCTCTTAACAGCTACGCCATGACACTTGTACCATACTATAACAAACTACAGATACTGGTAGAATCCTAAAAATAAAACTCCTTGCGCTTTGTAGTCTTAATAAGATGGTTTATTACAATGTCTTCACTTTTGACCGAAGCTGCTTTGTAAATGTAGGAATTAAACACAACGAAGCTGGCTACATAAGTTGGAGAAATTTACATGTACATGTAAATCATTACAAATTACCAGGGAAAAATAAATAACTATTGGTTCAAATGTCTCTCTCACTTTAAGATGTGAAACTAGCTTCTCAAAACTGTGTGTCGTTTAAAGCCATTATACACTTTCGGTAAACAGTATTGTCCAAGTCCCACACTTCGTGTATCACAGCTTATATATAAAACAACAAACCTGTGAAAATTTTGGTTCAATCGGTCATCGGAGTCGGGAGAAAATAGCGGGAAAACCCACTCTTGTTTCCGGGCGTTTCGCCGTGTCATGACATGTGTTTAAAATAAATCCGTACTGTAATTCTCGCTAACGAGAATTTATATTGTTTTACAGTTTTCTCAAAAAGTAAAGCATTTCATGGACTAATATTTCAAGAGAAGTCTTTCACCATTACCTTCTGTAAACCCTGTAAATTATTTGTAAATCTGTGAACTTTTTTTTTTTTTTTCTGTACCGAAAGTGTATAATGGCTTTAAAGACTAGGCTAATGGGGGTATTCTAGATCATTGAGTCATACATGAAATTAGTTTTTACTGTTCATTTTTATTCTATTACAAAATAAAATAACAAAATGCAACCACTTCGCTTTACAATCTTAAGCTATCCTAATCACAACAAATAAGATTTTAACAATTACCCAATAAAAATTATTCATAAAATTAGCACCAAGTGTTGTGGGTAAAATTTAAGCAGAATATAAACAGCTGTGTCTAAAAGTTTTACAAATATGACTTTACAAAGATAGTTTTTAAAAAGCATTTAAATAACACTATCAAATCCACAAAATGTTAGAATAAAATAGAATTTCGGCTACGATCTAAAAAGAGAACTGTGTATTAATACGTTATGTTATATCGATATACAGAAAAGGCATTGATTTGTAATCCAAAAATAGTCTGTATGAGTATTGGCATTGTAGTATAAACACTGCTGATAAATATTGAAATTACCTCTAAAAGGCACATGATAGATTTTTTTAAAATGATCTAATATTTTTGTTTGTTACATTTAAGTGTCAAAAGAAAAGACAATTACATACCAGGCAAGCCTTCAATAGTCAAAACTGTTTTAATTAAGTAGCTATGTTGTTATTTTTTACTGCAAAAGTGGCGTTCATTTTGTGTGCAAGAGTTTTCATCCTAAAAATGGCTGTTCGATACCCTGGAAACCATACCAGGATGACTTGGAAGTAATGAAAGCAAATTCAACAACACTCACAAATTGTTTGTCTACCAAGCTATTTACCACAGTTCTGACCACAGGCACCCCCAACACAAATTTCCTTCGCTTGGTCCTAGTGCCACATTCATCAAAACTACAACGTCTTGATAGGAAAAGGTTTTGAAGTAACGTCTCATTCGGAAGCTGCATGTTTAATTCTGGCACTTAGGCTAAAATAAATAACAATGCAAATGAAGATTTGTTTATTTAAAACTGGTTGACAGCGAGGAAAAGCGTGAGGTAGAAATGAAACTAAGACTTCTGTGATAAAAAGGTTAAAAGCAATTGAGATATTCAGACGCAAAATTCATATCTACATATTTAAACAAATAAATGGTTGTCTTCAAGGCACTGGACTCTTGTTAAAAAAAACTTACTTGGTAACGTGCAATTGACAGTATAACACATTGTGAAAACTTAAAGTTGCATCTGAAAGCACACAGATTTGTGCAACAAGGGTGGTTTTCTGTTGTCATTATTCTCTTGCAGCTTCGATGACCATTGAGTCCAAATTTTCACAGATTTGTTGTTATTTTACACATTATGTGAGGATACACCAAGTGAGAATACTGGTCTTTGACAATTACCAAAGGTGTCCAGTGCCTTTTATATGGACACTGGGGCCGTTACACTAAATACAAGAAAGTCCATAAATATTAGCTAAGAACCCTATACAAAGGGTGAAACTGGAAGTCTATGGCATGATTGGTCTCCAGTTTTTCCAACGGCAATGTCGAATAAAAAGCAAGAAAATATAAGTGCATAATTTTTTTTTTTACATTCACAACTATGTAAAGAATTGTTAATTAAAAACCTCAACATGAACTGCAGCCACTTAAATGTACGTGAGAAAAAAATACAATACGTTATTTGATACCTTGGCAATTTGTAGCACCCGATATAATTGCATAGATATTTCTACAGTTAAAAAATACATGGTATAATGTCTGCTGCATATGTTATAGTGAGAACAAATAGTGTACTTTCATTGACTCCTTGCATGACGCGGAACTCACCTACTAAAGGCCGTGTCCTGAACGGCAACTTCGGCTACAGCTACAGCTAGATCAGCACGTCTGCCAGTATTGAAGAACAGGCAGACACGTGCAATCTAGCAGTAGGATTTTGGGAGTTGAATCCTTTGTGTATGTTTTGACTCCTAAAATAGCTGACAGGATAGGCATGTGTGTGGGTACACAGCAGTCTAAAAGTTTAAGCACAATGAGCCTGAGGTCCCAATTATGAAGGTCCCTTATAAAGCAGACAACAGTGCCAAATAATTGTCTGCTCTGCAAAAACAAGCAGGATGGGACATGTGACAGGATAGTGTCTGGTAAGCAAAATTGCTTTGTGCTTAGCAAAATTGCTTTGTGCTTAAGCAGCTCTATGAAATTGGGCCCAGGTGTGATTAGTCGAGCCAAGGACTAAGTTTCCTGGGGTCCATTTCACAAAGAGTTAGAACTAGTCCCATAAACTTAGGACTAGTCCTAGGAGATATTAATAACTTACAGCGAGTCCTAAGTAAATCGTCCTAACTCGAGATAAATATATAGTCTTAACACTTTGTGAAATCAACCCCTGAACTTGCAAAGCAGAAGACGTTCCTTAAAAAGTTTGATTTCACAAGTGCAAATAACACAGGGTACCGGTCCCTACAGCTTAATATCATATCACATTAAAGGTGGTAACATGTTTACACTAAGCAGACATGTTTATGCTTAGCATTTTTCTTCTAGATGTATCGTGTGAGGCGCTGTTCCCTGAATGTCGATGTTATCTAAATAAAAAGACATGCTTAAATTTACTCACGTCTGAAAGACAATGCACCAAAGCTCTATCTGTTATTTTTAAATGCCGTACAACACTAACTAAAAAATGGACCAACAAAAATAATCATTACAAAAAAAAGGCTCTCACATCAGTGCTACTTTTGAGGTGATATCTGCACACATAGTACGGCTAGCGCTTCACTGCATAGTTGGAGCTCCTGGCCGAGGAGTTTATGCTTGACCAATGGACTGGCTTGACCGCTGGCTTCGTGATCCCGAGTACGCCATTCTTCACAATAGCTGTCCGTCATGCGAGCCCCGTTGGAATAGGAACCGTGCCATACGTACTTCATATTCCTGAAATTTGAAGAGGAAAAAGCACTTTAACGACAGGTCAACGTTTGGTAATCACTCTTAAAATTAATGCCAACAAAAAGTACAATGTAGTTATGGAAGTTTTTATCACCCAAAATTAATTTGAGTCTGAGAATTGCTCCCGACAGTAAAATCTCTCAGAGAGTGTATTCTAATTATTTAAAATTATTTCTGCGTTGACACAATCGCTCTGATTTTTATTGAAGAAAAAAAACGTGACCACCTTTTGAAATGAAATTTTGACACTATATTTTTTACTGCAAAAACCTATATTTATATATAATTAAAACCATCAAAAGGTAAAAAAAGGGTATACTTTCCCTTCAACTTTAATGAGTGTTTACGGATGAACATTTGTCATAATTAATTCCTTAAAGGGCCATTCATAAAAATCAATGTTAAAAAATTTCGATATTTTTTCGAAATTGTGGGTTAGTGGGTCAAAAGAAAAAACTGAAAATCAAAATTCATTTTTTTTTTTGCATGATAAAATAAAGAAGGCTGCTCGATCTGCTCGATGTTGGAGTCCTGTGACCTGATAAATCTGCATCATTTGAGGCATTACTTTGTTCTTTAGTTTATAAAGTATATTGTGAAGTAAATCAATATTTAAAAATCAAAATTTGGGGTGGGTGGGTTTCTCAAAGCAATTTCGAAAAGAAAACCGACCTTTTTTACTATTATTGACTATTATGAATTGCCCCTAAGTACATGTTACTTTTCTCCAGTCAGTTATAACAGGGTGTAAATCAATTAAGTTTACAATTTAAAACTATGATTTTTTTCTCACCATTCTCTATCTGTCATCACATCTTTGCCATCAAAAGAGAAGATGTGCTTATCGTTGTCAAAAGGCGCTTCTGTGCCATTGAAGATCTCTTCCCATGAATTAAACATTATTTCACCCTGAGATAATAAATATTTAAAAACAAAAATTAAAAAAAGGTTCAGCTTGCTTAAAGACACTGGACACTATTGGTAAGTGTCAAAGACTAATCTTCTCACTTAGTGTATCTCAAGATATGCATAAAATAACAAACCTGTGAAAGTTTTAGTGCTTGAAATCGGTCATCGAAGTTGCGAGATAATAATGAAAGAAAAAACACCCTTGCCACAGGAAGTTGTGTGCTTTCAGATGCTTGATTTCGAGACCTCAAATTCGTGGAAAATTGCTTTTATACTATCAACCTCTCCCCATTACTCGTTATGAAGTAGGCTTTTATGCATATATCACAGATTTTACAAAGGTCAAAATGATGAAAACAGATAACATTAAAGCCAATTGTTTTAGAAAAGCAAAGAAAATGTAAAAACAAAACGGGTGTTAAAAAAAGTACAGGTGTGGATTTCACGATTTAGGACAAGTTGCTCGTCCTAATTCAGTACTAACATACGTTTTTTATGTCTCCTAAGTGAGGACTACTCCTAAATCTTTGTGAAATCGAACCCAGATCCATTTTCCTCATAAGATATTTTGGATGTAAACAAATTTTGCTCTGGAAGGGTATCAAATGCAATGGCAGTTTACAAGTCTGAAAAAAATCACATCCATGGTAAGAAGGAAAAGGTTCAAAAGGGTCTCACCTTAGCATTGGCTACTGGTAGGTGATGATATTCTTTATTGACGACCGATTTGACATCTTGTATTCTAGATGACAAGAAGGCTCTGTAGGTGCCTCTCAGCTGCTGCTGCTGGGCTTGTTGATAACAGTGGTAGTCAGCGCCATTCAAACCACCGAGGCTTCCACGACTGTGTTCACTACCAGTCATTGGATTATTGAGTGCATACATGTATAACTGGGGGGGGGGGGGGGGAAACAGAATAACGATGTTACGTTTTATGCAAGTATAAATGATGTACAGTATAACAGCTTGAAATACTTTTTGAAGAGTAGGGGTTTAATAGATGTTAAATTTGCATCAGGAATTAAGAATATTAAATTTGTGACATATGAAAATAGTTCTTCTTGAACAAATAACTTACAATCAACTTATTGAGCTTATCCCAAAAAGTCTAGAAGAGCTTGACTCACTTATCTCACAGATTAGAGTAGCGTCGTCCACAGATTAGATTTGTAAAAGTTAAAGGCACTGGACACTATTGGCAATTACTCAAAAGAGTTGTTAGCATAAAAACTTACTTAGTAACGGGCAAGGGAGAGCTGTTGATAGTATAAAACATTGTGAGAAACTGCTCCCTCTGAAGTAAGTAGTTTTTGAGAAAGAGGTAATTTCTCACTCAAATAATAAAAGACTTCAGGTCTGAAGCCTTTTATTATGCATCTGAACACACACAAAGTTGTGCAAGTTTTGATGAAACTTCCTTGAAACTTTGATGACCAAGTGAGCTCAAATTTTCACAGTTTTGTTATTTTATGAATAGCTTTGGATACACCAAGTGAGAACGGGTCTTTGACAATTACAAAAGATGTCCAGTGCCTTTAAACAACCTTGGGGTTTGGTCAGTGTTATTTCAATTCAAACACAGATAACCATCGTGACTGAAATCCTAAGGCTTACCATTGGATCATCACCGAGGGCGATATCAGGTCCAGGAAGGGAGGGTTTTGTTGGTGGTAGAGTAATCAGTCTTTCCGTCTGAAAATAAAGTCAGCCATGTTGATGTTCAAACATTTACACTGGTTTTACATTTTGAGAATTCTTTGGCTCTTTAAAAGGCTTTGTTTTGGCTTCTCTCTTCACAATTAGTTGCTAAGGACAAATGTAGAAACCATCAAATTAATATTTATAAAAATAAAGTCAGCCATGATAATGTTAAAACATTTATCCTGATTTTACATTTTGAGAATTGTTTTGTTTTTTTAAAAGTTACTTTTTAGTTTCTCTCTTCCCAGTTAATATTGTTTTGTTTTGTTTTTTTAAAAGTTACTTTTTAGTTTCTCTCTTCCCAGTTAATAGTTAAGGACAAATGTAGAAACCATTAAATAAATATTGGCATTTTTAGTCCCCTTTTCTATAAGATTGTCTTGCCTTTTTCCTGTTTTTTTTTCTTCTCCTTTTCCCCTCTTCCTTTTCATAACTTATTGGAATTGCAGTTATTTAAACCACCAAAAGGCAAAACCTACTTGGATTAAATTCTTTAAAATGAAATGGCAAGACTGTTCTGCATCAATGAGTTCTGAACTCGAAACCAATGTGGGATCGAGACTTTCTAGCTCTTGCATTATCGTCTGTCCCTATAACCCTTTGGGACCCACATTGTGCTATAAAAGTGAAAGAAAAGTGAAGCATGCACTGTTTAGGAAAGTCTAGAATATTTGTATTAAGTCAAGCTTTCCATGCTAAGCAGCCAAAATGTGTATTGCAGGAATCTGGCCTTATCTAAATGATTGTTGAGTATCCATGATTTCATTTAAAAGATTTTCAAATGCAAAAACACTTTACTCACAGAACTTCAGTTTACTGTAAAGATTGCCTGGTTTAATTATGTTTGAGCATTTCTATCCATGTTTTTTTTTTCAAAAAAGAAGAAGAACTTAAACAATACTTTAAATGTGCCAATAAAGGCCCTTTCACATGGACAAAGGTCCTCGATAATGGGTTTCGTCAATAACTTAACATGCTTTCACATGACTATTTAAATCACTAATTTACCAGCGTCCCTAGTTTTTCAGGAAGGGGGAGAGAGGTAAAGTTCATGACTGCTCAGTCACTGAACACTTTCTTTTACTTGTGAGAGGTTCTGAGAAAAATGAAATTGCCAAAGCAAGGGTCCTTGGTTATTGCACAGTAACCGTTTCACACTACATATCATGGTGATTTTAACACGGTTGCTTTTTTTCAGAGGTCTGGATCTCTGTTAAAAATGACAAGGGTTCATGGTTATTATTTAACAAGGGTCATAGGTTTTTATTTAACAGGGACTCGGTTATTATTTAACAAGGATAGATTCCACAAGACTGGAATTTGATATTTTGTTTTACATTGAGGATTATTTAGTCGACGTCCCTTGTTAATTGTCCCATGTGAAAGGGTCTTAAATGACCTGATTCACATTGAAAGGGGGAGAGCCACCAGGGTGATAAACTGTGAAAGGAATGCAACTTACAGTGGGGGAAGATTGTGAGGTGGTAGTGGGTGGCACTGGGTCAAGGTTAAATGTAGCTCCGAGCTAGAGAGAAGAGGAAATGGATTAACAACTAAATGATCATCAGGCATCAAGGTCATATGCAAATGCATCAAGGTCATATGCAAATAATTGAGGTCATATGCAAATGATAACTCCCTGACCTCACTCATCATTCTATATTAAGCCTGAAAACAAAATTTGGTTGGATTGCCTTTTCCCGATCGACAGTTTTTTTTTCTTCCCCGTTTTCAATTCAAAGATTTTACTTCATGGATATTTATGCTTATAAGATGGTAAAATATGGTTGCCTTTCATTTAGAATTAAGATGACAGACGCATATTTTCAGCCATACATCAATATATTTTTCGACAGGCATTATGACAAACATGATATAAACATCTATCATTTTCCATTTATAAATAACACTTCAGATTTCACAGTGCAAACATATCTATTTCGACTGGCCAACCCAAGAAAAAAAATTGGGTGAAAGGGCAATCCAACATATTTTGTTTGTAGGCCTTAATTTAGTTAAGCATTATGCAGGCATGACATTTTGAAAAGCCTGGGCTGACCTGGGTACAATTTCATAGCGCTGCTTAGCGGCCGATTTTGTGCTTACTGTGCAATTTCTATTGCATAGCGCTGCTAACCGTAAAGCACACGAAAAAGCATGCTAACCTTCAGGTGCTTACTGCACGAAAATAAATGACGTCACAATGCAAATCCACGGTTAACACGCAATATGGCCGCCCAATTGTTCTGCTAACCTGTGAAATACGATAAGGCTTAAGCAAATTTGTCTGCTACAGTAAGCACGCAAATTTGCTTCCGTTACGCATCGCTATGAAATTGGGCCCTGATATCGTCGGCTCATGACTATAAATTTGTTTCTGCAGTTTGTATTGATTCAGGCCTGGAATAACATGGAGCCCACAGCCACTGTTGCCCTGGGCCCAATTTCATAAAGCCTGTAAGCAAATAAACTTGCTTAGCATGAAATTAATAAAAAATAGGATTACCAACCAAATTTCCACGTGATTTTCAGGATAAGCAAACAACAGCTGAATGCCAGTAACAAGCAATATGCAACAAATTAAAATTTGGTTGGTAATCCTGTTTTTATCAAGGAAGAAATTTCATGCTAAGCAAATTTTCGTGCTTATAGCAGCTCTATGAAATTGGGCCCTGGTCTTGGCCTTGGTTCCCCTTCAAAAGTTTCTCAATAGCCTTTAAGATTTTCAATGGAAGTGCCCTATCAAAATGAAAATGCCCTGATGAAATTCCAGGCATGGGATTTTCGTAAAATTGCATATTTTGGAGCTCCTGGTAAATGGAGTTTGTTGATCAAGAGTTGTCTCCGAAGTAATTGTTCGGCAAAAAGAAACGTTTAATTTCAAAGAAAAACATTGATTTGTTGATTTTAAAATGTATTTTTTTTTCTTTGCAAATTTGCATTTTTCATTTACACCTTCTAGATTCATTACGGATGAGAAAATAAAATTGAAGGCTTTTTAGAGCTGAGCCGGCGATATGTAGGTTTCATGAGCTTTTTAAAGAAAAATCTGACTAAATTTTTCTACAGAATAAAAACCCATCAGAAACCAGATTGAAATGGACACTAAATAAATGAATTGACTTGACACGAGAAAAACATCATGCCTGCTAATGAAATGAAGGCATTTTAAAAGTGACATTGAATACAGCTCCACCTCCATTCAAAGGAACTGCAGTTGCGTGACTTTTGAATGATCAGGCCCCAATTTCATGGCTCTGCTTACCATAAGCAAAGAATCTGCGCTTATGGAAGCAGGTAATTCAGCGCTTACGTCAGGCTTATTTCACAGGTCAGCAGGGAATATTTGCTTGTGCGTATGTGTACTCCACGTTACATAGGCATTCTTTGCTTACACAGCTTGCGCAGAAATTCGGCGCTTGCACAGTGAGTAGAGATCCAGTGGTGATTGTGAGCACAGAATTCAGCAGTAAGTAGAGCCATGAAACTGGGCCCAGTTAACATCTGTACGAGGAGAATTAATGAATTCTAAAAATACTACAAATAAAATGGAAATGTTGATCTTCAGATGCAGCAAACATTCCAATGAATAATGAGGACATCGAAACACACTTGGAATGAAAAATGCAACTCTTCACTAAGTATAGCATTTTGAAATACTGACATATTTGAAATGAAAAACACTAAACTAATTACATGGTAACTTTCACATACTGTAACTTGTAAATGCAAACAAACAATGATTGACAGGGGAAGTGAAATGTGTGATTGCAGTGTATAGATTGCACAAGAAGGCCTTTTTCTATTGTAAGTTGTTTTGAATTGAATAAGTGATTTGGGGTTGAGTAAAGAAAAATTGACTACAGCGGATTTGAACCAATGACCTCCGGATTAACATGCCGGGGGTCTACCAACTGAGCTAGCCGGCGCTCTACCAACTGAGCTAGCCGGGGGTCTACCAACTGAGCTAGCCGGCGCTCTACCAACTGAGATAGCCGGGGGTCTACCAACTGAGCTAGCCAGCGCTCTACCAACTGAGCTAGCCGGCGCTCTACCAACTGAGCTAGCCGGCGCTCTACCAACTGAGCTAGCCGGCGCTCTACCAACTGAGCTAGCCGGCGCTCTACCAACTGAGCTAGCCGGCGCTCTACCAACTGAGCTAGCCGGGGGTCTACCAACTGAGCTAGCCGGCGCTCTACCAACTGAGCTAGCCGGCGCTCTACCAACTGAGCTAGCCGACGCTCTACCAACTGAGCTAGCCGACGCTCTACCAACTGAGCTAGCCGGGGGTCTACCAACTGAGCTAGCCGGCGCTCTACCAACTGAGCTAGCCGGCGCTCTACCAACTGAGCTAGCCGGCGCTCTACCAACTGAGCTAGCTGGCGCTCTACCAACTGAGCTAGCCGGCGCTCTACCAACTGAGCTAGCCGGCGCTCTACCAACTGAGCTAGCCGGCGGTCTACCAACTGAGCTAGCCGGGGGTCTACCAACTGAGCTAGCCGGGGGTCTACCAACTGAGCTATCTAGCCCTATGTTGATGGTCCACCTTTTTTGTCTCTATCTTTGTTTGGGGTGCCAGTCTGTGTAGCCAGGGGATTACACCCAAGTTTATGATACAACCTGGAAAGCGGCAGCCAGGGGTTCACCTTAACAGGATATGACTTTGTATTTCAGATATCAAATAAATAAGTATCTGAAATTAGTATTGTCGAGAAAAACACTTAACTAACAAATTTGTGACTGACTTGACCCTGAGTTGACCCATATTGATAAGGCATTCAAGGAATTGCTCTTGTGCAGTTAAATTCTCATGATAATTATGCTAGTATGCATGAATATGAATTAAGCTCCAAGGTGTTTGATTGTTTCTTGTTTTCTAGGATAAACATCTTGATGCCATCCCAGTAGGGTCTTTGCTAATCTTGAATCTTGAATCTTGAATTGTTGTACTCTCCTATACAAGCATTGCTGCTGTCCTGGAGAAGGTGGGTTGCAAAATCTACATGTGCTCTGTGCTGGTGCTGTCAATATTGTGCTTATAAAATGATGATAGTGTCAACTTTTCCTGAGAGAGATTGAAAGCTCCATCCCTTTTAAACTGACCCACTTCACCTGACGTCATCATTAGAATAATCTTAGATGCGCCATTTTGGTGGTCAATGTCACAGTGGTTATTCAGTGAGGTGCGCATTTTTGGCAACGCGGCGTTTACATGTTAACCTATTGATCACCAAAATGGTGAGCGTGGCACAGTCGCCGCGTGTGATGTGCGTGCAAGGGGTCAATAGTGCTTCTCTCTAATGCCATGGTAACAAGCGTCATTGCTGATTGCCAAAAGTTATCAACATGACTGGTTTTCATTTCACAGCCAAACCAAAACATTTGCCGAGAATTGTTTTCAGTGGCAGCCCAGGAGTTGTGGAATGCATACAGAGCGAAAAGAAACTCATCTGTTTTAGATGTGTAAGATTAAAACTCACCTTTTTATTTAAAGCAGCACTCTTACATTAGTTTTTTTTAATGGGATTATATTTTGTGTGTCTTTTTTTTCTTTTTGGTGTCTATGGCTGCCTTGCCAGTTAGTCTTTTTTATAGTTTTTTAAAATTGTATACAAAGATAGGGTTAGAGGGGTTTTTTCCTGAAAAGATTAACACATTACCAATGCCAGCAGAGTTAGGCTTTTGTATAAGTACTTATTAGTTCTCTGTGGTTCCAGTGTGTCAGGAGATTCTGGCCCCCCATTATGGCAAACTGTGCACAAACTTGTTGTGATACCGCCCTCTTTTGAATCATCCTCCTTCAGCCCATGTTAATTTCCCATATGGGGGACAGAATCTCTGGCGGACAGAATCCACTGGGACACTGGCACTGGCCTGATGACCAGTCTTTTTTTCTTTCTTTATCCTTTTCTTCCATTCTGTGCATTTAAACGTGTTAAGTGCTTTTGATCAATTTGTGTGAAGAGCGCAAACAAAATTTTAAATTATTGTTATTAATATCAATTAGACTAGCTCCCAAAGCGCTTACCAGTATTTGAGTCATTCCATCGTTTTTCCTCAAGTACAGCTCCTGCACATCCGAGACAAATGCAATTGTTCCTGGAGACAGACTAGCCGCATGTCTTATCATATCATTGATGGAACTAAAAGACGTCAACTGCAAACAGAGGAAGAATTATACATGGATTATTTTGGGTAGAGAAGCCAGTTGGACTGGTAGAAAGTCTACAACCCTATCACACTGTATCTCTTATCTCAGTGGAATAGACCGTATTGAACATGACGTCACCATTCAAATATCTGCCCAACAAGATGGCGTCTGCGAGCGTGTGCGTGTGTGTTTATGCTTGTGCCATAGCAATCAAACAGGGAACGCTGCGTGCTGCGTAATTCTTTGATGTACGCGTGTAGACGCAAATACGGTTTCGACCTACAAAATGGCGACTTTCATAGCAAAAAAGGGGTTATTCAATTAATCTATATCCGTATTCCATGGGGTTCCAGTTGCACATTTCACGAATACCCAAGGGTTATTACTGCTTACCGCTGCTCCAGAGCAGGGGTGGCTATTCCCCAAGGTATGCCAATTTGCCGGGGAAGACCGGGGGCAAATCAGGGGTAGTGATTATAGTGTCAAAAGGCTGACCGTTTCCCCCGGGGCCAACCCGATGATAATGAGTAGTGTGAAAAGGGCTTATGTTTATTTTTATCCATACCATTACATGTAGTTTAAGGAAAAGGTCGAGGAAATTAACACTCACCGTGCCATCCCCAGAGCTGCCAGGGAGCCCTCGATGCCCTCGTTCCCCTCTAGGTCCGACTGGTCCAACTATACCAGGTACACCGGGTTCACCTGACCTACCTGGTTGACCGGGGGCACCTGTTGGGCCTGGAGGACCCTCTATTGGGATAATGTCGCCTTCAGGTGCCAAGTTAGGTTTGAGAATAGGAAAGAATGATGGGTGGAAAGGGAAAACAGAAATGTTAAATCAGAGAGAAAATACACCAAAATTTAAACAAATTTAACACAAAATTTATAACTGTTAATACTGATGCTTCGAAATGTTCAGTGAAGTATCAAGAACTCAAGCAGTTGAGTTAAAGATAAACTTCAACAAAATCACTTTAAACTAGTTTGACTAGTTTTGACATCATTTTGATTGTTGTTCGTTCTTGTGGTCACCACCTTAGACCATCTAGATTGGCAGGTCAAAGAAGAGTCAATTTATATTATCGTTATCAAGGGTCGCCACGCCAGCAGAACCGTTTGGGGTGCAAAGATTTAACACTCCTGGATTATGTGGTTTATAGGTGGATCAGCACATGCACAGATAAGAAGTACCAGCACCAATTTCATCAGAAGTTTTTCTCCCTGTTAAAAATTTAGCGACAAAACTAGCTGCCCCCCCCCCCTTTTTATTTAAATAAGTGTTCCTACCCTGTTGGTGGTGCCCATCAAGGCAACTGCTCGTTTTAAGCGAACGTTTCAGACCTCATTGCTTACTCTTATTCTGTATGAATGTACTCACCATTTACAATAGGTTGACGTGAAGAACCAGGAGGGCCAGGAGGACCGGGTGGTCCCTGCTCTCCGGGGATGCCATACCCAGGTACACCTGGTTCACCTGGACGGCCTGGCTCACCCGGAATACTCTCACCAGCAGGTCCCTTTATAATAGTAATAACAATAGTGACTATAATAATAACAATAGTGACTATACTAATAACAATAGTGACTATAATAATAACAATAGTGACTATAATAATAACAATAGTGACTATAATAATAACAATAGTGACTATAATAATAACAATAGTGACTATAATAATAACAATAGTGACTATAATAATAACAATAGTGACTATAATAATAACAATAGTGACTATAATAATAACAAAAGTGACTTATAAAGTGCTCACATCTGTCACTCAGTGACGCTCAAGGCGATTCAACATTAAGTGGTTTCCGGCAGTAAGTGTGGGATTACATTTGATTAATGAGACTTCTCCTTTTACATAGCACCATGTGATGGTTCACAAAGTGCTGTAGTGCAATATGCTGCCAATCAAACCAGGAATAGTGGGTCAAATCCCTTCTCGTTTCGTGCACTGGGTTTCTTTTAGGTGCGTTACACAACACACAAAACCAACTGCTTTACAACCAACCCGAAGCATTTGCTTTGAGCTTACTATTGATTTTTGGTTATCTCTGAGACTACTCTCAGTAATAGTATTTATTTAGGTCAAAGCACATGCTTCATTATAGGGACCCATTACTTACAAGCAGTGCTTTTTTATGGGTTCCTCTACAGTTTCACTCCCTGTTTACATAATACTGTATTGTATTGGACTGTTATACTTGTGAATACTGTGGAAATAAATGAACTGAACTGAACTGAACTGAACTGAAGGGACAAAGCATGATGGTCAAGTGTCTTGCTTAAAGGCACTGGACGCCTTTGGTAATTGTCAAAGACCAGTATTCTCACTTGGTGTACCCAGACATATGCATAAAAAAAACCTGTGTAAGTTTTGACTCAATTGGTCATCGAAGTTGCAAGAGAATAATGAAAAAGATAACCATATTGTTGCTAAGCTTGGGCGATATCACGATATTATCGAATATCGCGATACTAATTTGGAAACGATTTCGATATCGGATCGATTTGGTTTTAATCGAAATATCGATATATCGCGATATATCGCGATATCGATAAATATCGCAATATCGCGATGTATTTCCTAGCTGAGACATCTTGCACCCCATAGGTTTGGAGTAAAACCAGAATGATAGGTCATTAGAACAACTCCCTTATGCTATGACTGTCTCTTCTACAACTTTCACTGGGAGTTTGAAGACTGATGATGTCAAATTTAATTAATCGCGATTTTATCGCATATCGCGATATATTGTCGGCGATATATCGTGAATAAAATAAATCGATATCGCCCAAGCTTAATTGTTGCACAAAATTGGGTGCTTTAATAAAAGGCTTCAGGCCTGAAGTCCTTTAAATATTTGAGTGAGAAAACACCTCTTTCTCAAAAACCATGTTCCTAAGTTTCTGATGTCAATGTGACAAGTATCTTACCGGTTTGCCAGGAATACCTGGCGGACCGATGTTAATCTCTCCGTTGAATACAGAAGAATCTCCCTGGGATCAAAACAAACATAGTTGAGTCAGTATGATAGACTATAAAACAAACAACAAAAAACGTTCAACAAAATTGTTGCCGTCTCCCTTTCTGAGAGCTTATTTGTTTTGAAGATAGCGGTAGCAACATCTTTCAAAATTGTTTTGTCAATAAACTTCAGTCGAAAACATCTGAATCTACAAAGACTACCCAAACACAACATTTGAAAATTCAAATTATCAGGGTCTCGGAAAACACCAATGATGAAATTCTTCTACTTTTATGCACAACTGAAATACAATCTATAGCTTGCCGGTAGACTTGTAATACTAGTAATACTATGAAAGGCCTAACTTACCTTTTCTCCTTTTGGTCCTTGTGGTCCCACTGACCCGGAAAGTCCATCAACACCAGGGAAACCCTAAAAAAAGAAGTCACAATTAAATGTTTGTTAAGTATTAAGGATGGTGGAAAATACTAAGTAAGTAAGATTTGCAGAGACACCACCTAGAAATCTTAGTGAGTAGTGGTGGCTCTGAGAAGAAAAAACAACTACTCTCAGAGCTACCACTACTAACTAAAGAGAATTTTACATGCTGTCACTGCAAACCTTACTTACTTAAAATGTACTTTCTTGAAGAAATCACCGTTTCTTGAAGAAATCACTGTTAGATCGAGGATTCCATTCAAAATTTTGACTGCAATCTCAAACTTTATGGAATAAAAACCACAATTTGAGGATCTGAAGAGTCTTAAATGGAATAAAAATATAAGATGCAAAGATACTCACTGAGGCACCAGGCCTTCCTTCTGGTCCCTGTGAACCTGGCAACCCACGAGGTCCTGTCAAACCATCTACACCAGGAAAACCTTATCAAGAAAAACACAGATTCAATTCATTGCAATTTTGCAATTCCTCCAATGGCATGAAACTTATTCTACACCAGTAAAATCACAATAACGGCAATTCAATAACTCTATCAGCTCACATACAGGGTCGCTTCTGCATAGACCTTTTCGCAAATACCCATTGCGCAAGCGCTTACTGTTGAATGAGGTGTATGCTGGTCTAGCTAGCGAAAAAAAGGAGGAAAACTAGAAAGGCTGACCTACATGTATATAGGTTTTTCAGGCTCTTTCTGTTCAAAAACCTTTTCATATTTTATGAAGAGGTTTTTGAACAGAAAGAGCCTGAAAAACCTATATGGCATGGACAATGCATAAAATACAAATAACATGGAAAGTTGGTTGTACATGGTGATGGAAAATAATTTTGTTCAATAGTTTTTAAGTAACTACCACTTTATGATTGGCACGTTTTGTTTCTTGCAATACCTTAATAAAAACTTATAACTTTCATGAATCTACAAAAAAAAAGGAGCTATTTAAAGTTTAAATTAAGGTTAAATCGGCAACAAAATCTGCCCTAGCTTCTTTCAAGAATCATGTTGGGATTCATTATAGTTGATTCGATTTGAAATGGCTTACTGCAATAAATTAGAATTTGCAGAATACAGTCTGAATTGCGATCAAATAACAAAGAGTTGGAAATATAAAATTCAGAAATCAACCTGATTACAACTAATTTTGAAATAACTAATTCCAGTGTTTTTTGGGCTCATACCTGGTTGTCCTTGAGGTCCATTGGACCCTCCCTTCCCTGAAGGTCCTGGCTCACCCATGTCTCCTTTCTCACCCTTTACCTTCAAATCATAATAATAATAATCAGCATTTGATTTATATTTCGCCCATTCCATAAAATAATCAAGAAACAATTATAAAACAAAAACAGCAAAATGACAACGATTAAAATGGTTAACAACAGCAAAAATACAAAAATAAACACAAATACCACAGAAAAAAAAAGTTCAAAAATTTACAAATAACTTACAGGGTTTACAGAAGGTAAAGGTAAAAGGATCTCATGAAATATTATTCCGTAAAATGCTTTACTTTGTGAAAAAACATTGAAACAATTATCAATTCTCGACAACGAGAATTACGGATTTATAGTAAACACATGTCATGACATGGCGAAACAAGGGTGGGTTTTCCCGTTATTTTCTCCCGACTCCGATGACCGATTGAGCCTAAATTTTCACAGGTTTGTTATTTTATATAGAAGTTGTGATACACAAAGTGTGGGCCTTAGACAATGGCTTTAAGTGGGATTTGAACCAAGAACCTCAAAATTAACAAGCCGACGCTCTACCAACTGAGCTATCTAGCCCAACTCTAGTGTCACTTACCCCTAGACCAAGACCAAGACCTCCGGCACCAGACTCTCCTTTCTGACCCCGTTCACCATGATCCCCCTGCAAACAAAATGGAACATTCCGATGATAGAAATTGCAAATCTCTCACTCACATGATTGAAATCAAAAACACAAAGACACTTAAAATATAGAAACAACAAAATTAACTTTACCTTGTCGCCTCTTAATCCGATACCCTGAAAGAAAAAGAAAAACATATTTTCAGATTAATTTTTGAAATTGATTGAAGGGAAAATACATCACTGACAACTTGTTGAGAAAGTTTTGATTTGGGGTAAAGATTTGATACGAAATAGTTCCAACCAAACTGTTTACATTTGTCAGTCCATGACTTGCGATAAAGATGGGAGCAAATGGTGATGATTTTAAGCCGTCAGACAGATCTAGTTCATTTAAAACTAACATCTTTGAAAAGATGGTCGGGCGGCAATTGCTTCAAAATGATACAAAATACTTTTTGTTAAACGAAACAACACCTGCCGAAACAGTTCTGACTTCTTGGGAATAAAATACATATATACTTTCAATCAAGCAAGTCATTTTGTGATAACATCAAAGTACATTGTGTCTGCAAATTATTTAAGCTGCCTCCACAGGCACAATATTTGGTCCTTCAAAAAAAAAAGGGAATATTCTATTGAAAATAATAGACTGACCTACATGTACACATGGTGTGGAATTTTACTTTCCTGTACATACTCCCATGCACATCTTTTAAACAGATTAAAATAATCCCACCACTGCCCAACTCAACCAAAGAAAAAAACAATTTCCCCCAAAACCCATATTTGCCTTGTGGAGTATAAACAACTAAAAAATACAACTTGTTTCTACGGATGTCAACTTACAGGTCGGCCGTCAATTCCTGGTGGTCCGGACAATCCAGCTGGCCCTGTGTCACCATGGCTACCCTGCATTTTATAAACAATGCAGAGAACAACAAATCTTGAAGGAAAGTTCGGTGAATTATATAGATACAGAGAGAGCACTGAAAACATTTGAGGGTTCTTTAAAGGCACAGGACACTATTGGTAATTACTCAAAATAAGTGTTAGCATAAAAGTGTACTCGGGAATGAGCAATGTAGAGCTGTTGATAATATTAAACATTGTGAGAAAGGGGGAATTTCTTATTCAAAAATTAAAAGACTTCAGTCCTGAAGCCTAGTTATTAGGCAACTGAAAGCATACAAGTTTGTGCAACAAGGGCCTTTTTTTCTTTCATGATTCACTTGCAACTTTGACGA
This sequence comes from Asterias rubens, assembly GCF_902459465.1. Taxonomy (NCBI): domain Eukaryota; kingdom Metazoa; phylum Echinodermata; class Asteroidea; order Forcipulatida; family Asteriidae; genus Asterias; species Asterias rubens. The sequence continues at coordinate 14,206,293 of NC_047067.1, forward strand.
CCAATTGAGTTCTTATTTTCACAGGTTTGCTATTTTATGCATATGTTGGAATACACCAAGTGAGAATACTGGTCTTTGACAATTACCAAAGGTGTCCATGTGTCTTTAATGCCCAGACTGACAAGACTTGTTTTATCCCTGGCAGGAGATATAAGCAAGCTCTGGTTTATGACAGGTGGGCATCACGATCATGTAAACAATTTAAATTATTATTCAATTACCTATCACTGACAACGGCCTACTTTGAAATGCTAGGGACAGTACAAATAAATCTCAAGTGTTTTTATAATTCCGAGCTTGCGTTCGAGTAATATATTTTATCGTTTATACAATGAAATGAATTATTCTCAGACGACCACCAATATGACATTAAAAAACTGTTGTTTGACCCAACTCCCATCCTGGTTGGTCAAAGATTCACTTGAGCAATTTGCATAAAGGTCTTTACAAAAAGTGTCCTAAAGGCACTGGGTACATGTATATTGTTAAAGACCAGTCTTCTCACTTATTGTATCTCAACATATGCAACAAGTAATAAACCTGTGAAAATTTGGGCTAAATTGGTTACTGAAGTTGCAAGAGAATAATTGTATTGAATCAAATTTTATTATAAAAAACTTAACAACCCCATACCCTGGGGAAGGGTTACTACAACAACAAAACTTAAACTTATAATACAACAAAGAAGGAGAGGTTAGCATAAACAAATATGAAATTACACCTGGTTTTCCTTTAACTTAAAAGCAGAGAATATGCACTTCACAACACAATTCATAATGGTTATATCCTGATGAGAACCTAAAGGGAAATAAATTTGTCCTTCTCAGATAAGATACTAAAATCTGTGTAACTTTGATCAAAGGTATCATACAATTTCTTTCTGATTACAGCAAACATTGGGTAAAAACAAATGAAATGAATTTCCATTTCAGCATCCTCATTTATGGGAATCAAAAATTTGACTCCCATAAGTGGCCGACCGTGCTAGTCGACGAGGTAAAAGGAAAACCGTGCAATTTCGAGGCATGTTTGTGTGGATCATGGTATTCTACTTTTACAACATCTTTCTAACCATGTGCATTTTATAACAAACGGTTACAAACGCTTTTTATAGACCAACTCGTCCGATCCAGGGCAACGTGTTCCTTTAAATTCTACACCTGTATATCTCCCAACCTCAACTTGAAGAAAAACACCCTTGTTGCACTACTTTGCATGCTTTCAGCTGTCCAATAAAAGGCTTCAGCTGAAGTCTTTTAATATTTAAGTGAGAAATTACTTCTTTCCCAAAAACTATGCTACTTCAGAGAGAGACGTTTCTCACAATGTTTTATACTATCAACAGCTCTCCATTGCTTGTTACCAAGTAAGTTTTGATGCTAACAATTGTTTTGAGTAGTTACCAATTGTGTCCAATGCCTTTAAACAACCTATAGCATTAAATTGGAATATTAAATATGAAATGGATTATGAACTGACCGGTCTTCCTGGAATGCCAAAGTGACCTTTAGGTCCTCTCGCTCCCCTGGGTCCTCGCTGACCCTTATAGAAAATCATCTCCGTCTCATCAGGTAGATAAGGCTCACCCTTCAATCCCTTCAAGAAAAAACAACAACAAATAAAATGGTTCAAGACTGACTCTTCGTGTAAAAACTCTAAAAATAGTTTTACTCTAGATCAGACGACACTGACACATCAATCTGATTTCATAAGTATTTAATATTGAAAGCATGGGTAGCGGCGGTCTTGACCGATTGAACTATTCCCGCACTGCTGCATTCTTGCAGCAAATGCCCAGTTGTGTGATCTAAATTGCTGTTAGCATTATGTCCCCCACCGAACAAAACTCAATTGACAAAAATTTAATCTAAGAAGCGTTACTGCAAGTAAAAATTTGTAGATTCCTATTAAGGATTATTCTTCTAGCGTGGACATATTTGTTCCAGATTTTCAGAAATATCTAGAAAATGCGACCACCTTTTGAAATGACATGTTCACATACTTTATTGTGTATGTAACTCGGAAAAAGGGTACACTCAAAAAAAGAATGAATAAAACTAAATAAAAAGACTAACTGTGGGGGCACTCGCTTGAACAAATGAGAAAAATCAAGATCGGATAGGGCTAAGACGCGAGGAAATGCAAAAGAATAGGAACGGTGACTCAAAGTGTAGGTTTCTCAACAACAAAATAAAAATAACTTTATTGACTATAACTCAAAAACCTCTAGACCAAAACGAATGGACTTGGAATTCGAACTTTAAAATTACTCTGTTTGTAACCTCTACCCCTACCACATATACATCTACATTTATATAGGATAAAAACAATCGACCGGTTATTTTCTTCTTCTGTAATTATCTCCATTAAAACTGATCAAACTGAACAAGGTTTATCCGTAATTTACAAGAGAGGTTTTTACTAACTTACCTGTGGCCCTCTTGGTCCTGGTAAACCATTCAAGCCATCCACTCCTGGGAATCCAGGTTCTCCAGGCTCCCCTGTAAATCCCTGAATGAAAAACACAAACAAAAGCAATCAAAGTTTAAGACAACTTAGCTGTTAAGCAGAAAATACTGCCAGACAAATTTCTTTATCCCCGATGCAAATTTAACATCTCTTAGTTATCATATTAGTTTAAAGTCAATGTTTAATGTTCACAAACATACAGGGCCCAATTTCAAAGAGCTGCTTAACGGCCAATTTCAACCGTTAGCAAGCATTAAGGCATGCTAACTTTTTGGTGCTTGCTGCACAAAAAATGGGTGATGTCACAATGCAAATCTTAAGTAAACACACAAGCTGGCAACCACCTAACTTTCTTGCTAACCTGTGAAATGAGCCGGTTCATACATGTACTTCCTGCGAATGCGAAGTGAATGTTGCGAATGTTGACGCCACAAATTCGCAACAAATAATTCACAGCAGTTCAACTCTGCTCAACTCACCAGCGAATATCGCTGCGAGGGGAGAGTTTTGATGCCAAATTCACGCCAAATTCGCTTCGCATTCGCATTCGCATTAAGTATGTACCTAGCTATATGCTTACACCTGAGCAAATTTGTCTTCTTCAGTAGGCCTAAGAACATTAATTTGCTTACAATTAAGCAGCACTAAGAAATTGGGCCTAGGTCAGGAGATCTCTTGGCCAGCCTGGAAGTTTCTTTCCACAAAACCTTGTTCTGGCAGAATTACTGTTGACTCCAGTGACAACCGCTACAATGATTTCAACACGGATCACTCAGTACTAACCTGACTTCCTTGAGGTCCTTCGACACCCATCGGCCCGATCGGCCCAGCTGGGCCAACATCACCCTTCTCACCATGGAAACCTGGAATTCCGTTCAAGCCAGCATCCCCCTTCAAAACAAAAAATTAAATAGCACTGAATATATAATCCAATGGTCACATCGAGCTTTGCCACCAACATTGTTGTAGCTGGAGACCAATTTTAGTGGTGGGCTTTCTAAATCCAATTTAGTCCACCAAGGGCAAGCGGTTTAGATATGGGGCCACCATTGCTGAAGTGCAATTTTTGCTGTGCAGCAGTGTATTTTGTTCAGGGTTCAGGGAAATTTGTTAGTTCTGGGCCGGCCGGCCCACTATCGCCCATCGTGGCTACAACACTGACCACCAATCACGATTGCAAATGTGAACGAAAACAAATCTAACGAGTTCTATTTCAAGTAATTCAACCACAGAATGTAGACGAGGTTACGTCCATGCAGGAAGAATATTCTGCAATTGAAATCAACAATCTGAGAAACGTTACTGTCAGAAACGCTTCTCAGATTCAAGTTTGGGGAACAAAAAGGAATATAATTTTTCCATAACCGCAAACCTTGAAAAAGTGAAAAGTTTATTAAAATGCATTAAACTATCCAAAGTTGCTGTACTTCTTACCAAGTAAGTTTTTTTTTCCATTAATTTTCAGAGTCACAACCAAAGGTATACAGATGCTTAAGCTTCAAATTTAACAGATGTAAATGTTGGTTGTTAAGGGGAGACAAGTTTTCTGATACCTTAAATCCTCGAGCGCCTGGTGGGCCTTCATCTCCTGGTAGTCCCCTCTCACCCTTTTCTGCCATGGATCCATCCACATCAATCTGGAAAAAAATAAAATAAAATAAAATAGTTAAGGAAGAGCTGTGACTAGCCCGACGCTGTTTTCACTCGCATGTTTGAACATGGTGATAAGGTGGTGAGCACATCATGATGCTCATGGTCATTACACCATGATAATCAAATCATGCATTTTCTTCATTGTGAATTTTAGTTTAATGTAAATCTGTGGACATTGTGTTTTGTGTCCTACAAAAAGTACCCAGGCCCTTTAAAACGGTGGTTCATTGGCCAAATGCTAGCTAATACACCTGAAGACCAGTACAAATTTGCTCCAAGTGGTCTGGATGGTAGCACTCAAGAGACAGCTTAAGACTCACTTGTTTCGTCGACGGTGATATTTGTTTTGGGCCATCTTTGATTTTGATTCTATCTGTGTCTGAGACTTCCAAGCGCTTTGCATCTTCTAGAAAAGGCACTCTATAAAGGACAGCTTATTAATAGTGTTAATATTATTACTGTTGAAAAGCTTACCCATTCAATGTGCATTATTATTACTATTATATATATATTTTTTGTTGCAAGTTGCCAGACACACAAGGCCTGAAGGCCACTTCAAGGTGTGGGCTACAATTATTTTTTTCCAGAGGCCGTTGCCACCTACTCCTAGGGCTGAAACAGGGTTACCCCTTTTGCAGTCTATACAGATGTAGGCTTGGGTATCATCCATCCGAAGCCTGGCCGGTAGAGCAGAAAGCACTACCTCCCCAATTTTACGCAGCAAGTGTCACAACCGGGACCCGGACCCACACCCTGCCGATCAAACACCACAGCTTGAATCCGGTGCACTTAACTGCTCGGCCATGACACGCTACAAGTGAAAAGGCTGACAGACCAGTGGTATGAACTGTTCCTGCTGGCTAGTCATGGGGAAAAGTTCAGTGCAAACCCCGGGGCAAATCTAGTTATTTAAAGTCACCTGGAAGTGGTATTATGTCAAAGCAAAGCCTTTGTCACTAATATATGTGTTTTAATGAGTGGAATGTGAATAAACATTTAACTAAGGTTCTAAAAAATTAGTTCTTATCTTATTTACAAATTTAAGAGTAGGCCCCGACCCGAGAGGGCGCTGTTCTTGACGTCAATCAAGGCGCGATATTTGAAGAGAAAATGCTGCACAGTACTGAAAAAGACGTCGGACGGACCATAGGCACTATTGCTCTTGCGAGTCTGACCAGCCATGCAGACTGATCCTATCTTTAGTTGTTTTTGCTGCATCCAGCAGCAATACACTTGGTCGGCATTGCTTTTTTCGAAACGAACAAGCTTACAACTTGGACTTCCATGTACTTTGCACGTGTGTTTACTCTTCAAGGCAAAGTCTGCCTCGATTGACGTCACAAAAGGGGTAGGCGGAGTCAACCCCCAAACAACTTTATCTATTTTTTAAACATATAAATCGTGTCAAACAACTACTAAAAAAATTGTTTTGTTGTTACTTAACACCTACTCTTTTGTTTGAAAAAATAAAAATGATATTTCCAGGTGACTTTAAGTATTTTGTCTCCTTGCTTACAAGCATTTCTCCTGGCGGTCCCGGTGGTCCTTGAATGCCCTGTTCTCCTGGCATTCCTGGGAGTCCTTGTGGTCCAAGATCACCCGCTGGACCCTCCAATCCAATACCTGGAACGCCCTTCACACCCTGGTGGTAAAACACAAACAAACAATGATTTAAGGTTACAGTTAAAGGAACACGTTGCCTTGTATCGGACGATTTGGTCTATAAAAAGCGTTAGTAACAAGTCGTTATAAAATGCACATGGGTAGAAAGATGTTGTAAAAGCAGAATACAATGATCCACACAAACATGCCTCGTAATTGCACGGTTTTCCTTTAACCTCGTCGACTAACACGGTCGGCCATTTATGGGAGTCAAATTTTTGACTCCCATTAATGGCCGACCGTGTTTATTCGCACAGTAATGGGGAAAACACGCAATTTCGATGCAAACTTGTATGGATCATTGTACTTACTTTTACAACATCTTTCTATCCATGCATTTTATAACAAACGGTTTCAAACGCATTTTATAGACCAACTCGTCCGATCCAAGGCAACGTGTTCCTTTAACATTCAGTCCACAAGGGTAACTGACTGGGGAAGTTTTGAAAGAGTTTTTAAACAGTGTGAGTTTGAACTCCAAATTATTGAACCTGCATACTGTACTGGGAAATTAATCATAGGTTAATGATAAACTTCTAAAATATGGATATAAATTTTCTTAAACTAAGTGAAGATTTATGCTGTGAAGAGATTTGACTAATGTGAACATTTCAGGTACACCCCCCCCCCCTCCCTATTCTCCGGGGCCCAATTTCATGGCTCTGCTTACCGTAAGCATAGAATCGGCGCTTACGGAAGCAGGGAATTCTGTGCTTTTGGCAAGCATATTTCATGGGTTAGCAGCGAATTCTGGCTTCTGCGCGTGCGTACTCGGCGTTACTAGGGATTCTATGCTTACAAGGCTAGCGCAGAAGATCGGTGCTTGCACGTAAGCGGGAAATCGTGATCGTAAGCGAAGAATTCCGCGGTAAGCAGAGCCATGAAATTGGGCCCGGATGCTTACAGACTCTGTGCACCACCAAGAGAACAAAACTACATGTACATGCTTTGGCACACTGTGGACTATTTCTTTCTCCCTTTGCCGACTACTACATTTTTTTTCAGAAGAAAATCTTTAGGCTCAATGTGACTCTGAGAAAATCCAGGAACCAGTAAAAAAAATCCTGAGAAGTCAAACACCTGGGCCCAATTTCATAGAGCTGCTTAAGCACAAAATTTTGCTTAAGCAAAAAAATCCTTGCTTAAAATCAGATTACCGGCCAAGACTCAACTCAATTGTTATGCTAAGTAAACAACAGCTAAATACCAGTCACAAGCAATGTATATGGCATGAAACTTTGGCCAGTAACATGTGTAAAATAGGCGAGCTATTTTTGTGCTTAAGCAAATTTTTTGCTATATGAAATTGGCCCCTGTTCTTATCTGGAAATACTGAAAACGAATTTATAAATCCTACAATTCTATTCTCATCATTACCTGTTTCCCCTGAGATCCAGGTTCACCGTCTTTGCCGTCATCTCCCTGTCAAGAAATTAACCAAGTCATTTTAAAATTAAAAACAAAAATGAACATCACATACAATACTTCATCAGATGTTATAAAGTGGTTACCCAGGTCGAAATTCTAGTTGAACCTAGTTTAACTGGAACTAGTTGAAAACCAGTTGATAAACTAGTTAAACACAGTTAAAACCAGTTGGTTAATATGGAAAATGGACGACTTTGGTCACTATCCAGTTGAACCAGTTGACCCCAGTTAACTAGGTTCAACTGGAATTTTGACCTGGGTAATCGGGCTGTGACATCATGACTAAAGCAGGCCTGTGGGTAGCTGTACATGGACTTATGATCCCTCACCCAGTTACTGCACACATGCGAGTGCTCTCCATATATATGATACGACCATCTCAATTTTTCAATTCCATGTATTCAGAAAGTGCCATTTTTGACATATAAATATGTACATGTTTCCACCAAAGCGGCCAGTGAAAAATGTAGCTGACATTGGAGGTTTTGTTTCTTTGCATTTTGAGGTTTATTTTGGGGGTTCTGTTTTACTTTTGATGGTATGACCTTGGCGCACATTTTTGTGTTTACAGGGAATGTACTATTCGTTTCACGAAGGCTTTTAGGCCAAAACTTTGATAACTGATAACTCCCGAACCGAAAGCGTCAGAAAAACTAATATTTTGGATTTATTTGCTTGGTATGATAATGTATCACTCTAATTTTTTAGAAGAAGATGTGAGAACCCATGAATCACCACTTGGTACATTCTTACAGGCAGGGACTCTTATACGTACATGTACTCACCAAAGCGGGCAGTGCAAAATGTAGCTGACATTGTAGGTTTTGGTTATTTGCATTTTGAGGTTTATTTTGGGGGTTCTGTTGTTTTCTTTCCTTTCAAGTGCAAAGGAGGTGAAACCAAAATGTGTTTCACTAGAATAGAATGTCTTCTGTAGAATGTTAAAAGATAGGAATAGTTTATTACCCTTAGTCCTCGAGGTCCTGGCTTGCCAACACGGCCCTGAAAAACACACAAACATAAACATGAAGTTACTTATTCAGCAATCAGATGTACAGAAAGCTAGACCAAGGACACGATATGGAAAACTCTTGTCACTGCACGTTTAAAGGCAGTGGACACTTTTGGTAATTACTCAAAATAATTATTAGCTTAAAACCTAACTTGGTAACGAGTAATGGGGAGAGAATGATAGTATAAAACATTATGAGAAACAGCTCCCTCTGAAGTGAAGTAGTTTTCGAGAAAGAAGTAATTTTCCACGAATTTGATTTTGAGACCTCAGATTTAGAATTTGAGGTCTCGAAATCAAGCATCTGAAAGCACACAACTCTGTGTGACAAAGGTGTTCTTTTCTTTCATAGTTATCTCGCAAATTGGACGACCAATTGAGCTGAAATTTTCACAGGTTGGTTATTTTATGCATATGTTGAGATACACCAAGTGAGAAGACTGGTCTTTGGCAGTTACCAATAGTGTCCAGTGTCTTTAACCAATGATATCATTGTATCCGAAGAAATCACTGGTTCTGAATAGCAAGTACCCGTCTTTATCCTTGCGGATAAAGACAGGGGCCCCAGTCTACCATACACCACCCTTACCTGTGGTCCTTTAGGACCAATGGATCCTGGGTCACCCTTAGGTCCCCTCTCGCCAGGGGGTCCTTCTAAGCCTTGCTCACCCTGAGCCCCTGGTGGTCCTGGGGATCCAGCATCTCCTGTGATCACCTCCAACTCATCCTGCAGCAAAGAAACCAAGTCAGTATTTCATCTTCGAAAACATACACCACATTATTAATAAAAAATTGTGTTGATTTTGTTGAAAACAAAACAACTAATTATGAGAGGTATTTTATTCATTGAAAGCTTGCAGAAAATGTTGAATTTGGTTAAAACATCTGTTTATACAATTGAGTGTTTTACTAACACTCGGCCGACCATGCCAACCAAGAAAGGTCTATTACTAATACATTAACTCTTTGAAAAACCTTGGAGACAATTGTCATTCAATGTCTGTTTTTAATACAAGAAATATTGTTACCTTGAAATAAACAAACAAACACATTCAAATATATATATAAGGTAACATGGGCCTTTAGAACTTCCCCAAGCATAACTTACAGCATTTTTTAAGGTCGACTTCGTTGGCATAGGCATGTTACCACTTCCAGTGTCCATGTCTCCACCCTGTTAAAATAATAACAAATTATGAAAATGGTTAAAAATTATGAACTTTTGTATTAAGGCGTCTGTCTCAAACATAGATGGACAATCATATTTGCATTGTCGGCACAACTGGTATTCAGAGTTATGAAAAATAATATGAATATGAGAGGCATTTCATGAAGCCTGTTGAGTTTTCATTTCATTTAGTTTCATTTCCAATTTAATCTGGTTGTGATGCAAATAATAATAATAAAAACACTTTTGATGCTCATCGTGCGGAACAAAAAACAAACTTGAAAATAACAATAAAACAACATATCAAAAACAGCATATTAACAACTACTTGTATCAATACAAAACCAATATCGAAACTAAGCTAACTACTTTTCTGGAAGAGACGGAAAGAGCAAGTTTTAAATTGCGGGGGGATAGGCTACAATTATTCTGAATGGAGGCTGTTTCCAAATGTAAGGGCAAGCATGAAAACAAAATGTATCCCTCCAAAAAATGCGTTCTAGGGGAACACTTACTATACTAGCCAAGAATTACCCAATGGAAAGAAAACGAGAAAGGAAGTTTCGTTTTTTTACACGTCTTATACGCAGGAAATTTACGGTATTGATAAAAGTTTTTCAAGAATCGTTTTCTTACACTAAACGGCATAGTGGAAGCTGACATTTCTGTTGGCATGACGTATACTTTTCCCGGTGGGCCAGGTGGGCCTGGCGGTCCTTGCATTCCTGTATCACCCTGTACACACACACAAAAAAACACCCCAAAACCACATTAATACATTTATCAACACTGCTTGTAGTAATAGACCGATCCATTAAGCTCCGCCCCATTGCGTATTGACCAATCACAACGCAACGAAGGTCCAACGAATAAGGTCCGACATGCATGCACGTATGCTTGGAGCCCGCAGCAGAGTTGTGCAGAAAGGCATTGGAGAGGCTCGCGTGTTCTTGCTCACACGTGCGTCGTGGGCGGAGCCTAATAGATCGGTCTATTGCAAATTATTCTGATGGAGTTCTTTCAAAGAGAATTCAATTCAAATATATCATGAATTACCATGGGGGCACTCATTACCTTCATTCCATTGATTCCGTCCAGTCCAGATTCTCCCTGGAGAAAAGAAAGAGAAAAACAAACTCATATTGGAGTGAGGTAAGGTAAGGGTAAGTATCATTTTACCAGCAACCACTTCCCTTTGGATGTTATAAAATACTTTAAACAAATAATTAATAGTGAGGGGCGGTGCTCTGGGGTGGATTTCACAAAGAGTTAGGACTAGTCTTATCTCGAGTTAGGACCAGTTACTCGTCCTAACTTAGGACTATCCATGCAATGTGTATATCTCCTAGGACGAGTCCTAACTCTTTGTGAAATCGACCCCTGTTTTCAAAATGCCCAAGTTGGATTTTCGGTTAAAACAAGTTATCCCTTCTCAACCACACATATGGGTAGGTGACAGCGGCAATGACAGATGGAGATCTATACACTTACTTTTTCTCCACGCCTTCCAGGGAGTCCATCCTGTCCAGAGGGCCCAGTCGGTCCAGCAGGTCCCTGTCGGAAGACAAAAATATTGTTGACGCTACCACAGTCTCAAAGGTGATACATTCATTGGTTATTTATAGGGGACTTTCTTCCTGATAAATACCATCAAAAAGGGGTTAAATTTGCAATGAAAAAAGTGTGCCCATGTATGTTCAAGATAAAATAGAGTTAGCTGTTGCAATCAACTTACCCAAAAAAAGGACCGTAATTACAGAAATAGTCAATGGCCTTAACGTTTTGACCCCAGCAAAGTCTTTCTCAAAGCCTTTAAGCCTTTGAGAAAGACTCTGCTAGGGTCAAAACGTTAAGATCATTGACTTTTTTTTAATGTATGTTTAAGGAACAACTTGACATTAAAACACATTTTTCTCAGTTTAATTCTCTTTTGTCTCTTGGTGTTTCTACTTTCACAACTTTTGAATCAGGTGGTATTAACTTGGGGTTTTAACAGCATAATTAAAGCATAGATTATAGTTTTTCTCAAATACATACAAAAATAAAAATAAAATAAAAATACCCAGGTTGACAAACAATTCTTTTGCTTGATCGCATCACAAATAGCCACAAAATAAAGAGCAGACTTAAGTGACTGTATAAAATCACCTAGGGCAGATTTCACAAAGAGCTCAGATTGATCTCAACTGCAAATCATTCCAAGTTGCTTGTAAAGTTCCAAGTAAAGTGTGATGTTACAATACAAATCACTATGATGATACTGACATTTTGTCTTACGGTGAATTTTATTGGTTTGTGAAATTGAGCCCTGATGTATTTAACAGGCAAAGTCTACAATTAAAAGACAACGTGTGTCAAGTAAAAAGTGGATTTAACTTACTTGAATCCCTGGTGGTCCTTGGCTACCATTGAATCCGTCTCTACCTGGCGGTCCTTCAACAACAGTGTAGTTGCTACCAACAATGCCCGGTCTACCGGGTATACCAGGCACACCAGCCATACCTGGGGGACCAGGAGCTCCGACTAGCCCCAAGGTACCTGGAGGACCCTCTGGACCCACGGGGCCTTGGATCCCAGTGAACCCTTGTGGACCTGGGTCACCGTCGTCACCCTTCTTACCACGCTTTCCCTGGTTGAACAAGAATTGAATTAAGAATACTTTAAAATGCAAAATATAAAAGTTAATAGCTTCACGTTTCGAAGACTAAACAACACAACAAACATGAACAGGTAACTAAGTGTAAGTTAGGGTTTGAAACATTGCATGGTATATACACGAAATGGTAAGGTTTGCGGTAACACCATGTGGTGAAAGGTTCAGAGCAGGTTCTTTTACCGATCGAAATGTTGAGTTGAACCCAAGGGTTCTTTTCAGAACCACCCCCACTCATTTAGAGATTATCATAATACATGGCTTTACCGCAAACCTTACTATATAATAATTTGTTTTGTTGTAGTCCCTTGTCTTTGTGAGTCTTATGCAGTGCTAGTCTGTCAATAGGTTAGGGTCCCAAGGCCAAGGCTTCACCCAATCCTAAGTTTTGCCCTTCTGACATGTTCAAAGTTTTGGCTTTTTCTTTCAACCTTTTTCACAATCAAATAATTACTGTTCAGTAACTTACCATTAAGTCAGCATACCCGGAGCCTTCATCAAAGAAGTCAAATATCTTCTGAGGAAAAAAACCCAATAATATGATTTCAATAATCGGACATCTCATTGACTATTTCTAAATCTCACCATGATAACTAATAGTAATAGTAAAGACATTTGTAAAGTGCTAATGCACATCGGTGTATGGGTAAAAAACCAAAATCAATATTAACATCTATTATATCGTTGCGGTACCCGCTGCCAACACATAGGATTCGAACTGCCTCTGCTACCGGGCAATCTCGGTAGTCTAGTTGGTATGACCCTGCTCTAGAACTGCAAGGGTTGTGGGTTTCGAATCCCACCTGAGTAATATGCCAATTAAATTTGTTCACAGGACTCGGGAAAGAGTGTAAGGGTAAAAACCAAAATGAACAAGTGTCTAATGAAAAAGCCTCTTAGCGCATAAAGAGAACAATAACATACACAAAGATACAACACAAGTAAGCAGATTACAAATAAGCAGCTTTTTTGTATTTTTATGTGAATTGCCAAATAAAAAATAATAATAAACAAATGAGTTTTTAACTTAAAACAGTGTAAAGGAACATGCACAAGAAGACTATATAAATGAAATAATGCATAAAATTTTGTGTTTTTCACATAACTCAGGAAAGTACTGAGTAACTGCCTCTAGCCACCGGGGTAACTTGGTGGTCTAGTGGTCAGACATTTGCTCTAGAGATGTAAAGGTTGTGGGTTCGAATCCCACCCGAGTGATTTGCCTATGGATTTTGTTTTTCACAGAACTCAGGAAAGTACTGAATTACTGCCTCTAGCCACCGGGATAACTTGGTGGTCTAGTGGTAAGACATTTGCTCTAGCAATGCAAAGGTTGTGAGTTTGAATCCCACCCGAGTGATTTGCCTATGGATTTTGTTTTTCACAGAACTCAGGAAAGTACTGAGTAACTGCCTCTAGCCACCGGGATGACTCAGTGGTCTAGTGGTAAGACATTTGCTCTAGCAATGCAAAGGTTGTGGGTTCGAATCCCACCCGAGTGATTTGCCTATGGATTTTGTTTTTCACAGAACTCTGGAAAGTGCTGAGTTACTGCCTCTGGCCACCGGGGTAACTTGGTGGTCTAGTGGTAAGACATTTGCTCTAGCAATGCAAAGGTTGTGGGTTCGAATCCCACCCGAGTGATTTGCCTATGGATTTTGTTTTTCACAGAACTCAGGAAAGTACTGAATTACTGCCTCTAGCCACCGGGATAACTTGGTGGTCTAGTGGTAAGACATTTGCTCTAGCAATGCAAAGGTTGTGGGTTCGAATCCCACCCGAGTGATTCGCCTATGCATTTTGTTTTTCACAGAACTCAGGAAACTCAGCTGAGTATACAGTGTTAAATTCACATCTGTGTAAGGCAGGCATGATATTTGGCTCTTGGAAAATGGTAGGAAAACATTTTCCAGCACAAGGGCTGACCTAATGGTTCCATGTAGGGATTAATAGACTTTTCGGGCTATTTAATCACAGTGTTTCATTTTTTTGGCAAAGGATGAAAAATCGTTAATCAGACTACAGTAAGGGTCAAAACAAATTCTATGATGAAGTATGTAAACAGCTTGAAATTGTTTGAATTTCTAATCTAATCTTATACAATCATTTATTGTTTTAAGTGCACCATGCAAAATTATCTTGAGCAAACTGTACACAGTGTCAATTAAAAATTAAAAAGTGATATAAAATTCTTACTGGGATTTCAATAGCTGTTGCCATGTCACCAGGCAGTCCTTGTGGTCCAATGGGTCCCGTAGGGCCTTCCAGTCCCGGTAATCCTTCACCAGGTTCACCCTGAAGTAAACAATTAATAAAGACAAATAATTAACAAACAAAACATCATCCAGGGGCAAGCTAGTTTATTTGTGTGTTGATAGGTGCAAATTTTGGTTGGTACTCATAATATAAACAAAACAACAAGAGAAAACCATAGGCCCTTAGAGGTCGTTCACACGCCGTACTAAAGTTGGTCTAAGTCCACTTAGACCGGTTCGGGTTCAACTTTTGTGCGTGTGAACGCAAATAAAGTTGGACCGGATCGGGTTTAAACCCCAAAACTTAAACCGTCCTGCGAGGCGGTCTAAGTCTAAACCAGTTTGGGTTTATCTTTTAACACTGCGTGTGGACAGAATGACATCCGGTTTTAACTCACAACGGACGACCCATTGTGTGGTTCAATGCACACGCCCGGACCCGGAGTGCTTGCATACGGTTTTTGTTGCCTCTGATGCCGAAAAGCACCGAGTATTTATATTACTTTCTTGCTGCTTACCGAGTTGGCGAAACCCTCTCGATCGGTGTATGCAGTTTAACACAGGCCCACGCACATGATTTATTAAATTCTGAAACAAAATTATATTTTCCAAGCTTTTTTTTGTTGAGTGTCCTACAATAAGTTGAAACTGTTTTTCATGCATATACTACGAGCGCTGCAGCGATGAAGCATATGTTGTAATGCTACTCGCATGCACAGCGCTGCCATCCCATAGTGATCACTCTCTGATATCCCATAGTTATCCATCACCGATGTGCCTTTCTATTGCCGTCACCGTTACTAGCATGCTGTAGCTTCAATCTAGGAGAATGAACTGCAGTGGGCGTGAGGCTGTGTGTAGGGGAAATTCCCTACGCCAGCAATATCACCACGTTGTTGGGAAGTTGGGAAAATACTGCAAAGTGCATGTATTTACGTAACTTGCACATGTGTAGTTGTGTTAATGAACGAATCGGAATAAAGCTTTTGAGAGATCACAACTTCCAATCGATTGAAGTACAAACTAAAAGTATTTATTAAATCGGAAACAGTGGTATAAAACACAAAAATGAAACGTGTTCTGTTTCATGGAATATGGAATATGGACAATATTTTGGTGAGTTTCTTGGCGGTTTGTATCAATATTTTGTTTGTTTAAAAAAATAATTTCGAGTCGTGTTCATGTTTGTTTTCCGCGTTCGATTGAGCCATTTGTATCCAATAATATGCTCTGATGATCATCCAGGGCATGGGGCACTCAGTATAATCTGATGAATAAAACCGGATGTTAGAGCAACGGGGTCGCGTCTACTTTGACCTCTTAAAACCGAAGATAAACCGGATCGGGTTTAACTCTGTGCTGTCTGAACGCAATGGGTTTTTATTTTTACGACACCCCAAGCTGCTCGTAAAAGTTAAACCGGTTCGGGTAGTTAGTACGCTGTCTGAACATACCCATAGAATGCTCCAGATTGTACAGTAGGTCTTTTAAAACTAAGATAAACACAAAGTTGAAAACATTCCAAAGACCTTGTTCAATTCAGCATGCTTTGGGCAAACATAAAACACTGGTCCAGAACGGCTCCAGTTATGAAAAACAGCCTGTAAAACCCCGTCATCACTCCTTTCACGCACTTTAACTCTTTTAGTGCCAACGTTGTTCATGTAATATCTATTTTTTGTACTAAAAAAGTGTCATCAGTCAGACATATCCATGTACGACCCATAATATACATGTTATCATGAGAGGGTATTATCACTCAAATTTGTGATGTACCACTGCAACACAATACATTTTGTTCTGTGAGAAACACTTAAAAAGGTCATAAAAAACTGAAACTGTTTTTCTCATATTGCAAGGGTTAAGCAAACCTTCATAGAACATATGTGAAAGCTTTATACATACTTTACAAAACTGAAATATCAATCACGGTGAATTTTTTTCAAAGAGGCATTGAAAACAAAAAGGTAATAATAACACATGCCTTGACATAAATGTGACATCGCTGTGTTTACCAATTGTCTGTATATTGCCCTTGATCAAAGGAAATTAAGACCGGGCTGCAGTGGACTCGTGTGTAGGAACAACAGGTTCTTATGATGGCCAGTCAATATGGAAGTACTAGACCAAACAGGGTGTAACAATTACAGAAAAATAACACCACATTTCCTTCCCAGCGTTGATCTATGTTTACAGAGGACCATAAGGAACTAAACACTTCCTAAGTACTTACATATTGAGCCCTAGAATGTAAACAATTATATAGGTACCGTGACAGTAACACCATGTGTGTATCTACTTGACAGGTAGATTTTGCTTTTTTTTTTAACTTGTCATGCTTTATAACCTACTATCGGGGAGTAGGCTTTCAGAATTCGGGAAACTTCTCTGTTCTGAAAAGAACGTTCCTGCATTTTAACTACTACCTGGGCGGAAGGTAGAAATCGGCCGAGACTACTACTTTAGCTTCTCATACTTCTCGTTATTAGCCTCACTACCGCGGAGTAATTTGAAAGCCTCTCTTTTTATGTCAGGCATGATATCCTTTGAAAAAGTTAGGAACAAGGAGTAGAGTACAAGAAGTAGAGTACATATGGTTTAGGTAACAGACCTTTTAGGCTATTTAAAGGCATTGGACACTATTGGTAACTACTCAAAATATTTCTAGCATTAAAACTTACTTGGTAACGAGTAATGGGGAGAGATTGATAGTCTTTTAAACAGTGTGAGAAACGGCTCCCTCTGAAGTGAAGTAGTGTTCAAGAAAGAAGTAATTTTCATCGAATTTGATTTCGAGACCTCAGTATTAGAATTTGAGGTCCCTAAATCAAGCATCTGAAAGCACACAACTTCGTGTGACAAGGGTGCTATTTCTTTCATTATTATCTCGCAACTTCGATGACCAATTGAGCTCACATTTTCACAGGTCTGTTACTTTGTTGAGATACACCAAGTGAGAAGACTGGTCTTTGACATTTACCAATAGTGTCCAGTGTCTTTAATCACAATTTTCCCAGGGGCAAAACGATCAGAAATCAGACTGATGATGTATTAATTTCTTAACATATTTGTCATTTTGTGGGGGAAAAAATCCCAAAACAGACCTACACGCTGAGTGCTGTGTAAACACCCATGCACACTTAGGTTTTGTCATTGTGTAAAAACAGTAAATTAATGTTTACGTCCCCACATAAAAACGCAAAAGTTAAAAAACGACGAAACAAAATATTTAATTTCATCAAAATATTTGCTATGCGCAAGACTTGCACTGTGTATGACCTGCTAATAACAAGTTTTTGGAGTCAAGTATGCTAGGCAGGCACACTTGATATATCCACTTGACTTGCAGTTATCTCGGATATAAGAATGATAGAAATTTCTAAAGAGGGGTTCAAGAGATTGAAAAACCTATCTCCATATCTGAACGGTGCACTCAAACACTCAAGTTTCTTGATAACATGTGAGTTGCTCTTACATTAGAAATGGTTAAAGGCAGGGTATCCTTTTGGTAGTTGTCAAAGACCAGTATCCTCACTCAATCTATCCATGATGTATCCCAACATATGCACAAAACAAAAAACTTGTCAAAATTTGGGGTACATTTTTCATGGAAGTTGCAAGATATATAAGATGTTAAATTTGCATCGGGATATAATAATTTTTTTTTTTTTTTTACCCATACACCCATGTGGGTTAGCACTGTACACTCAATACTTTCCTGTGTCCTGAAGTTGCAAGAGAATAATGACAGAAAGAGTACACCCTCATTTCATAAAATTGTGTGCTTTTAGATGCATGAGATAAGGCTTCATGCCTGAAGCCTTTCTCAGGTTCAAATTTTTGGATGGAAAATTACCATTTTCTCTAAAATAATATTACTTGGAAGGGGTCATTTCCTGCACTATTTTAGATATTCAACAGCTCTCCAGTGTTATCCAGTAATTTGTTATGGTCATTATTTTTTTAACAATTACCAACGGTATACAAGTACCCTGCCTTTAAGAGAACCAAGATTTAACCAAATCTTTATCCATTAGGGAAAGAGTGACACTAAACACATGTTTAGCATATACCTTTGTGGAACGGTTAAACTTTAAGTTTTGCCGATAACTTAATGGCATAATCTGCATAGCATAACTACAATCTGGGCCCAACAATTTCCTGCTAAGCAAAAATGAGCAGGATACCAGTCACGCATTTTACATGTAACATGGTATTTTGGCTGGTAACCTTTTTCTGGTAGGCATTATTTTGCCTAGCTCAGCTATTTTTTGTGCTTAAGCAGCTCTATGAAATTGGGCCCTGGCAAAATATATTTGTAGAACAAAACAGTCTTAATTTTTGTGATAACATAACAGCATATTACCTTCTGACCATGTTCTCCTGTTTCACCTTGTGGTCCTACTTGTCCGTCGTTGCCCTGAACACCCTGTGAAAAAACAGCCAAATAAAAATTATCTTCAAACCGTGTAAAAGTTTAAAGATGCATGTTGCCTTGGATCGGCTGAGTTGGTGTTAGTTCGCAAATTAAAAGGAAAACCATGCAATTTCAAGGCATATTTGTGTGGATCATTAAATTTTACTTATAACCATTACGATTCATAACAGAACGGTTTCAAACGCTTTTCATAGACCAACTCGCCCAATCCAAAAGGCACCGTGTTCCTTTAATGTAAAAATGTGGACATTGTGTTCTGTGTTGTATAGAAAGTACCCAAACCTTTTAAATGTTACAAAAAAACAAGTCTTACCTGCATACCCTGGTCTCCTTTCATTCCAACATCACCCTGAAAAAAATGATTACAAACGGATCAAAATATTAGTAATTAATCAGTAGGTTGTGCTCTCAAGTAACCCCTCACACACCGACTGGAAAAGCAGACAACTCAAAATGATAGTCATCAATTTTTTAATGGAACACCTAGGCCCTTTGCAAAACCAGGGCTTAGGCTCCACCAGTAATTTGGTTTTTAGTTTACGAAGTAGAGCGTCTTGAAATTCAAATTCTCATTATTTATATTCAGTCAACAATTTATCTGAGAAACTCCTGCCACTCTACATGAGTATATGAATATGCTGAATTTTTACATATTTTTAAGTAATTTTGTTTAAACTTGTGAGTGATGCTGCATCACTTCACCTTAGTGTTGTGGACATTACTTTTTCAAAAACTTGTCCTTATACCGACCTTTTCTCCCTTATGTCCACGGAGGCTTTCAAGATCTGGAAGTTTAGAAGATCCATCTGCACCTGCCTCTCCCTATAATTAAAAATAATAAAGTAAATAAAATGAAAGAAATAATTAACACAAGATTAAGATCTAATCTCACACAACGATTATTCTCAATTCGAATTGATGAAGTACTGTCAATGACTTTTGGCATACACTTGCTGTTGTATATCGTCAGCAATTTCACGAAGGGCTAAAAAGTCCCCTGCAGCCAAAAATGTCTGTTTCGAGAAAACCGCGTTTTAAGTTTAGCTAATTTTGAAACTACAAGTTGGTAGACTATTCGAGATTTAATCTTTGAATTTTTTACATGTCAGGGAAGAAGAGATCCTAAATCATACAAATCTGTTTCAATTTTGTCCCTAACATGTTTAATTAATGAGTAATTATTTAATTAACAAAATGTTCTTTTCGTGAAAACGTTACAAAACATGGTCTGCGTGCAGCACGTCGTGTATAAACTTTTTGGCTGTTCGTGAAAACGCAAAAGCCGGAGCACCCACTTTTGGCACCTTGCCAAGGGATAATTACACGTGGTAGAGCAATACACTTTTCTGCACTTCGTGAAAACGCAATTCCGGGTGGTGCTTATTTTTTGTCCTTTTAAGTTTTTGGCTCGTCGTGAAAACGCAAAAGCCGGCGCACTCATGATTGGCACTGTGCCAGCTTTACAATCAACGTGGTAAGGTATAACAAAAAATTCCAAAAAGGTTTTTGGCTCTTCGTGAAAACATAATTCCAGGTTCTTGAGGTTTTTGTCATTCATCAAATTAGCGTAATTAGGAAACTACACAATTTTGAGACCTATAACTTTGTAAATAGTTAGATCCCGATCACAATAGTCAAATCCACCAAAAAAATCAAAATCAGTTTTTTATCGAATTTTAAGGTTTTTGGCCCTTCGTGAAATTGGTGACGATATGAAGCTGTTTGTACTCTTTTTATCTTCCCAGGTTATGCTCCCTTGTGTGAATCTTTACATTCCTCAAGGTTGACATAAACCACCGAGACTCTCCTTTATACAATAAAATCCCTTGAACCTCTTTTACTTTACATTTCAAAGTATTAATCTTTGGACACAGTAGCTCTTGTTTCCCATGTTCTTCAAGGTTCACTCCCACCCTCAAGACAATTTAGAGGTGAATCAAAGTATGGGTGATTAAGAGAATGTTGTTGAGTCACTAATCATTAGGCACTGGGGGAAAATGGCTTTGTAGTTCTCAGTAGCTGCTTTATTGAGTCTGTAAATTGGTGAACAGTAGAGGCGTGCTGAGAGTTTGCCCAATTTCAGAATGACACTCAGATTATTGCATAGCAGGAAACACAGATTGAAAGGTAGGGGCTAATAAATAGTGTAAACGATAAAGAGATATTTACAACAATAAATAAAAACATTTGAAATGAATATGCAAAGTTAGGAGCAACATAAAGTAGGAATATACATTGAGTATATGGGGAGGATGAGGGGTGTTCTTTATCTACACCCAGGCAGTGACATTTATGTGACCCGCTCTGTCGTAATGAGGAATATCAAGTAAAGTCTCGTTCGTGTAATCTGACCCCCAACATAATCATAACAGAAAATTATTGAAAATTATTGAATTTTTACGTTTTTAGGTTGCCATTTAAAAATGTTAAGATTTGCTTGTTTGGATTAGGATGATAAACGCAAAAATGAAATTTACTCGATATTCCTCATTACGACAGAGCGGGTCACATACAGATAAATCCTAAATATGAAATAACCCACTGTATTTGAAACATTTTCTTCTGATTCATACCTTCTGTCCCTTGGATCCAACAGGCCCAGTGGGACCCTCCATCCCTGGTAAGCCCTGATCACCGAGTGGACCTGCCACACCCGGTAACCCGTCTTGACCCACAGGTCCAGTGAGGCCTGGATCACCAAGCTCTCCTGCAAACAAATACGCACAGTCTAATTTCTCAGATAAAGATTCAGATTAGCTTTGAGTGTACACCGGGGAAAGTGGTCTTGTCTCACTTTATTAAAATGAATTTTTATGAAAAAGTGGCTTTTCAGATTTCTCAGTGTTTTAAACATTCAATTTTGTTTTTGAAAATGCGGGTGGGTGGGTTTAAGAAAATAATGAAAAATCTAACTTTGAGTTCGATTTTTGAAGAAAGAAAAAAAAGGGGAAAAGGGGGAAGGGAAACATATATACAGGGTGTTCTTGAAAAATCAGGTGGCCAAATAAAATAATTTTGGGAAAAAATTAGAACTTTATCAACGTTAGTAATATTAAAAAAATGCTACGATTTTGATGCAAAAGAAACAGGCGAATCTCAACTCTTGTTCAGCTATTACAATTTGACCAACTGGTGCATTATCTTGCCTGCCAGAAAGGCAAAGGAACAATAGGCTAATTTGGGTATAAGAACCGCTTCTATAGTCTCTTAAAGGGTTATTCAAGCAAATGACTCTTGATAACTTTGAATAAAGTGCTGTGCTTTAAATCAATGCAATGAGGTGCTGCTTCATGAAATGATTTGGATGTTTCTCGTCTTTTTTTGAAAACAAAACAGATGAGATGATAACAGTGGCGTAACCAGACATTTTCATTGGAAGAATTTGTGACCGAGCGGTTAAAAGCACCGGATTCAAACACTGGTGTTTCTGATCAGCAAAGTGTGGGTTCGTAATCCACAGCTGTGACACTTGTATCCTTAAGCAAGACACTTAACCATTGCTTCATCCTTCGGATGGGACGTAAAGCCGTTGGTCCCATGTGTTGTGTTTGACAGTAACGCATGTAAAAGAACCCAGTGCACTTATCGAAAAGAGAAGGGGTTTGCACCGGTGTTCCTGGCTGTGGCTGCTGAATGCGCTGTAGCACCTTTATAACTATTATAGTGAAGGTGCGAGGCAAGCAGCAGAAAATACATATAACTTTAAATTAAAATTATCAAACCAATACTTTCTGCATTTTATTATATTTTAATTGGAAAGAACAAGAGGGGGCAAGGAGTCTGAAGATGGGGGTCCTCTAGTTACGCCACTGGTTGATAGCATGAAATAAACAAAAAGTTAGGAAAACTTTCACCATAAGATGGCACTACAAGTAAGATACATGTACGTGTTTATCTTGGTATGCCAATACGCAGACCCCCAAACCCACTCAAAGCTATTAAACAGGAAGAATAGAAGGATTTGTACAAGAATACTGTTTGTGTTTAAATCAGTGAAGAAGAAAGAAGTAAAAAATCTCTTTACAGTCTGTAAATAAAGAAATGTGTAAATGAAGGAACAAAACATGACTTACATGACATTAAAAAGTAATTATTAATTCAATATTAATGATGCAAAAACATGGTGGGATGGAGAAAACTTTGACAAAAACCTTGTTAGAGACAATTTGTAAGTCAAACACGGATTGCAGGCATTATGGTGGTAAGTAAGGTCTTAAGCTACATGTTTCATATTAAGCATCCTTGTTAGGCAGTAGACCGATCTGAAACTATTGACTTAGCTAAATCAGTCATATACAATTTTATAATGCCCCTTATTATAAATACTCTGCATTTTAATTGGTTTAAAGCGACGCTTCAAACGATATGTCTCATTTTTACCGAAAGGCCACGCAAATCCATTACACTACACACGCATCTAACAAGATACTATGCCCGTAGCAACCAATGTATTATCCCATAGCAACCAAGTTACAAAACCCAGAATAAACTACTGCTTTTGTGAAATTGTGATCGTTTATGAAGGGATATGAACACCAGTTTTACCGATCAGTAGTTAATTTGGGTTTCACTAACACCCATTATTCAACCATGTAGCTAAATCAGTTTACACATCATTGATGATTGGGGTTTAGTAACCACCCTCAAAAAGTGTGGCCGGGATCCCAACAGTTCCCGCTGTGATTCCTGACACAGCCCACTGGGATACGTTGGGATAAGTCGGGATACACCAAGATAGCTTAAGTCGGGATCCTGATCCAAGGTGGGATATGTTGGGATAAGCCAGGATAGATGTATATTACGAAGGGATACATCAGGATAGCTCATCCCGTCAGGATCACACCTGTTTTGGATTGGATAGGATGAGATGGGAGTAAAAATGAAACGTGTAGGTGCTTGACACTTGAAACCAGATAACATGGCGGGATCCACAGTTTGGTTGTTAGGTGTTAATTCTGATACTCACCCTTCATTCCACGGAGACCAGAATCTCCTTTCTCTCCTTTCTCTCCATTTTTACCTTCAAGACAAACAAATAAAGCCATGCAGTGCACAAACTACGCTGGGTAGGAATCGGCTACATTAACTCTGAATCCGCCACATTTTTGACCGGGTGAATGCGCACTCAATTATATTTGTATCACTTCCGTTCACGGGTGTTCTGTCACTTCTGTGTGCTGTAGTTTTTATTTGCTTTTGAGTTGGGTTATTACGGCTCCTTTAACGGTCTTATTGGCCACGATGGATATGATGTCTGTGGTGGTATCGTGTTCCAGTCTTTATAACTGTTTTGGTGTCTTGAATGAATAACCCCCGAACAATATTTTTGAGAGCGCCCTCACGCGGTCAAATATACAGCGGATTAACATTTCTGGTTGCTTTTGCTTAAAGCTTTTACAGGGGGAGTAACTACAATACAAGTAACATATGTTAATAACAAATACCACTACATAAATCTTGTAGACACACTCATTTCTACAAAGTTAAAGGGAAATTAGCTATTCCAGGGAAACTTGGTAGAATGCTATACTGTCAGAATTTTAAAAAACCACAGCATTTTTAACATTTAACAAGCTACTCAATAACTTAATTAACAAGCACGCAACATTAAACAGAGCGGTCAGAAAAATGTATATCTCTAGGGAGGACTTGAACAGTTGTTTGGTATCTAATTCCAACATTGTGTCATTTTTAAAGTGAGGTGTATAAATGGCTGGACAATTCAAAAACAAGATGCGCCTTTCATGGTGTGAATGGATGCCTCCTTAGACTTTGTCCTTTGGTGTTCCTTGTAAAAGTGTCCATTTTCTTTTCAGAGGCGCCATTTACCAACAAAAAGTGTCTCATACATGTAGTTACTACTTCAGGACATGTTACTTTTTTATATATTTTTTTAAAGACTTGTTGCATCTTTCTCTCTCTCTTAAAAGGACATTTCTACTTTAAAAGCACAAAACCCATCAAACCATTTAGGACAATGAAGGCAAAAGCCCCACTAACGTTCATGAAATGCCAGGCCTGCATCAGCTCAAACACAGCTCACCCCAAAAAAAAACCAAGAACTTGAAGATCAAGTGACTAAAAATTTCACTATCTATCTAGCAGACTGTGCAGTTCTTGCTTGTATACAACGTTCAAGTGTACAATTTGGTATACATGTACTTCACACGATAACAAGATACTGAAACCAAAGGAAACTTTTACATTCTATTCATTGTACAACACAACACAACACGAAAGACTGCTAGATACTTTGCTCAACTTGGCAATGCACAGATTTTTTCCGAGGTTGCATTCAGCTGTTCTATTCGACATTATTGTTAAAATTCAAACTGTGTAAAAACAGTTAATAGCCGGACGTTTCAACCCTAGAAGAGTCTTTCTTTTAGCCGTCGAGAAAGATGCTGCTAGGGTTTGAAACCCCAGGCCATTAAGTGTTTTTTGTTTTGGCTTGGACCATAGGTTCTTTTGGATGGTAAGCAGTTTTTAACAGCTAAGTCTATTTTCTTACATTAATGCTATAACATAGTCACATGAACACGAAGCACTCCCAGTGGTCGTTGTATGCCAGACAACACTCATGTGAGTCCAATGACCAAGACCCAATTGCATAAAGCTGCTTCAGCAGAAAAAGTAGCTATGCATACCAAAACCACGCCTACCAGTTCAGCCAAAATACTCTGTTACATGTACCATTTCTGACTGGTGTCCTGCTAATTTTGGCTAAGCACAGAATTTGTAAGCAAAATTGTTTGCTTAAGCAGCTCTACGAATTTAGGCCAAGGTCTGTAAAAACAAGGCCCAGTTTCTGTCCTGCCACTTCAATTAACTCTATTAATGCCAGTTTGAATGTTTAGTAGACTTGTATCAATCACATTAAGATGTTATTATCAAGTAATACCTGCAACACCAGGAGGTCCTGAATCTCCGTCAAGTCCCGGTATACCAAGATCACCATCAGTTCCTGGTTCACCTTTGGGTCCAGGTCCTCCATTGATGCCAGGTACCCCCGGTGAACCACTGATTACCTGGACGATAGGGGTAAGGGAAGGCTTGGAGGGTCTTGGGGTTGAGGTTGGCACAACCTTGACTAATGGTGTCGAGGCAGACACCGTTACTGTCCCTAGGCCCTGGATAACAGCAACAAAATGTGGACAGTTATTGCCAAAATTTAAGATTATGATTTTAACCTCTTTCCATTTATGCAAAATGTTATCGAGAGTAATGGGACACTTTTGTAGGATGCGAGATGGCAGAAAACTTACCAAGTAAATCGGTTGTTCTGGAAGAATTACACAAACAGTAAAAGTTTACCTGGTAATTCTGCTGCCATCTTCGATCCAAAAGTCTCCCATCACCACTAGAGTATGGCCATCTTGTGACAAAGTTTTAACCTTTAAGATGGTACCCATCAACAAATGGGTCAAAAACCCTTAACCCATCTCCTGGGCAGGGTTGGTTGCCAGACTTATCGAGCTATCTAAACAGGGTCACGATTATTTAAAACAAAATAGAGGGTGGAAATAAATCTTGTTTGGCCATGTGTCCAACCTGGAGATTTTGTGTAATGTGAAAATAAATATTGCCGGTTTCAAAAGCAGCTAAGAAATTTCCAAAGATTATGAACTCCTACAAATCCTAAAACTGAATCACTCACATCTGTTGGCGTTTCTGGAGGTTGGAGTGTCTGGCTCGATCTGGCTGTTGCGGTTACCATGGGTACAGATGTGGTCATCATAGACTCTGTACTCGTTGGTGGTAACGTAACAGGGTCTATTAAAGATGGTTCATCAGTTTGAACTGCTGCTGGCAAAGTGCGTTCTGGAATCGGAGAAGCAGTTGTCTGCATGTCCAGAGGGGTCGTTGTAGCCGTCTCCATTCCAGTGGGGGACGATGACACTTTTGTGGTAGGAGTGACCATCGCTGTGGTCTCCTTTACAGGATGCTCAGTGGTTTTGATATGAACCAAAGGTGTTTTGGCCATTTTCATCGTACTTGCCGTTTCTGGAATTATCTCTACAGCTGTCTCTGTTCCAGAGGGGGATGAGGGTACCTTTCTGGTAGGAGCAGCAGTTGTGATCGATGCTGTCTGCTTAACAGAAGACTCAGTGGTCGTTAGATGAACCATAGGCGGGACAGTCCTTGGTTGTGTTTCCATTCCGGTGAGTGTTTCGGTAACCGTTTTCGGTGTTTCTGTTTCCATACCCGATGGTGCACTGACCATTGTTGGTCTAAAAAGTTGTGAGTTTTCGGCGGTCGTTCTCGGTTCATCGTTGACAATAACCGGTATCAGGGTTGATTCAAATTCTAGCCCTGATTTTATGTCGCTCTCCTTGGTGGCAAGGGGAGTTGTGGATGGCAACCTTGGTGGTGTCGGTATTTTATTTGTGAATGGTAAATTTGTAGATACGGGCAGGTCTTCAGTGAATGATATGCTGTGTTCTGTTGTTGATATGCCACTACCGCTATCTGCACTTCCAGACTGAAAGACAATTTAATTATACGATGTTCAAAGCAGGGATGTGATAGGCTGTAAACCCTTATAAGGTGGTGCTAAATAGTCGGGTCTCGGAATTTATCACTGCAATAACCTATCTTTCTGAAAGTTTGTATATATTCAGCACTTTGAGTACCTTGTTTGGTAGATACGTGTGCTATATAAGACTTCGATATTATAGGCTTTTGAAGAAAAAAACCCAGGTTGAACCCCTTCTCTGTTCGATAAGTACACTGGGTTCTTTTACATGCATTACACAAATCAAGAGACCAACGGCTGTAAGTCCCATGGTTAATTGTCTTGCTTAAGGATATTAGTAACTTTGAAAATACATTTTGTCTTAAGTGTTCTTTTCTTTTCTTCTCTTTTATTGTGTTTTATATAACTATTTTGAGACTGAAGTGTTAGTCTGATTGAATGATAAACTGATAGCGGATACAACAGTCCAATAGCTTAAAAATCTGGTTTTGGGTGTGCATATACTTTGTTAAATGTTAATCTTAAAGCAGTTGCTTGTATGTAAGTGTTGGGTACAAATTTATCAAAGGCAGTTTACTACTAAAAAGATTGAGTAATCAAGGTGTAAATAAACTAGACATTGAACATGCTTTATGGTCCTCTGATGTTTTGAGAACTATAGGATATATACAAAATGTGCACTTTGAAAGGAATAAAACCCATTCCAATGATCTTTATTGTTATAAAAGAAAGTTACCTCTTCATCGTATCCACTTCCTGAAAACTGCATAGCAACATGCCATGATAACAAGGCCATATCAAGAGTACATCAAGGATGATTTTCAACAGGCGCCGGGATCGGGGAAAATGGGATTGCAAAAAATGTGAAAGCAAGCAATCATTATTAAATGCAAAAACTAATAACGCTAGGAGAAAAAAGATTAAGGCTCCCCAAACACCCTATTACAGAGGTGTGTTTGACAGATTTTAAGGGCACTGGACACCTTTGGTAATTGTCAAAGACCAGTTTTCTCACTTGGTGTATCCCAACATAAGCATCAAATATCAAACATGTGAAAATTTGGGCTCAATTGGTCTTCGAAGTGGCAAGAGAATAACAATAAAAGAAAAACACCCTTGTTGCATATTTTTTGTGCTTTCAGATGACCAATAACAGGCTTCGAGCCAGAAGTCTTTAAATTATTTGAAGTGAGAAATTGTCTCTTTCTCAAAAACAATGTTACTTCAGAAGGAGCAGTTTCTCACAATGTTTTGTACTATCAAAGCTCTCCGTTGCTTGTTACCAAGTAATTTTTTTATAACAATTTTTTTGAGTAATTACCAATAGTGTCCAGCGCCTTCAAATGGTTATCTTAAAGCTTTCAGTACAGTCAATTTGGTGATCAGATGTAAGTGTGCTGTACTTTACAACCGTTTTCATTCATTACAATGGCAGGGTGCATATTTCAAATAATTATGTGATGGAGAAAATTAATTTAAAAAATTGAGAAAATAATCTTTCTCTTGAATGTGCTGTATTAAAAAAACTGGTTTACTCAGTAAAATGACATGGTGCAAATATTAAACAAGGATGAAATGGAGAGCAAGTAGTAACCAAACTTTTAAAATATAGTTCATGATTCGCAAACAAAAGTTTGATTTAATCCTTTTTTTATAAACAACAAATAGAAATAAGGTTGAATGTATGAAAATATGGAAAATAAAAAATTCATGAATCTCAAATTTAAGAAAAAAGTTTGAATAATTTGTTCGTATTATCGAGATCAAATGGAAATAAAGTTGAACAAACGAAATCATAAAGAATATAAATTCAGGATTCTCAAACTTAAGACAAAAGTTTGAATTGGTTTGTTTTACATTAGAATCAAATGGAAATAAGTTTGAACGAATGAGAATGAAGTATGTGCGCGAACATGTTATGTTTATCAATTAGTAGACATGTAGCAGTCTGCCGGGTATGATGAGTAATGAATAAAGGCTGAAGCAACGGTATCAATCTTAATGGATGACGATGGAATCTCCTCTGAAATACAAATAAGGAGTATATGAAGATGCAAGTGTCTTGTTGGTGTTTAACGGTCTAGTTTTTTTGTAGGACACAAAACACAATGTTCACAGATTTACATTAAACTAACACGGTTTGATGATAATGATGGTAGAAAGCTTCCCTTAAAATATTATTTACTGAGGTGCTGTAGTTTTTGAGAAATTAGTAAAACAATACCCCAGAAATAATGTTCGTCTCAGGTGACGGAAATTATTTGAGCATGTACTACAAATTTACCAGTACTGGAACTTAAATTTGTTGTACATGCTCAAATAAAATTTTTCAAATAATTTTTTTTTCTGTGACATTGTTTTACTCATTTCTCAAAAACTACAGCACATCCGTAAGTAATATTAGGAGCTATCTACTATCTTTACAGGCCTGTATGGTTCGTTTTTGAAATGGCAAGGGCATGAAAGCATTTTCTACTTGGTAAAGGGCACCCTCAAATCATTTAAGTTTAATGTATATCTGTGGACATTGTGTTTTGCGTCCTACAAAAAGTACCCGAACCCTTTAAATGAGGATGCATGTAATGATGACGTTACACAGGTGATGGTGAGACAACCGCATGCCTGATGTTTACATACAACCATATACTGACCGGGAAGAATTCATTTAGCTTAGCATTTTGAGAGGCGTTGTCTTTGTTTGTTATTAAAGCATCTGAGGAAGACGTGTCTCGTTTGGCGATGGTGGGTCGCTTGAAAGACTGTCACAAAAAAAGCCGTAGGGAGTAACAAAAAAGGTAGGGAAAATGGGGTTACTTGGGTAGGGGGAAGCTGTAATGAGATTCATGTAGAGTTAATGCTTGATGACTTACAAAGCTTGACTGTGTCTTTCATGGGTTGTTTAATAAACCCCTCGCATAGTTTGCCAAACGGGTAAAACAATGGATGCTGATGACTCTGCTATAGACAGGTCTTTGTGAAAGTGCTGATGGTGACATCATATGCAAGGGGTCTATTATTACTGTCCAGAAACCTCCACATAAAAATCCATTCATTAATGTTTTGAACTTTATTTTCACCCTTTTCTTTTGTGTGTATTAGGCTACCCATTTTAATTGACAGGCATCTCTCAATCAAGGTTAAATTATTGGTTAGCCTTGCTCAAGGCAGTCACATTATTGGCTCCAAAAAGACGCCGCTGTAAACTCACCCGTCTACACTGTGCATGGTGCATGTAATCACGCCGCATGACCCACCCGTATACACACTGTCACATCATATTATGACCACTGTGCACACAAGTCATCCGCACTCGTACCACTAACCGCATGCGGAGGCCGTCAGGCCGACAGCCTTGTCGGGTCTGTAACTTCCGGGTTTAATGTGTTTCATGAAAAAAAAAATCCACTATTGGAAAAAATGGGAGGGGGGGGGGGCCTCAGATATGCTAGTTTGCAGCTCATGAATATGTATATCTTTCGTCAGACCTATCAGACAACACAGGATGTGAAGCAAATGAATTATTCATTTTGACGTCCAATCACGCACTTCCCTTATCACGACCTTTTGGACCCTATCATGCTCGCTGAGCATCCGTGGTGGTGGTGTGATGTAAACATGTCTCGTCTTTCGCGGGCATTATGGTAATGAGTTGACCATGGGAACTCTTTGCTTATTTTAGTAACGAGGTCAGTGGCTTCAACACAGACCCTACAAGGCTGTCGGCCTAAAGGCTGACGCATGCGGATAGTGTACGGGGGCATCGTGTCGTGCGAGGTAGTTACACACATTTTACGCACAGTGAATAAGGTGGGTTTTTATACAGCGGTGGTCTTTTGTTGGAGTGAATAATTCGACTGCCTTGTACAAGGCTAATTATTGGTCTGAATATCATTGTTTCCCTTTTGTTTCATGGAAAGCCCAAGTTGACAATTTTGAAGATGTGACATATTTTCACACATATTATTTATTCAACTTAAAAAACTGGAGGTTCTTCCAGAAGCTTATTGAGATTTTCAGCTTCTTAAGCCCCTCCCAGGAAAACAAAACAAAAAACACAACGTTTTAAAACAATGAAATAAATTCCCCTTTGTTCAATATTTACAAAATCCTCCACACTTCAATGTCTTATTGTTAGATGAAAATGTCCAGTTAGTGAAATTACTTGTGTGAAAAATGTCAGCTCAATGACAGACTCGGTATGATTTTAAACTTTGCACAATGGGAGTATAATCAGGGAAGGTTTAATTGTAATAGCACCATCTGTAAAACTCTTTGGAGAAGTTTTGGTTCTAAAAAGAATCGGTGGTGCTGACAACTCAACATTTCATTCAATATGCTCTCCTGAAGACTATCAGAGCATACTGATCGAAACTTCGAGTTGTCAAAGATCTATACATGGTACTACCGCATACCTCAAAGACCATAGCGCAAGGACGGCTAACTCCGGTAAAACATTTAACATCTTTCTACAAATAGACACTATTCACAACGCGCAGCGCACATACATGCGCGTCTCCTGTCCACCAATTCGTGTGTCAAAACGTGCATAAAAGGAATGGATTCCCCAAAAAGGGCAGAGTTGGTAGACAGGCATTATTCGGAGGTGCATAAACACGTACCCTCCTTTTGACCGCGTTTTTTACACCCAAAATGGCAGACAGCAGATGCGTGTGCAAGAGCGCTGTGTGTTTGCAACGGGTCTAAACATGTATAAGCTGCTGTCAGGGAAGGGGCAGAGACGGTTTGTTAAATGTAATTTGAAAGCAAAGGTCTGGACTAAATGAACTAGAAGAAGAAAAAGTGTAGTTGGCTGTGACTGTACCTCCCCAGTGTCTTCATCCTCACATCGAAGCTCAGCCTCGTGCCGTCCGTTAGTTATCTCCAAGGTTTGAATTGAACCCTGTGGGGAAAAACAAAACTCAAAATGATCTAGAATAACCCCACAAATTCATATTTTTTTTTGATGTTCTGAAATTAACTCTACCCAATAAACTACTTTACT
Organism: Asterias rubens; assembly: GCF_902459465.1. Lineage (NCBI taxonomy): Eukaryota > Metazoa > Echinodermata > Asteroidea > Forcipulatida > Asteriidae > Asterias > Asterias rubens. The sequence goes on from NC_047067.1 coordinate 14,238,509, forward strand.
TTGTTAAATAAGCTATGAAAACGACTTTTTACTTTTTTTTTTTTTTTTTTTTTTTTCCCCCTTCAGAAATCTTTTTCTTCTTTTCATTGCATGCTGAATGGAAGGAAATAGTTATGAAAATATGTAAAAGAATTGAGCTACAAGAAAGACTTTTAATGAATACATGAAAACAGAAAGATTAAGGAATACCATGAAATTCATCTGCTCTTCCAGTCTAAATCCCTGACTCCCTATAAACACTGCTGCATCAGAAGGAATAGTCAGCTTCCAACCCTTCGGCCTACTCAACGACTGACTGGTGTATGTGCTACAGTTAAAGAACAGCGTGGCCATGTCGTCGATGACGCTCAACGAGAACTGAGACCAGCGATCCGTCAAAGCCGGCACCACAAAGGACGTCGCCTCGTGGTCCGTTGCAGTGTTGGTCAAGTCCCTCATAAAGAGCGTGATGCGATGTCTGTCCGTCCCCTCTTTGGAAATGTTCAATCCCAATATGATTTGAGTTTGTTGACTCTCGGTGACGACCAATAGAGGCCCTCCAAAGTCCGACTCTGGCTTCAGAGTCACTAAGATTGTAAAATCCGAAAAGGTCTCCGAAAAGTCTGGAGGGAAAATCACAAAAGCAAGACGCCCTATGTTGGTGTTTCCATCCAAGTGATAGGCTGGTCTTTTGTGGAGACCTTCCGTGAAGAGGACCCCATCCGGTAGAGGGGACCCAATCAACGTCAGCAGGTCTAACGTTCGGTACTTTGATTGCACTGCGAAAAAGAAAAGAGAAAATTAGATTTATCAAAAAAGGTTAAATTCATTATCACAAGAAAGGGCAAGGCCACATTTTTTTTTGCAAAGGGCACTTCCAGTGAAAAATCTCAATGTCTATGGGAAACTTTTGAAGGGGCACCAAGACCAAGAAACAAAGGCCATTGGCCTCTTCAGCCTCTGTTAAAAAATTCCAGGCCTGTCACAATGCAGGCCAGATACTTCTACAAAGGTGATTGCCTCCATGCCCCTGGTAATTGCCTTGGTGCCCTTAAAATGCTCCAGTAGAAATATACAATTTTCCCTCATAGGGTGCCCTTTTCCAAGGAGAAAATGCCTTGGTGCCCTACCCTTTTCAAATTCGAAGCATACAACATGATATTGTGCTCAGGTTAGAAACTTTGATCCAATTTGGGAAATTAAGGTCAACTTTACATTGAAAAGAGCAAAAAACAATTAGGACATTGCACCAAAGTAAGGAACTAATGACATACCTCCATAGGCTTTCTAAGATATTTATTTATTTATTTATTTTTAATTCTGCAACATCTTGGGGCATTAAACTCCCACAATTACGGCCACCACAGATATTATACAATTCATTAACCAGATAGAAGGTATTCCAAATCTTGGTTTGAAGTTGAACCCACTCCTATTTACTGAACACAGCAGGCTCCAAACGCACTTTAGGAGTCAAATTTAATTCCCAAAGTGCCAACTCAACTTTCCTTCAGTGGAAAGGCTTATCCAATGGATATTCAGGCATGGGAACAGCTAGGCCAAGGCCAAGGTCATGACAACTGAGGCATGGCCTAATAACGAAATTTCAAGCCTAGAAATGCAGAAAATTATCAAGTTGGCATAAAATGCTTAATGATGAGAAAAACTTTCTGTGTTCAGTCAGTCAGAGTCAGAAATTCCATCTATCATATTTCAGACATTTGGAAAGCAAAAAAAGTAAATGAAGCTGTGGAAAAACATCTGTTAAACATTTAAGATAATTCCGGCATATTTCAGTAATTTGTGCAAGGTCATCTGAACCTAAAAGGAAAGGTGCGTGATTACAAACTTGTCAGAACCAACTGTGGTTTTACACTTAACTTTTTTTTTTAGTGACTACTAGCCAACAGGACCAGTTAGCTTTTTATTTCACTGGACTGTAAGCTATTGCAATTTTCCATAAACCAAGATTATGGGATGTTTTTTGTTACTCTTAACTAGCAAGCCAGACCACTAGGAGATTATTTTGACCGGTCCCTAGGAGTTTTAACTGGCATTTGACCAGCTGGCCCCTGTTTAGGGAGAATACTGAAATTGACAAAATTGGCAAAATTGGCTCTGGAAACTTGTTCATTCTGAAAAGAAAGTGTGCATTTAATGTACTGTAACAAGAGAAAGCTCAACTCTTAAGGCAATGGGGAACAAATTTCTCTATTCATTGGAGAGGGGTATTTTAGAAGTAGGAAAACAATCAAAGTCAAAGGTTGAATGAGGTTTCTTAGTTTTAATGTTCTCTCTCAGTTTGTTTGGTTCAAACAGTCTGATTCAAAAATGTCTTGGTATGTGTTGGCCACTACAATGTTTAGCATTGAGTTGTCCAGAAAAAAAAAAAGTTAACAGATTTACAAATAACTTACAGGGTTTACAGAAGGTAGTGGTGAAAGACTTCTCTTGAAATATTATTCCATGAAATGCTTTACTTTTTGAGAAAACAGTAAAACAATATCAATTCTCGATAGCAAGAATTACAGATTTATTTTTAACACATGCCATGACACGGCGAAACGCGCGGATACAAGGGTGGGTTTTCCTGTTATTTTCTCCCGACTCCGATGACCGATTGAGCCTAAATTTTCACATGTTTGTTTTTTGGTATAGAAGTTGTGATACACGAAGTGTGGGCCTTAGACAATACTGTTTACCAAAAGGGTCTAATGGCTTTAACATACTCAAGGCCCAGTTAAAATTCTCTAAAAGTGGTCCGGCTTGCTAGGTCAGTGTTAAAAAGTATCCTTTATAATAATCACTTGAAATATGGACTAGTGAAAGCTGGGGGACTAGTGAAATGACAAGCTGACTGGTCTTGCTGTCCAGTCACTGGACAAGTTAAGGGCAAACCCTGATCTACATTATGTGTGTACAAATGAAAATGTCACACTCAAAAAACAAGTGAAGAACGACATTCCAACGAGGTGGGACTAAACGTAACCCTCCAGCAGGGAATGAATATGAACATGCTGTTTAGGACCAGAGGTTACCTCATGCCTATAGAAGGTCTAAACTGCTTGTAGCAAAACAAAAAAAGCTTGTTTAATTCAATCATTGCTCAACTTAGTGTGTATAAAACTAGCAGCTATTATGGCTAACGTACTTTGACACACTGAGTATTTAATGTGTGATGATGCTCGAGAATGAAAAATGCCAAATGTCCAACCTAAATTTATAATTCTCCACCTTACTTTTCATTTTTTACAAAGCACAGCCCCAGTTTATCTCCCAGTAGACCTAATTCACAAAATATTCCTTATAGAATTTTTTGTTCCAAATCAAAGTTCCTTCTTGTCATTTCGACCCCTGTTACAAAACCGTATAGATCTCGGTAATTCCAAGTAGCTGCAGCTTAACTGTTGAATAGCACTGAGTTTGTTATGGAAGCAGTCAAAGTTGAGCAGTTCAAAGGTATTCTGGATAAGACTGAACGTGGAGGAACAACCGAAGGACTTTGCATGTTTTCCTTCCTAAATGTTCCAGGCTGTTAAAGTGGGTAAATTAACAGTGACTATCCATACATTTCTACATCCTAGCCAAGCAGCTCCCACCAACACATTCTCAGGCCTTGAACTTTGTCTTGTTTAAAGGAACACGTTACCTTTGATCGGACGAGTTGGTCTTTGAAAAGCGTTTGAAACCGTTTTGTTATGAAATCCAAATGGTTAGAAAGATATATTAAAAGTAGAATATCATGATCCACATAAGTATCACTCAAAATTGCACGATTTTCCTTTTACGTTGCGAACTAATATGGTCGGCCATTTTTGACTCCCATAAATGGCCGACGGTGTTAGTTTGCAAAGTAAAAGGAAAACCATGCAATTTCGAGACATGTTTGTGTGGATCATTATATTCTACTTTTAATATATCTTTCTAACCATTTGGATTTCATAACAAATGGTTTTAAACGCCTTTCAAAGACCAACTCGACCGTTTTCTTGGGACACAGCAAATTCCCTCTGGTAATAAGGGGTACTATGAGGAAAATGTTGATTTGTACTGGAACTTTGCAAAGAAGGGTACCACAGCAAAAGCACAGGGATGCAATTGCTGTGGGTGACATGGGTTATTTAAAGGCCTGCATTCTTCACAGATTGCCGCCCACATGATTAGTGGCTTAACAGTTCACCCCCTGCATCTTGAATCTAACTCTCCTTTTTATAACTAAAGCTTGAACTTATCCTGCATGTCACAATCATTAGAGCAAGGGCTTAAAGGCAGTGGACACTATTGCTAATTACTCAAAATAATTATTGGCACAAAACCTTTCTTGGTGACGAGTAATGGGGAGAGGTTGATGGCATAATACATTGTGAGAAACGGCTCCCTCTGAAGTGCCATAGTTTTCGAGAAAGAAGTAATTTTCCTTGAATTTGATTTTGAGACCTCAGATTTAGAACTTGAGGTCTCGAAATCTACCATCTAAACGCACACAACTTCGTGTGACAAGGGTTATTTTTCTTTCATCATTATCTCGCAACTTAGGTGACCGATTGAGCTCAAACTTTCACAGGTTTGTTAATTTGAGCATATATTCAGATACACCAACTGTCAAGGCTAGTCTTTGACAATTACCAATAGTGTCCACTGCCTTTAAAGGCGTAAGACAGTTTGGTAATTGTCAAACACCACAGTGTATCCCAACATATGTATAAAATAACCAATCTGTGAAAATTTGGACTCAATAGGTCATCGAAGTGGCAAGAGAATAATGAAAGAAAAAACTCCCTTGTTGCACAAATTTGTGTGCTTTCAAGTCTTCAGATTATAACCAAACAGTGCTTCAGACCTGAAGTCTTTTATCATTGGAGTGAAAAATGACCTCTTTCTCAGAAAACTCTGTAACTTTAGAGGGAGCCGCTTCTCACTGTAATGTTTTACACAATTAAAAGCTCTATATTGCTTCTTACCATGTTCTTACCAAGTAAGTTTTTATGTTAACACTTATTTTGAGTGAATACCAATAGTGTCCAGTGCCTAATATACACTCTCTCAACTCCCAACGACCTGCATGTAGGAAATAACTCACTACACTCAATTAATCAACATGTTTGGTACTTGTCACTTCCTACAAATAATCTCGGAACTAGAGTTGTCATTTTGAATCTATAGGGTTGGGTGGGGCCTAGGAGGGGGGCAATCGGCTTGCTCATAGGGGGGTTGACCTTTCTAACTAGAATTGCGGTTGTGGCATTTGTTTCCAATTTGGCTACAGTAGAGTGAGATTGGCCATGGTGCTGTTTCTAACCATCTAACCTACCATTCCACCAACTATGGTTAAGTAGTTTCTTATCATATTCTGGATTAACATTCCTAAGTTAGCAGGCTTGATGATGACCTACCAAGTGGAAAATGCTTAATAATATACATGTCATGTATTTGCACGGATGTATTAATACTATTATCTTAATATTCTATATCCGGATGATGAATTAACAATAGCATACAAAGACCTACATGATACATGAAACACTAAAATTGCCTTGAAATCATTTTGTGTGCAACTACAAGTCCATTCAATGGTGTGATTTGTGTGTATTTAAATCAAAATTCATAAATACCTCAGACAGTTTCGCTAGTCCTATTAGTGGAGAGCACGTCACGTGGGTGTGTAAAAACCTTTGTTTATGACCAGTAAAAAGTGTTAATTCATGGGCGCGGCATGCGACCTTGCACCTGTTCTTATAAGACAGTTTCTTCATTCCTATTGGTCGAGAACAACGGCTGAACAATGTGCCACATCACGCGATACGCGCAACGCGCACAGCACTATAATGAGTTGTTTACCCGAGGGCGGCGGAGGGCTTAACCATTTCATAGCTGGAGTGGAGGGGTGTTGTGTTGAAAGAAATCATTTAACAATTATAATTTTTGCATTTATTTTACTTTTTTACCAAAAAGTGATGATGTTTGTGACCGAAAAGGTATTTATGAATGGGAATCAAAGTGTGTTGAATCGGTTCTCGACTAGTGGCTTAAACCCGCCGAGGCCTGGTTCTTGATAATTTACCTCGACTTCGTCTCGGTAAAATTATCAAGAACCAGGCCTCGTTGGGATTAAACCACTAGTTGAAAACCTCTTCACCACACATTGATTCCCTTATTATAGATGACAGGAAACACAAGTAGAAGTACAAGTTTGCATCCAATATGACATATAGTACACGTACGCTTGTTAGCAGTTTTTCAAATGGGTGTGCCTTTTTTAAGTACCTGAAACCATCCAAATATGTGTTTCAACTTGTGAGTGATTGGGCATGCAGGCTATAAGACTGAAAATAATAAGAGGGTTCATTTTATGTTTAAACAAATTTGTTATTAATATCAGCACGTCACCTTTAAATGCCCATAAAAAAAACCACTTGGTGCCCCTTCAAAAGCCTCCCATCGACTTTAAAATTTTCCAATAGAAGTGCCCTTTGCAAAATAAAAATGGCCTTGCCCTTTTGAACATGAAATTCCAGGCTTGGCATATCCATTCACAGGTTTAAAATCCTAACACGTAAAAAAAAATCCTACCAAATCCACAAGTAGACTAAATGACAATGAGTTTGTTTTCCTAAACAGCTAATAAATGCAACATACATCATGTAAAAGCTCAAACAATCGTCGCCAAAAAGCTTTGAAATCGATAATATCCTGTTGTCTGCCCAGGAAATGTCCTCATGCTCATGCCAAGGGTGACGACCAGGAACCTTTCAATTAGTCTCCTACATTTTAGTCTCAAAATAAAACCAATCGAAAACAATCAAAATCTAAGACATTAATGCTCTTTTTCACTCGCCCTACTTTATATAGCATACAGGCATGATATTTGGTCCTTAGTGGAAAAAAGTAGACCTGTATATTTCACTGAGTACAAGGGTTAACCTCAATGTACTACACACAGAGACACCTTTCAAGGAGTTTTTAGGCTATTTAATCACAATTTGTCAAAAAAATTGATATCAGACTAAAGTAGGAAGCATAGGCCCTAACATTCCTGGATAGACTCACAAGTGAAAGCCAGACCCAAAGCATACACTAATGTCCAACGCCAAACTACTGTACTCCAAAACAACACAGATAATCGCAAGAGAGTATCATTTTAAAAGCCTCAGTCGTTGGTGATAGGCTTACTTGGCCCCTGTCTGAAGTCTGTCATAGCTGTTCAGCCCAGGGGGGACGAACGGAGACAGGGTGGGACCATTCCTTGCTCTACCATGGGACCATGGGGGAAAAACAGTGGGGATAATTCAAGCCCGGCAAGAAGGAAAATTAATTGACAGAAAACACTTTCTACCCATTATTAGACATGGGTAATTTGGTTTTCATCTGTGTAAAATGTCTGGCATCGACCACTCTGCTCTCCTTAACCAATAAGTTCCATACCATACGCCCATACTGTCTGCTCACGTAATGTAAATGTTAAGACGGGGGGGGGGGGGGGGGGGAACATGAGAAAACAAAAAGACAGACGAAAATAAACAACACAACTTATGAGACAATCTGTTGATTTATTATTATTACACATCCCAGGAACCAAGCTTCGTTAGCCATTATGACAACATGAATGTATTATGCATGACTGGACAGGGCAGTGGTTGAGCCCTGATTATTCACCCAATTACAAACCATATCCTGGGGTGTGAAATCTATCCTGCTTGGCAAGTTGTTACAACTATTTATTACAAAACAAAACTCAAGACTCAAGAGCAAGGCCTAGGCCCTATATGCTTCGTATTTAAAGGGATATCAGCGGTAAAGCGAAGTGTGAAAGGGTAGGCCGTTATTCCCCGGGTGGGGTTCAAGCCATGGCCCTGGCATGCTTCCAGGAAAAAAAATTGGCATATTGACGTACCCTACGTCCAGATTTCACGTCAGGATATCATTCTGCGACAATCTCTTATACGCATCCATTTGTACACTGAACTGACCTCTTATTCTAGACTTGTTGCTTTTAACCTGTCTATTCCTTCTCAAGATAATATTTTAACTTTAAGTGTTTAGATAACTTCAGCTTCTTTAAATTCCTGAGAAAAAGCTTTTCTTCAAAGCCACGCTCTCTGTTTATTATTTCCTTCCTCCCTGCCTCTACTAAACCTACAAGTTTGATTCTTTATTTACTCCTTGGTAACTGTACAGTATTTATTTCTTGAGCAAGTGATATTTCAAAAGCTCTGGACAACAGCTGTTTCTATCTAAGACTCTAGCTTGTTTACAAGAAATGCAGAAGGTTGACAATCAATTTAGTAGTGCGTTGGACTCTCTGAATCTGACTGGACAGAATGGAAAATATATTCGTCATCTCCTGATGACGACCGGACAGAATGTATACTGTCGGAAACGTTTAGTCCACTGGTTCAGTTTTAAACCATCATACATACATAACAGAGAGATTAAACTACATGGTGTCACTGCAAAATTTCCTCCTGATGTCAGACGGCATTATATAATGTCCGAAACAGACAAAAAGTGTACTTACAGAAGAAACTGAATTGACAGATTAACCTCAAAAATTACCAAACAGAAAAATCTTAGAAAACAAGGAAATAAATGAGCAGGCAATGAGGTCTTAAAGGGCAATAAATCCACAAGGTGGGGTGATACCACAACCACCACCCTGCAAGGTTTTTAATGGCCAATTAATTAAGACTGAGTCACCGCTCTGTTATTCCCATTCATAATAACCTTTCTGTTAAAAACATTTTTTTAAAGTTGCCTCTTTTCTGCATTGTATTACTATCCATATCGGGCGCTAAAGTAGCTCCTCACACAAGATTTAAACTTGCAAAACAAAGTTTTAAGCTGTTTCCCCCACGTTTCAAACTTGTCCAAGCCAAATACGTGACACCTACCAACTAAAGTTGTGCGTTGTGCCATCAAATTTGCGCGCTCCACACAATCATTGAAATCTGATAGCGCCCTCTTTTGACTCAATTTCTTTGGCCTTTATTTAACACTCCTCCGCCTTTAGGCTTTAACCCAGGTCAGCCCCTGATCTGCCCTGGCAAATAGGCAAGGCATATCCCAGGAATTGCCAACCAGAGTAGGGGGTAAGCGCTAAAACACTGACAGGGATTCTTGAAATGTGCAGTCAGAACAATGGAGGATGTTCTTATTCCTCCATGTCAGAACCTAGGTGGGGACTGTAAGAAAGTGCGCTGGGGTAACTTTGGGGTAAAAAAAGGTCCTGGAGCCTCCAGCCCCAGGGCTACTCCACAACGATTAGAGATACAGTATGAAAATGGCTATAGATGGACCACAAGATGATGATGATGATGAATTTTCCTGTACCACACTTCTGCACTTGAAGGATTACCCTGATGAATGACTTATGAGACAAGTTAATTATTGTTTAGACAGCCTGTTGGTGGCTGTCCTTCAGTTCAAAGGAAACAGCTGGCTGTGTGGAGTGTCCATCTTCCACCTTTTGTGGCTGGCAACAAAGCACACACTAGCAGGATGTCCCTGCTGTTAAATGCTCTGCCCACTCAATTTCAAGATTACCATTGCACAGTGGTCATTAAAATAAACAGACACAAAAAGTGTTTTCGTACTTTATCCAGGATTAGAATGGAACCAATTACGTGTATCACAAAGCAACTCTGCCCAAGAAAAAGCCCTAAGCAAGAAATAGGTACCCATGTACAATGTTGACAACTTGTTCCCTGTGAAAGTTGATGAAATGTTGAGATCTGAACTAACTTTGTGTTTCTGAGTATTTCATGATGAATTAACAATAATTATCAAAGTGGACCACTGGGATTGTGGACCATTGTGAGTTCTCTCCAAATTGTCACATCATTCTAGGTTCTGCTGGTTAATTGAAAGTTAAAACACCTCTCACAGGACCAGTCAGAATTCTCTCATTCAAAGCTGTTCCAGGCCTGTACATGAATGCTTCGGTTGTTTTAATAGAGCAAGGGCACCAAGGCATTTTCTCCTAGAGGGCACCCTATGACCCTATGAGGAAATTGTACAAATTCTATTTGAGTATTTCAATGGCACCAAGGCAATGACCAGGGGCAGCATGGGCATAAGGGGGGGGGGGGCAATCACTATCATTGCCCCATTAAAGTATCAGACATGTTGTCCTACTGGCTACATGTAGTTCAGTGTTGAAAAGCATCCTTATTTCATTTGAAAGATTGGCTGGTGTAAAAGCCAACAGACGAGTAGTAAAATGACAAGCTTTTTCTCTCACCTTCACAAACGCAAATCATGCAAAGGAGAAATGTGCTGGACTGCATAAATTGACATTGGAGTTTGGGGAAGGGGGTGAGGGGGTGGGTCAGTCTGTCAACTGTTCGACGTACTTCACTGATTATTTGTGACCAGATGGTCCTGCTGGCCAAAAAAAGTTAAGGGCATGCATATATGCTTCAATTTTGAAGGGGCAAGGGCACCAATATATTTTCTCTTCAGTACAGGGCACCCGATGATGAAAATTGTTAATTTCTACTACCCAGGACATTTCAGGACACCAAGGCAATGACCAGTAGGCATGGAGGCAATCACCTTCTTCAGCCCTCTTTTAAGGGGTAAACACAGACGGATGTATAGCTACATCCCTTTCTCTATGATCAATCCCAAAGCTGCCCTTTATACAATCAAGCAGTTGAGCTTGCTTTTTGTTGCACTTGATTGATGTGTTATGTAGGTATACATGGCGAGCGATTTGGAGGTTGTGTCATTGAACTTTGCTGACACATAGGGCCTACCTCCATTAAACCCACTCAGCTGGCTTGGTATTTGTACAAGTACTTGAAAGTTTGATAAGCGGATAGCATTGTATTCTGACTCAAGATTACAAGGCCCTCCGTAACAGAACAGTAGAATGAGTTGTCACAAATAATCAGTGAAGTACGTTGAACAGTTGACAAACTGACCCACCCCCCACCCCCTTCCCCAAATTCCAATGTCAATTTATGCTGTAGTCCAGCACTATTCTCCTTTGCATGATTTGCGTTTGTGAAGGTGAGATAAGTCAGCAATGGCATCCAAAGCAAGGGGTCTGTTTGAAAATGTAACAGCACAGAATAATAATGATGACCAGTTCTTAATCTAAAGCGCATTTCAAAATAACGACTCAATGCGCTTTACATTAGTGCTCTGGTTATTGGGCCAATAATATTCCTCTAATATTTCTTCGCTCCCTTGGGAGTATACAGCCCTGATGGTGCTAGTGACTTTTTCAATCTTTTTCATACACAATATCAACCCCTTGCAGGGACCCTCTTGCAGCAGAGCTATGATGGAAGAAAAATGAGAATACCAAAGCAAGACAAATGTATTCATTCTATAGTTTAGAATTGATCAGATCACCTAGATCAAGGTAAGTTAATACAAACAAACTCCACCAGAGTGTATCTCCTATTTATATTTGTAGTACAAACATTGCCATTGATAACAGTCTTGTCAGCTGTTGCTCCCATCATGGTTTCTGTTTGCGCTGAGATTTCACAAAGTGTCTTTCCTGTAATCCTGTGTGTACTGAGTTCTTGCTATTCAGCATTGGACATCATTAAACAGCAATCTGATTCATGCACAGATACGAAGGGTTTGCCATTAGTTTTCATTTCATTTCATTCATCTTTTTTTCTGACTGTAATTTGTGAAGCCAAGGATTTAAAGAAAAGCGAACTTAATCACTATGTACCCCAAAAGAACCCAAGGCAAAGTAAGAGAAGACAGAGAAGGATGTTTTAATTTTTAATGTGGAAGGAAAACCCCAGAAAAAAAATTCAATGAAAACCAACTCATTTAGGTATACCGCACAGGCCTATATATATAGAGAATAAAAACCTAATCCACATATATGTGGATTATATATATGCCCCTACGTGTTTTGAACCGGGGTCCTAGAGGTGGAAGGCAAGGAAAGAAACCACTACGCCAATAGGCAATTCCTCCCCCCCCCCCCACTTTTGTTATAGCTTTTTTTCCAGCTGAGAGTCTAGGTTGTGTCTTTTGTACAACTATCTTCCGAAGCCTAGAAAGCTACGATACTGAACCAGTTGTTCCAAATACAGATATACTGCAGCACCAAACACTCCATGGTTAAGTCTGCTTTCAATTAACATTAATGACAAAATCGCTGTAAGGTCACATTGGCCAAGAACATTATCCCAGTGAGATATAGACCACAGATTGCATTCCCACAACCACAGAATGATGGAGTCAGAGAAATAGAACTCACTATTGTTGTCTACCAGAGAAGAATAACATCCTTTGATAAGGAAGCTAAGAATGAGGGGGGGGCAGAACACCATACAACTCCTGATGACCCAGACATGGGGTGAACGTGAAAGAACCTGAACCACTTTTAATTTTCCTAAATGAAACCATTTATTATAGATAAGTATACAACTGTAAGGTAAGGGGACCTGTCCAGCCAGATTTTGGGAGGGGGAAAATAGATTGGGCCCAGGCCCCAGGGTTGGGGTAACAAAAGGTAAATCTACTGGCCTTCTATTAAAACAGAGCTGTGTTGAGGGGGTTGCGACACCCAGGCCTATATTTTTGAAAAGGCAAGGGCACCAAGGCATTTTCTCCTTAGTAAAGAGCAACTTATGAGGAAAAAAATCTAGTCCGGCATTTCAAGGGCACCAAGGCAATGACCAGGGGGCACAGTGGAAACTGCCTTAGTTTCCACCTTGAAGTATCATGCCTGGTCCCCAAACCGCATGTGAGAACAAAAGGTGCCAAACCAGGCGGCAAAATGGATTGTGCTTTATTTGAAACATGGCATCCAGCAACCCACGTCACCTAAGAAAACTGGTCCCTCCATCTCTCCAAATTCAGGCTCTGTATTCAAATGGTCCGCCAACATTGAGGAAGCGTCCCTCCAGACTCCCACTGAGCTCATCCCAAACACTGCAGGATGTAGCCAAAGTAATGAATGTTGCAGGCTCCAAAGCCCCACACAACAGACAATTTCAGTGTTAGACTAGACAGGAGAGCCTTGGAATTTCAAGGTTCAACAACATTAAGCATATTTGAAGCATGTGCAATGATTTTAAAATTGAGGGGGAGGGGGGAGGACACGACATGGACTCAGAATAAGGGTCATGAATAGCGCAGAAATCCATCAACACTAAATTTATATCTGAAGGAATATGGACCTTTGAACTAACCCTGAGCTGACCCCCATCAACCAGAACCCTCAGGGTTTTATGATGTAGCCATTAATGGTGATGTAATGTGTTTGTAGTGTTTTAAACAACCAACAATGAACCAAACATTACATCATCCACAATGAATGTTAATGATCATTCCCGGGAGGCAGTAGGTGGTTTGGGAGCTCTATCCGTCCCTTCAGGGGATTGAAGCAGTTGTGAAACAACAGTGAACAGTAGCCTACATTAATGAGGTGTTCCTAGCTGCCAGAGAGTGTGCAATGGTGTCAGTTTATCAATAGAAGTTTCACACAAACAAAACCTCACATAAATCTGTGCACTTCAAAAGACAATTTTACCGACCGATGTTTTGTGTGTGACCCTTATCTATGATCTGAATATCTGAAATAAAATACAGATTTGAAGTTCACGAATTGCCCACAATAAACATTAGTATGAATTTTGGGTGGTCCTTTACAGAAACAAATGCAGGGTCTACAAATCATTCCTTTTCTACAAGGACTGAACAACTCGCTCACAAATTCTGTAGCCCTAACAACTAGAGTTAAAACAGCTATGAGCTCAACAACCAGATATATCTAGGGGGACACCACAGTCCACAGTTAGTTGACAGGGAGGCCAGTTTACCCATTGGATTTAATTTTGTCGTTCTATTCTACAAAAAAGTTGAAAAGGCGCGTTACTTTAACAACAACAAAGTCCAATGGGATCACAGCTTCAAAGTACATCTTTATCAATACAAGACTTGCTGTACTATTTCTCTTCAAGGCTATGCAACATGCGACACACTGCAGACCACACACACGGAAGCAGGTACAGACAGTCCTGAAATAGAAATAGGTACAACGCAAAGTTTGTGTCCAAGAAGAAAATTAAATGATTAAGGACAACCATTGAGCTACATGAAAAAAGCATAACAAAAGGGTTTTTGTAAGGGGCTGATGTCTAATGAGAAACGTACAATGTATGTATCTCCTTCAAGGATTCCACAAATGGTATCGGTCTAAAACTTATCAAAGCCAACAGAAAATAGTTGTTTTGAGTTTCCCCAGAGAACAGAATTGTCAAAAGAGGAAACATTTAAAAGCAGTTTTCCCCAAACGAACACTAAACTGCTGCCTAAATACCAGCTAAAACACCTGCGTACCAGTCAAGCTTCACTCTTTGCCCTTAAAGCAGTATGGGTATGAACAAATGAAAAATCTGATGGGCTAGTGAATGGCGACCTATTCCCTGCTGACCAGTTAATCCAGAGGATCGCAGTTTCAAGACCAACTTGTGTCAATATAGCCCAATATTTTACCAAATATTTTTATCTCATTTTATATAATTACCCAATTAGTTTTCCTTATGGTTTATCTACCGATAGACAAAATTAATAAACTGAATCTTTTAACACCCTCCAACAACTTGTTCGAGAGAACCTATCTCCATCAGATGGAAAGCCATTTCCAAATTGTGCCTCAAGCAACAACAAAAATGGATTGTCACTAGCACTAGCCAATAAGTATTGGGCAGTCTACAAGCGATGGCTTGTCCAACAGGTTGGTTTAAATAGCGCAAATCCTCAAGGGACCTATAATTCAATATCTTTGGCAAGACTCCAGGCTTGAAGTTGAACCCCACATACACTACCATCAGTCATTCCCAAGTGATGAAAATTTGTATTGATTTCACCCACAAGTCGGACAATTACAGGTTACCACCACCTTCAAAATTTCAAAGTGGGTGGAACTTTTGATTGAGAAATTGTTTCTTGAGGGTTAAGGGTTTAAGTCTTCACTACTGAATACTTGTCTGGGTGAGAACAGCACCTTGATTGAACACTTAGCAACTGCCCACAGTGTATAAATAACTGTACATGGGAAAATTACTGTAGCACAATGTAGTCTGCCCTACTGACACCAAGTGGTTGGGGGAATGTTGTTATTTTTCATGCATTCTCAAAATGATACAAAACCAGCCAACTGTTGACTAGCAACTTTATTTGGAACAAGAAGACAGTGAACAATTATTTGGTGCGTGTACACAATTCGCATACAATATAGGCCAACTACTTGTCTTTCTACCTAATTAAGCCCCTTTCACACGAGAGCAATTTAGTGAGAGTCCCTTGCTAAGTTGTAGCATGATTATAAGTTTTTACAAAGTGGACCTCGTGTGAGGACAACAGTTTGTCTGTTGCTCAAGTTCTCTTGCAAAATCTTGTCAAACATTGCTACATTTTACAACCATGCTAAAATTAAGCAAGGGGCCCCAGTTAAATTGCTGTCATGTGATAGCACTATAGATCGAGATAGTCTTGTGAGTATTCAAATCTTTTGTCCCACATACCACAGAGAAAGGACTTCTCTATGCACAGACATTGCTAAAGTACACAAAGTGAAGAAAACAAACTTCTAGTTGTTGTTCTGAGAAGTGTCTCATTCTTTGAATAACTACATACAATCCCATCCAATTTTCTTCTGATCTCAGCTGTAAACTGGGGTTTGATCTATATCCAAATCCACTAGTCACTCCATTTTCTGACACTGTTCTCCTGATAAGCAGCAGGTTTTAAATTGGTTTTCAAGTGTGCTATTGAAGCCCATTGTTTATGTTTGTGCAAGGTTTGTGGTTACACACACCAAAAACATCAACCAGTCTACATTACCCTCCTGGGGCCTAACCCTCCACCCTGACAGGGCCTGGGTGATTTACCTCTAGTTGCATTTTTGAGGTCTTGTACTATAGCATAAAGAATGCTGCTCCAAACAACATAGGGTTTCCCAGTGAGTCATACTCCATAAACCCCTCCCTTCATGAAATAAACAAAGAATTAGAAGAAACAAACAAAAGGTCTTGAAGAAACAAACAAGGAATGTCGAGCATCATGTTCAAGGAATACGGCCAAAGAAAAGACAACTTTCAATTAATATAGAAACAGTAAGGTCACTATTTCACCTCACAAAAATTCCACTTTGTGCTGTTTTGAGTATACAAACAGTAGGCTTACTTAGCACTTTACTGTTTTGATAATTAAGCAGGCGATGTGAAATTGCAAGTCAAATATCCAGGTAAATCTCTTGCATGCATCAGGCCTTGAACTTTGTTCTGGAAGAGGCATCGCTATTTTCCTCTGGTAAGGGGCACTTCCAACTATTGACCCCTTGCACGCGTATCACACGCGGTGACCAATGCCACGCTCACCATGTTGGTGGGTAGTTAGGTTTACGTGTATTAACGACGCGTCGCCTAAAATGCACACTTTCACTGCATAACGCGCAGCATAGAGTTATACATAAAAACGCACAGTGAAACTGCCCACCAGTATGGCGCATTCAAGATTTTTCTGCTGATGACGTCAAGTTCCAGGTCAAAATTCCAGTTGAACCTAGTTAAACTGGGTTTAACTGGAACTAGTTGAAAACCAGTTGATAAACTAGTTAAACACAGTTAACACCAGTTGGTTTAATATGAAAAATGGACAGAAACCTACTGGTTTATAATTTCAACCTAGTTGAACTCAGTTAAACCTAGTCCAAACCAGTTGGTTAATATGGAAAATGGACGAGTTTGGTCACTATCCAGTTGAACCAGTTGACACCAGTTAACTAGGTTCAACTGGAATTTTGACCTGGGGTGAAATGGGTCAATACGGAAAAATGTGTAAATTTGTATTGGAACTTTGCAAAGGGCACCACATCAACAGCACAGGGCAACACGGCAGTTGCTGTGGGTGCCATTTTATAAGCCTGAAGCATGCCTATTGCCGAAATACAAAACTCATGATCACAACTTTCACTATTTAGTAAGTGTCCCAACTATTTGTTTTCCCAATTAACACCTCAGGCTGATGTTAGGGCTGAATCAACGGCCACTTTTCCTCTGGGGCATTTTATTGTCATTAAGACATTCTAGCTGACTTTCATAGCTTAGGGCAAGTGATGAATCATATTAACTTTTATTTCTAACCAAACAAAAGTTGAGTAAATAAAATGCTTACATTTACCTTTTGGGGAGTTTGTTGACTTTACCCATATTGTTGTACTATTTTATTTTTTTGCTGTTTAAAAACAGCGAAAAAAGTAGTTAGCGACCTGTCATTTCGACTATAGCACAGTCTTTCTTGAAGCGATAAAAGACTGATTTAAGCATATTTAAGCATCCAAGAAAGACTCTCCTAGGGTCAAAACGTCAGGCCACCACCTATTTGTTTTCCATTTATACTATGGGTCCTTTTGGTTGGTAAGCAGTTTGCAAAGGCTAATTCTACTTTTTTAGTCTAAAATTCAGACATTTTGCAAAACCAAAACCGTACGACATAGGCCTACAGTGTATGTTAGTGTGCAGTCATGCACATGTCTCTGTTAACAAAGTTAACAAAAGAAACACTTTCATTTCAGTGGCTTTTCTTGTTTGTTACAACAAAACTGTACTTTATCAAAGGTGAATCCGACTGTAAATGCCTTAACCAGTTACAAAAAAATCCTTCATATAGAAAAACTTTATTTAAATGGATGTCGTGTGGGTGTAAGAAAAATTTGCGCACAGTACCAAAAATATGGTGTATCAATTACTGTCGCAGTTTAACCTTAACACTGCCTATGAAAACAAACACAGACAACTTGAAGGGGTCTGATGGTAATGGTTCAGTGGTGGCATATTCTGATCAGTGCTCACAGTTACACCACAAATCATTTAAAATTTATTTACACACTCAGTCTCCCTTGTGGTCTATTATTTGATATCTACTGCTGCTTCCTGGTTTGTATTGTAAATTTGGGTGTGATCCCTGGCTTCAGGACAGTTAACAGTTCTGCTGACTGGCACCCCAAAGAATTGAAAGATATTACCAAAATAAGGAGACCGCCAACTTAGGGCTACATGTAGATACCTCAGTTGGTAGAGCACCGGCTAGCTCAGTTGGTAGAGCGCCGGCTAGCTCAGTTGGTAGAGCACCGGCTAGCTTAGTTGGTAGAGCGCCGGCTTGTTTATATGGAGGTTGTTGGTTCAAATCCTTGTCTTTCTTTGCTCAACCCCAAATCATTTAAAATTTACCCAGTAAGTTTTCCTTGTGGTTTAAAGAAAAGACATTCTCAAAACTTTCTTATTACTCATAAGTAAGGCATGTAGGGGCTGGGTTTTTACTGTGCAATGGGTCAACACTATGGGGGTTGGACCATCAAGCAAATAGCCAGGGGACTAAGGTGTAAGGTGATGAGAATGAAGTGTCTGGCCCGTGGTCTGACCCATGGTCTGACAACCTATTAATTTACCATCAAAGGTTAAAGCCAGTGGACACTATTGGTAATTGTCAAAGACCAGTCTTCTCACTTGGTGTATCTCAACATATGCATAAAATAACAAACCGGTGAAAATTTGAGCTCGATTGGTCGTCAGAGTTGCGAGATAACTATGAAAGAAAAAAACACCCTTGTCACAAAAAGTTGTGTGCTTTCAGATGCTTGATTTCGGGACCTCAAATTCTAAACTTGAGGTCTCGAAATCAAATTTGTGGAAAAATACTTCTTTCGCGAAAACTACTCCACTTCAGAGGGAGCCGTTTCTCACAATGTTTTATACTACCAACCTCTCACCATTACTCGTTACCAAGTAAGTTTTTATTCTAATAATTATTTTGAGTAATTACCAATAGTGTCCACTGCCTTTAAAGCCAGTTTTCACATCAGGCCTGATACATCACCAAGGCAACAAAGCCAATTGCCTCATTGCCCCCTGGTCATTGCCTTGGTGCCATTGAAATGATCAAGTGGAAATTAACTATTTCATCATAGGGTGCCCTTTACCGAGGAGAAAATGCCTTGGTGCCCTTGCCCTTCTTGGTGCCCTTTGTCAAAAACGAAGCATACAGGATTGTCGCGAGACCACTGAGTTTAGGCATTTTTAATTTGCAACAACTTGTTGAAGGCCTGATATATTTTTTCCTCGCAGAATCTTTCTCAAAGGCTGAAAGACATCACAAAACACACTAACAAGTAGGCCCGCCGGTGTAAAAGAGGTAGTGAAGTGGAAAGAAATGAAAAGAGAGAGAGGCCGAAAGCACACATTTTAAAAGGGTATTATACAGGATTAATAGAGCTGACAAAATCGTTGCACACGATGTTCATGTTTTGTGTGATCATAGAGAAAGGATCCATGATGGTGTGATTAACCATACATGACATAACAAACCTGTGAACATTTGGGCTTAATCCATAGTGAGAGTCAGAAGAAAAATCGTATTTAATACCCTTAATCACTTCCAACGTTCTTGTACCTTTTTCACCCATTATCAATGCCCTCTTACCCTATATCAGTGCCTGCTGCAGAAACAATTTGAACTTTAACAACTGCTTACCATTTTTTCAATTGAGGTAATTTTTTACCCCCCACTTGGTGCCCTCTCACCCCCAGTTAGTACCTGCTGCAGAAACATTTTTAATTGTAACTGCTTGATCCATTTCTTTGTCTTTTATCACCTACTAGTTAGTACCCTCTAATCCCCTATCAGTTTTTTAAGCTTACCATTATTTTAAATAATTATCAAAAGCATCATAGGCTACATTAATATAGGCCATTCAGATCAACCCGATCTGAAAAACTGACTGCAACTGCACAAGGCACTTTCTCAGGGTGACTTCATTGCTAATCAACCATCCAAGTCAAAACAAACTCTGTCCCTTGTTGTGTGTTAACTTGTTCAATAAATTTGTTCCAGTTGTGACTCCTTTTTCGACGAAAGCCTTGGGTTGGGTTTTCTGACAACATACATTTAGCAGAATTTCTAAAACACTGGGCGCTTCACTGGAGCAGAAGAAGTCAGGGCCTCCTCTATTATTCAGATTATGGGATTTGTTCTGATAAACTACATGGAAAGAACACAAGTATCGGCAAACTATTTGAAACAGTTGTATGTTGAAAAAATGTGCTGTATTAGATTTTGGGTGGGTTTGAGGAGGTTTTTTGCCCCCCCCCTTTTTTTTGGGGGGGGGGGGGGGGCTGGTTAGAGCAATCCAGCTAGAGACCATCAAACAGACACTCCACCAGCAGAGGGGAGACCATAGACCATGTGACCTCTGACTTCACTCGAAAACCATAACATGATTCGCACACATACCGCCGGGCGGGCAGCTAGAAAGTGTATGCAATCTTACCATGACTAAGCGTCTTTTTGCCCGGCAAAACATGACATATACTGTGTTTTGTCAACAGAGGACGGTTTGAATACAAACATAGGTCACATCGTCTATAATATTATATACTCAACATCAACAAATTTTTAACAAAAACAACCCATCAAATCAATAAGCACCGTACTGTTGTACTGAGAGTGAGAGGTGTGCAAACTGGTCATGCTTTACATGGGATCAGGTACCACCTTAATCAGAGTCCAACAGTTTGGGTGTTAGGTTACTGGATGGTGTTGGATTTAGCTTTAGATCCTTGCACATCACTCAAAAGGGGCTTGGGTTTCAATTTATTCTATTGTTGATAGTACTTAAATAGCTTCCCTTTGAATAATTTGTTTCAAACTTAGTGCTATCAATCTTAAGTTCAGTACAGAGCCCAGTATCACAGAGAAATATTAAAGCACAAAAAGTAGCTAAGCACATCAACATTATGCTTACGAGAATAAAGTTACCATCCAAAATGCCCTGTCAAATGCACAAATTCTAACTGGTATCCTGCTAACCTTTGCTCAACATTTGCTAGCAAAATCAGACCTGATACTTCAATGTGCCCCCTGGTCATTGCCTTGGTGCCCTAAGTTGAAATGCTCCAGTAGAAATTTACAATCTCCTCATATAGGGAGCTCTTTACCAAGGAGAAATGCATTGGTGCCCTTTCCCTTTCAAAAAAGAAGCATGAAGGTCTGCAAAGTTGTCTGCTTTTAATAAAGCAGGTCTGAGAAAATAGGCCCAGGTTATATTTGGGAAGGTTATAAGTTTACAGGTCGTAGCCTTTGGTGTTCCTGAACAATGTTCTGGTAATAGACATTCTGATATTTCTAATGGAGGTCCCGTTTCCCCATGCCCCTTCAGGAATGAAATCCATGCTCGGAGGTTAGTCTGTCCCATTGGTCTGTCAACATCCTGAAGGCAAAAGTAAGGTGCAACGAGTCTGACGAAAGTCTTGAAGAAATACCTTTAAAACATAATCTTACTACAGTCATGGAGGAAGAAAATAAGATTGAATTTACCATCTGCAAGTCATCAGACATCAGCTTTTCTCATTTGTCTACTAATGTGCCTGGAATTACATTTCGGTTTTAGTTTCCTACATCCTCCAACATACTTGGGATAATTTCTTCATGGATGTCAGAGTTCACTGAAATCATTTAGATTCATATTGACAGCAGGCCTTCAAAAATAAAAATCATTTAATTCCATAATATCCAATAGCCATTTGCACAGCTTCTTCATTAGACAAATTTAAATTGCAACTAAAAACCTATTTGTTTCCTAAGTCACGTTAATTAGGCTCTCTTTTGATCCTTTTCTTTGTATAAACGTTTTTGTTTCGGTTTCTTTTCCTCTCCAGCACCTCGGATTAGTTTTCTAGATAGATGGCGCTATATAAATGCTTATTTTTTTTTTAAATAAATGCTTATTTTTATTAATATTATTATTATTATATACTAAATATATTAATTATTATTACTATTATACAAGAACAATTCTACTATGAACTAGTTTTCTAGTTTTTAGACTAGAAATATACAATTTTGTATATATCCTTTCCAATCCTGTAGAATAACCTTCACAGGGATCAACCATTTGAACGGACGTCATGCGCAGTATGTTGCCATACTCAAGGGATCAAAAGCATGTACGTTGTTACATGTTTAATGTAAAAAACACCTTTTGGATACAGCACATGCTGGGATTAAACTGCATGGAATTCTGTACTCACTCTCTCATGCTGCATCTCACAATAATGTTTCCCCAATCATGAAGAAAAAAAAATCCAGCGCATGACACACAATCAAGATGCACATAACAAAAACAGTTTTGAGAAAATATGACAGGCAGGCTCTGAGACAATCAAAGAAACACAAACCAACCACAATAGACTGGTTTTACGACAACCATCAAAACAGAAGAAAGACAAACTGAAGAAAACTGAGGAAGATCACAAAGTTCCAATCCCCACCCCAAAAAAAAGAAGATGATTAACAAAGGCACTTTAGCTGAATGGCAATTTAACGACATCAATAATATGAAATGATGATTGTCTTTTGATGAAGATGCAAGTTCTCCTGAATTGATCAGTAAAACAGTATTTGATCGTCCAACAGAGCTATCTGAATACACTGCTGAAGTGATCGGCTACATACATTTTGTGATGAAGTAGGAATAACAGTCACTAGATTGTTTGTGTTCCTTGAAAAACAAACTCAGAGGTTTCGCTTGTAACAAAATGAACTATTGATAAATGTATGATGCCACATAGTGACCTAATGTAGAGTGTTCACTATTGTTAATCAATCCTTTAGAAACCATAGTGGCCGGAAATGGCTTGTACCAAAATAGAGGCTGCAATTGAATGCTAGATCTGACCTACTTCCATATTACCAAGAAGGTCAAATTTTGTTGCAGACATTATTAAATTTACCCATTTTTATTTTAATACTTGAACTTACACTTTTGGTGTGATTGTTTGGCATTATAATGGTGGGGAAAGTCATAAAACAGCTTCAAATTGCTGTGTGACCGACATTTTACCCTTCCGTCCAGACGAAAGGGTAAAATGTGGGTCACATACATACATGTACAACTAGGAAAACAATCTACAGTGTTGTAAAGACTTTGAATTTGTTTGCATTTGTTTGCAAAAGAAACAAGGCTATTCTTCCATTGATTTGATACAAGTTAAACACCCTATGCAGTCCTGTATGTTTCGTTTTTAAAAGGGCACCACAAGGCATTTTCTCCATGGTAAAGGACACCCTATGAGGAAATAAAACTTTACTGGATCTGTCAAGGGCACCAAGGCAATGACATGGGGGGCATGGAGACAATCGCCTTTGTTGTCTTCATGATGCATCAGCCCTGTACCACTCACACATTTTTACATCTTTTACTTGAGACAAGTCCTTTTATGTTCCTCAAGGGAGCGGACTCAAAACAGTTCCCACACTTCAGAATGTAGCACTTTCAGAAATTGACATAAAAAAATGCACTCTCAAGAAAAACACACTGTAAATCACAGCGAATGTAACTCAAAAAAGAGATAACAACTGCAATTTAGAGCTGTTTTATGACTTTCACCACCAACAATGTCCTGTACACCTGGGAAACAAACATTTACACCACAAGCAAGTTTTGTTCCTTTTCGTACACTGGGACCGATTTCACACAGCAATATGATTCATAGATTTGTAACTTCTCAAAAATTTACTGACCATAAAAACTTCCGCTGTGATAACATGGGTTTGAAGCACTACAACTGTTAATAGTATAAACACTTTTGAGAAATGATTTCCTTCGAAGTAATATGGTTTGGATGATTTTCACCCTGCATCTGCCAACAAATTTCATGTGGGAGTTAAGTTCTCAGATTTCTTATGGGTTTGGTGTAGATTTCAATGCGGTTGGTACCCGCTGTCACCTCACTAAATGTGGATGGATTTATTGTTCTTGTGAAACTACAGCTGTGACAATTGTCTGGTGTTTTCTCAGCAAGACAGTTTTTACCTCAATTGTGACGTTTATTGAACTATACCTTCTGCTACCATCTTGCATATAAACCAATCTATGACCCTGCCTTGAATATGAGTTATCAATACTGCCATATTTATATGAGTTATCAATACTGCCATATTTATATGAGTTATCAATATTGCCATATTTACTTGTATTTTGACACTATACTGTTTGACAAAAGAGTGATTTGAAGTTAAAATAAATTTTAGCTCTTTGGGAAAAAACATAAGCCCTAGACAGTTACTGGATACTTTGTACTAGTCTTCAGGGGGTTATAAATTATACTAAATTTCATCCTGAGCTATGGTGTATGGACTAAAGGGTAGCACAGCTGGATGCTAACATCTCAAGATGCTAACATCTCAAGATGCTTACACAACACGCCAAGAGTTATTCAGTTGACTGTGGCGTTTGTGTGTACTACAAGAATTTCCATGTACATTGCACATGTACAGTCCAGAGCTGCATTACTACAGGGACTCATATTACAGTTGGTGTAAAATGGCTGACTACACTTGGGAAAAAACAAAGTGTTAATCTGTACCGTAATGATTAACTTGTTCAATCAAGTGCGTCTATTCATTGAGGTACTATTAATAAAATACTAGTTGTCCTGAGCTCTATTATAAAGGCCTGATATTATTGGTAATTACTCCAAATAATTATTGCCATACAAACTTAGTTGGTAATGAGCAATGGAAACATTATGAGAAACGGATCCCTCTGGAGTCACATAGTTTTTGAGAAAGAGTAATTTTTTCACTCAACTGAAGCCTTTTATTATGCATCTGAAAGCACACAAAAAGCTGTGCAACAAGGGTGTGTTTTCATTTATTATTCTCTTGCAACTTCAGTGACAAAATTGAGACCAAATTTTCACAGGTTTGTTGATTTAAATGCATAATGTTGGGATACACCATAGAGTAAGGACACTCTATGGATACACCAAGTGAGAATACTGGTCTTTGAAAATAACCAAACGCGTCCAGTTGAAAACTGAAAATAGAGCAAGGAACTGACACTGAACAAACACTAATGGCAAACATGTTCTGAACATGTGCAAAGTGGGGGCGTAGGGTACATACAAAATGTCTTCAACCAGGAAAAGTGTTCTCACGGAATGTCCACTGATTGGTAAACTTATCACTCCCTAAGGTACCTGTATGTGTGGAAGCTGAACTGAAGTTCCTGTATTAAATGACTTTACCATATGCTGTGATTGACAGGACGGAACACTTCATTGTCATTTCTTTGTTATTAAGAGAGATAATCACATCGCCAGATGATCCGATTTCAGTTCAAACCCTTAAAGTGAGACAAGATCCCTGCCACTCTGCAGTGGCCAGGGATTGTAGGAAATAGTTGTATAAATAGGCCTACCACAGATGTGTACCATTTTATTAAGTTGTATACATGTAGCCTTATACGATGAATGAAAACACGGAAGAAATATACGCGGAATTCTGGGTACAGACAGGTATCAACTTCTGGTCATAGGTGTATCATTAAAGGCACTGGACACTATTTGGTAATTGTCAAAGACCGGTCTTCTCACTTGGTGTATCTCAACATATGCATCAAATAACTAAGCTGTGAAAATTTGAGCTCAATTGGTTGTTCGAAGTTGCAAGATAATAAAAAATGTTTGAAAAAACACCCTTGTCAGATGAAGTTGTGTGCTTTCAGATGCTCGATTTTGAGACCTCAAAATCTAATTCTGAGGTCTCAAAATCAACTTTGTGGATAATAACTTCTTTCTCAAAAACTCTGTTACTTCAGAGGGAGCCGTTTCTCACAATGTTTCAACAGCTCTCCATTAACTCATTACCAAGTAAGGTTTCATGCTAATAATTATTTTGAGTAATTACCAATAGTTGGAGAAAAAATAACTCATAGTTACTTAGTTGACTTAACTTTAAAGAAAGTTTGAACTATAACTTGACTTGAGGAAGCTTAGCTTGGTTACAACACTGTTACAAACTGTGTGGTATGTCATGACAACTTAGAACAGGTACTCTGTGGCACCATCACCTTCAACACACACACAAATTCTAAACAGAAGTTGTTGTAGGCAAAGGGTCATTGATATTCAATCTCAGTCTTTTGGTCAAAATGAGATGCCATGGCAAAAACCAGCTGACAAGGCAATTTAATATCCTTTACAGTCAGCTGAATTTGTTCATGCTTGACTCTACTCCACATATTTGTGCTCATAAGATCTTGATTTAGGAAATCACCACCAAAACTGTTGAAGCCAAATAGGTATTATACAGGATTTGAGTATATTAGAATAATACCTTGAACTTTCATGTATTTTAAAATGAAACATCAGGGGTTCAGTAAAAGGTCACAGCATAGACCACAGTAGCCAGTGTCATTGAAACAAAATTGAAGAAAATGTTGGTATGTCTATCTGAAACAATAAATCAGAGACACCACTGCAATAGAAATGTTTGACTAACACAATAAGACAACCATGGTCCATTCTTCCTCCATGGAGGAGGATTTTCGAAATTTCTTTCTCAATGGTCCAACCACATTTTATATTTTTGCAGGTCTATAATTTTTAGAGTCCAGTCGGCCATACTCCAAGGGTCTACGCCCAGACCACCCATTCCTGGTTCATTTCACAGTGATTGACCTAACAGTGACCTCTGTGGGACTCTAGACAATAACTGACTCCATGATGGTTAACCCATGGGTTGACTATGTCATCACTTTTAGCTCCTAGTGTGCACCTTGGGGCATGTCTACAGTCCATCCATCAGTGCAGAGAGCAGGCAAATCTATTAGTTTAGCATGGTTTCTGGCAATTTCGGGGCTGTGCAGAGTTTGTACCAAAGCAGAGTTTTCCCCAAACTGTTTCAGTGACTAGCCAGCAGGACCAGTTAGCTTGTCATTTCACTAGGCTGTATGCTTTTTAATAGTCCATAATTTGTATTGAATAGGATGCTTTTCAACACTGGACTAGCCAGCCCACTACATGAACTTGAAATTTGACTGGTCCTCAGGTATTTTAACCACAGCGGACTGCCAAAGATGTTAAGGGAGAACCCTGCATAGTGACTATTTCTTTCTTGACTATGCTTCATAATAGTACTAATGGTACTAATAGTAGGCCTACTGATCGGGGAGATTCAAATGAGCATTATTTAATAAATAAAGTAAATGTACAAAAAATGCCTATTCCAAAAACAGTTCATGAGAACCTGCACAAAACCTTAACCAACTCTATTCATGACAAAATGGAATGGTTGGCCTTTTTTTGAACTATGGATGTATTTTTTTCAAATCTCTTCGGCAAAAGAAAAAGAAGAATTCTGGTACTGGAACTTGAGTAGAGGGGGTAAGCAGTGGGGAGTATGGGACAGCACAACACCAAACACTGGACAATCTGGCTGAAAAAAGGAAACTGAAGAAAACTGTGCATAAACCCATAGCTCTATTTTCAACCTCTCCTGGTCAATATAGGCCTACCAGTTAACAAAAACACCAGAAAACCAGTCAAAATTCTCTCAGAGATAATTCCATGTTAAAAAACCAACTGGTTCTGCTGGCCAGTTATTAAAATATTTAAAGCAAGCCCTGTTCCATAAAAAAATAGACTCACTACATCACTTCACATTAAAGTTCCTATAGGCCTACATAGTTAACTTCACAATTCCTTGGAATGCTAGTTAAGACCATCATACTTTATGTACTGTACAATGTACATGCATGAGGAATAATGAATAATATAATCACAGGAGTATAGGCTTCTGGTAGGACACAGCACAGGTGTTAAATATGGGAGATCATAACTGTTAGCCTTCAGTCCAGCTGTTTGTAGCCAGCCCTGGATGAACAAATCCCAGGGATCAAGTTTCTAACTCAGCTAGACATCAGTAGTGTATCCGAATTACAATAGTCTGGACTTGAAAGAACAAGACCTTGTATTAGTTCAGGGACACTTCATTAGGATGACTTGGAATTGTCTTGAGAAACAACTGTTAATCGACAGAGCTCTTTAAAATTTCTGACTTAGATCTGTATTACATTGGTGACAAATTTTGACGTCACAAGGCTGTTTTCGTAGTGAATGTTTCGCAGAGTTAAGCACAAGTCAACCGATGCAAATTATTTGTTGCGAAACTGCGTTGTCAAAATTCACATTGCATTCGCAGGAAGTATGAACCGGGCTTAACCCTTTTAATTATTTGTTTTACTCTCACACTGACGCCTATTAGGCACTGTATACTCAGTACTTTCCCGAGTTTTGTGACAAAACAAATATCAGGCAAATCACTGGGATTCGAACTCATGACCTTTTCAATGCAAGAGTAGGCTGTGTCTACCATTTAAGTCACTACCAGTCCATGGTTATACCACTGAGCTAGCCCAGTGGTTATAGAGGAAGTTTGAATCCTATGTGTATTGTTAGCAGAGGGTACTGCAATGATTTGTGTTAATTTTGAATCAGGGATAAAGACCTATTTGAATGAAAAACTAGAGCAAGGAAGGTCCCAAACAACTCCAACTTTGGGGTTATTTCCAATATCGTGCGATTCCCCCAGCATGCGGGCTGCCTTCAAACATGCTGCATGGCAGTTCAGATTCTGCGTTCGCACAACCACATGCAGGCAACACATCAGTCAACTACTGAACAAGGTCACCGAGTCCTTTCAACATGGTCAAGAATCAACAAGGAACTTTATTACTGTTGCATTTTAAGGTGTCAAAATATTTAGTTATCAAAATAGAAAATCCTGCCTTACAAAACAGGGGCTATTGTGTCTACCGGCAGGTTGACAGGGGAACTTCAGGCTATTGATAGAGTGAACCGTACACTTGAGTTCTCCTGAAAATATTGTTGTGACTGTCACCTGGTTCTTTTCATTTTCACGGTCAGTAAAAACCACAAAGTTGAACTATAAATAAATTCGTGTTGACAATAGTCAAATGCCAATTTTTAAAACCTTTATTTTGGGGACATTCATGAAACTGAGAAGGATGCCTTTTGTTATTTTAAAAGGGCAGGGTATAACCTTTGGTAATTACTCCAAAAATTAATGGCCCAAAAAACTTACTTGGTAAGAAGCATGGCAGCTGGCATAATAACAGTTTGAGATGTGATTCCCTTCTAAGAAGAGTGGTTGTAGAGATAAAAATAATTTAAATCTGAAATCAGATTGTGCAGGGCCTTTTCCAAATACAGATTATGATTATTCCTGCAGGCCTACATTTTCCATACAGGCCTACATCATGCACAGGTTCACACATTGGCTCGATATGCAAGGTAAATCCCAAGCACGTAAACCCAACCCTAGCCAATACAAGTTCAATGTCAAGTTGGTCTAAGAGTTTCTACCTGACATTATTGAGAGGTCCTCCGAATATCTTGTCTTACAAATGTGGATAAGTATTTCAGGCTATCTACAAAGTAACACACGTCATACCAAAGCGTGTATGTCAAGTATGGAAATAGACGTCACCTGGAATGAAGAAACCATAGAGCCAACCTGGAAAATTTGTCCATTTGATTATTCAATTGAACCTACCAGCTTCTAGATGACTTTACAATATTTCCCCCCAAGATATTCCAAGGCCATTCAGAACAAAATTAACTTTTTGCCCAGCAAGAATAAAATGCCCAACCCACATGGGAGATATTTGACCCACTCCGTGAAAACAGATCAGAAATGTTTTGTATCCAGACCATTTTTTATACCACTACGGGTTAAAGGTGCTAATCGTAAGCTTTCTAGAGTAACTGAGAATTCCCTCTTGATCCAAAAGAATGTTATAGTTTGTTGACTTTCCCAGATCTAAAATATATGATGTCTCTTTTGGGAGAGCAAAGGGCAAAACTTCTGCGGCCAAAAGCCTTAACTCTTCACACCGCCATAAAGACTTTAAGTAAACCAAACTTGTAATTGAGTTTCAGGGTGTTGGTGTATGGAGCGAGGTGGAACCTTGGAGTAACCAGGCTGTATGATAAAAATACTGCAAGTGACTAATGCTACAGGAAGTGAATAAAATTGTTAATTTGACAGGAGGGTTATCCTCTCAAAATGCATGAATGTGTTTGTTTTAAAAGGAACATCAATGATCAATTAACATAGTCCCTACAAATCATGTTAGTGTTGATAATAAGGTAGTTAACATGCAATAGACCGATCCGCACGTGTGAGCAAGAACACGTGAGCCTCTCCAATGCTTTTCCGCACAACTCTGCCGTGCGTGCCAAGCATACGCTAGCAAACACTCAATTTGCAGAAACAACCCCCCCCCCCATTCGGATGAACCCCTAAAATCACAAAGAAGTAAATGAGAGAGCTTGTTCCAATTTAACCATGACTTTGCATCACGATCAAGCTTGACATAGTTAGCAGTAGTCATAAAGTACTCAGTACTTTATAATGAAATATAATAATAAGCATAATGATCCAAATCAATCAAAATAGATGTTCAAGGCACAGAGAAAAGCAGACAATGATACAAATTACAAAAAACAAGTGAAAAGAAAGCAACAACAAGATGGCAAAACAAACAAGAGTAAAACATTCAACAATAAATAACAACAAAAGGAAAAGAATAGTCTTGAAAGTAACTTTGAAAGCATAACTTAAGTTTAAAATTTAAGTGTTGAGGGGGGGGGGGGGGGGGTCATTTTCCATGATGCAGGTATAGCAGGATGTACATTAATGGTAAAAACAGCACAACAACCTCACTGCCAGTACATTAATAGTACATCCACAACTAACCGACTCCTTCAGGGTAGGGCAATGCTCTCTAAGCGACATGCTCTGCTGATGCCTTGCTAATGTTTTACTAATTAGCGAGGGATTAAATGTTCAAGTGACACACAGGTGATACCCAGATTGGGTTTGTACTTGAACGTGTACACGTGTAATTTTTATATTCTTGGATAAAAAGGTGTAGGCGTACAGTGTACATGAAACTGTGGACTGGGTACATAACAAGTTCAACACATTAGGCCCTACATGTAGCTATTTCATGAATGTGGAGCACTGGTTCAATCATGGATTCAACACTTTTTGTTTAAAACTATTCTAAATATTTCAAGCAATTCAGATTTGTTTTAGGGAAGCTCATACTTTGGTTATGTCATGACCCTGACAAATTGTTGTAATTTCTAATCTGAAAGTCTCTTTGTTATAAAGATGATGATGGTAGTAAGTTTCCTTTGAAATTATTTCATAAAAAAATATGTCCCGGTTGATTAAAAACCAATAAAAGTCTGTCGACAAATTTGAATCTCTGAAACTCCCCTCAACAAGGAGAGTTTCAGAGATTTAAATTTCTGCAGATTCTGTTTGCTTTGTCCTTGGTCTCCATAGTAAATCATTGGCAGGGGTCTGGTTCTGCACAAAGTTTCAAACAATGACACTTTTTATACTTTGGGATAACTTTGATAGCCACTGTTCAACTTGTAGGCATATTCCTTGTTGTAAATGTCTAAAGATTTGAGATAAAATAAATAAATATTAAATATGAGCCCAAATGTTCCCACAGTTGGAATTACAGATCTGCGGCTTAAGCTTCAAGATAAAATAAATAAATATTAAATATGAGCCCAAATGTTACCACAGTTGGGATTACAGATCTGCGGCTTAAGCTTCAATTAAGATCTACTCAAACTTAAGGACTTAGTAAGCGGCTTAATTTCGTTTGTGTCCACATTGTACCATATAATAGGTTATCTGATTTATCAGTCAGCTTGGGTGAATACACACATTCATTGTATCATTGGTATCATCTTAAAAGCAGGTACCAACTATTCAAGTTCCAGCCAGTTGATCATCAGACTAATCTCCTCAGACAGATCAGACATCAGAAGAGATTGATAGGATTTAGATTAGAGAGCAATTCTACAGTGTGCTCTATCACAGATCACAGGGAGCCAGGACATGAACTTTACTTCACAGTTCAAGGCTCAAGCTAGTGAACTCATGGCATTTCTTCACAACCAACAAGACAGCGGCGTCTACCCGACCTACGTGTAATTTCTTGATACATCACAAATCTTATCAATTACAAATAATTACGTCATTCAAGCAGGATTAGTTAATAACTGACCTTACAGTTCAACTCTAGGGAAAGCTTTTTATTTTAAAGGGGCAACCCAAGGTACAACATTTGGGTAGTTTTTAAAACCTTTCATACAGTCAGGCACTTTACTCTCACAAGAACCATTGTTGTTGGTCTATTGTATTGTGTATGCACCTAAAAGAGCCCAGAAAATCACTCCACGTAAAGAGAAGGGGCTGGGTTTGCCCATACATGTACGTTTTCTTGGTATAACTTTCAAGGTGTTGTGTATGGCTGCTTCCTCTCTTACCATTATCCTTACAAATCTCCACCAGATTTGATAATTCAGTGCCAAGAAAGTGTTATTTGTGACATGGACAAGGCAGATGTTAAATTACTGTTTGCTATTGTTTTATTACAGAATTGGTAAAACAATTATCTAAGGTAATAAGATTACATAAAATTAACACGGTCTAATCATGATTCCTTTAATGATTGCTGAAATTTTGCCTGGTGTGGTAAAGTTGAAATATCCAGGGTAAACATTGGCCTCGGTGACATCCTGTTTTCTATTCCAAAAAATGGACTCCCATACACAGAATCTTCAGTTCCCAATGAACGTTATCACTGTTATTCTCCAGGTTAGGTTTATATTGACAGGGCTAGCCATAATAACCTTTGTCTGTATCATTGTATCATGTATACCAAGCCCTGAACTGTGTTCTCTGGAGATCAAACGACTAACCAATGTTGATTTCATTCATCCTGGGGGAATGAAGCCCAGAACAGTATCAAACTTCTCCTGTGGCTCTCACATACATGTAAAGTTCATACAGGTTACGAGAATACCTCTAGAAAATATCTTTTAAAGATTGTATGCCATGAGATCTAGTCATACTTAATTGTTTATACAATATAAACAATTAAGTTTTGCAAAGAAAATAAAAAATCTGGACAGCCAGAAATCAGAAATTAATCAAACACTACTACACCCTCTAAAAAATACAAACTAGCAAAGATAAAAGTCACCACAAATAAGAAAAACTATGTATGTAACACAAACCAACTTTCATAGAAAAAAATGGTTCTTAAAATCAACTTTCACAAGTTCAAACTTGCCTTGGGGCCCTTAAATACACCTGAACAAACTGCTGATTTCTAGTAAAAATCTACAGTTACTGCACCGATACTTGACCATGGTGGTGGCGCCTAAGTTGTGCTTAAATACCAACCACTGGGAGTAAATTAGCTGTGAGTGCTTCCATGTTCTACTTAAAATAATGTCACGACTGTAAGGTCACAGAGGACAAGCAGGTAACCCCTTCGAAAACGAAGTATACTTTGCTTTTGAGAAACATTTACCCCATTCACAGCAACGTGAAACTTATTACTATATAAAAAGAATAATACTGAAGCCTTAAAAAGTGCTCTGATATTTTTATTATTAAGGTACTCAAGTCGCCTTCAAAGAGAAACATTTTTAAGACAGGTTTTGTCTTCCTCAAGGACGCTGTGTGTAATAAACCTGATAAACTATAATTTCATTGCTTGCAGAAGGACAATTTTCAGATTAAAGTATGATTTATTTTAAAGGCATGTTTTTAGGTAATTTATAGCAATTTCTACCTCCATGGTTATAGGATGAATGAAGGAAATGGTTGCAATACCAAGCTCAGTAATATAATCACATCCTAAACGACCCCCTGACATTTGTTTTCAAATCCTTGGCACATACAGAACCCCCTCCAAGTTGCAGGAAATGGTCAGACACTCCTCAGCCAAGAAGGGTACCACCAATTCATTGACCTCAATTAACCCTAAATTGGTACTTGCAATAACGTACAGCCCACTGCACTCAAGCCAAAGACAGGCATACTAATTATAATTTTGCCAATGGGAGGTCATTATCGTTGTTGATAACCGCAGTTCCGGTTTTCTTTAAAAGTATTTTAGAAGCCCCACAATTTATATTTCAAATTAAATATTTAATTTTTGTACACAACATACAAATATTACCGTAAGTCTTCTTAAAATAATGTTAAGCCCCAAAGAGCGATTTTGTTCCTTAAAATAAACCACAGTTCCTGTTTCTAGAAGACCCTAGACTATTTCAAAACAAATTATTGCACAATATATAAATATTACCGTAAAGCCCGATTCATACTTCCTGCGAATGCGAAGCGAAATTGATGTGAATTTGACGTCACAAACCTCCTTTCGCACCGATATTCACAAGTGAGTTGAGCAAAGTTGAACTGCTGCAAATTATTCGTTTGTGACGTCAACATTTGTATTGCATTTGCATTCGCAGGCAGTATGAACTGGGCTTAAGTCTTCTAGAAATAATGTGAAAGCCCACACAGCGCTTATGGTTCTTAAAATACAAACACTTAACAAAGTTTAGGGCTGTACATAATCACATTCTATTGTCATAAAAAAGGATTTGCATCCATTGAACTCTTGATTTGCACTAAAGCTTTGCAGCAAACTTCTGATATTACACAAGTATTGATTGATTATTTATTAACTACTTATTTGATCAATTCCGTCCGGGAAGCCAAGGATTCTCAAAAAATGGAACTTAATCACTAGACTAGCCAAGCACCACCTTGGAGATAAGAGAAGACAAGGAAGGAAGCATCGGTTTCAGATCTTTGAGGAAAACCCCCAGAGAATTATTCCAGGAAAAACCCACACATCAGGTAGATCTTGAAAAGCCAATCCACATAGAGCCCCGGTGGGACTCAAACCCGGATCAGAGCAATGAGATACGAGGAAAGATACCACTACGCCACCCCAACTACCCTTTAAATTTGAACACCCTCAGAGATATTCCAGGAAAGAAAACACACATCAGGTAGGGATTGAAAACCCAATCCACAAAGTGCCCCCAGTGGGATTCGAACCCGGATCCTAGCAGTGAGACACGAGTAAAGAAACCACTACACCACCCAGACTACCCTACAAATTAGAAAACCCAGAGAATTATTCCACAAAAAAACCAACACATCAGGTAAAGATTGAAAACCCAATCCACATAGTGCCCCCAGTGGGATTCTAACCTGGATCCTAGTGCCAGTGTTGAGATGCGAGAAAAGATACCAACTACGCAACCCGACCAACCCATTATTTGCTTCTTTTGAACAAGTTTAAACAATGATTATTATAATTTTCAGAAAGGCTTAAAAGGTTTTAAACATACTTTTTAAAACTACTTAAATTCAAAGGATAGAGTGAAGAAAAGCTTCTAAAAGATTAGTACCAACTTTGAATTTTGAAACTTTGGAATTACCCACTTAAAGGTAAATACTCAAAATAATTGTTAGCATAAGGAGCATTGGAGGATTGTTAATACATAATATAAAACATTGTGAGAACTGGCTCCATCTGAAGTAATGTAGTTTTTGAGAAAGAGGTAATTTCTCACTAAAAAAAAAAGACTTCAGGCCTGAAACCTTTTCTTGGAATCTGAAAGCACACAAATTGTGCAACAAGGATGTTTTTCTTGCATTATTTTCTTGCAACTTGGACGCATTTGTTATTTAATGCATATGATGGGATACACCAAGTGAGAATACTGGTCTTTTGACAATTACCAAAAGTGTCCAATGCCTTTAAACTATGCACTGTAACATGTACCAATGGCATGTACATACGGTGAGGTTAAAGGCTACAGAGTGAGTTTATGCAATGACAGTTGACAGTGGGTGATAAGACTTCCACATGACAAAATGTCACTCATCACTGCAGACTTTTTAATTTCCCCTTGTGATGTCATACCACATGAGAGTTACCTTCATAAGTGCAAGAAGGGCCCAGTGCTTTCAATACATTGAGGGGAGGAAATGCATGAAATGGGGCAATTACGTACAGACAGCAGAAAATGGACAGATTTAGGCATTGAAGGTTACCAATGGTTGTATTAGAGTGGCACTCAACTAGTTTTTAGAAGTTCTTGAAACAATGTCGAAACAACACAACACAATTAATCAATCAATCAAGAACATTTCCCTTAAAACGTGTGTTAGAAAAGTTTTTGGTTGACAATCAATAATGACTAAGACTTTGTTTAATATCTAAAATGGTAGAAAAATCTCCACTGTGAACATGTAAAGTCAATTGCAAACACATGAGGATTAAATCAATTTGTGTACTTAAACTCTGGTAATATGTGCACAAGTTATCAGGAAAACTGAGTAAATAAAATTATAAATGCTAAGTATCAAAATGGCTTGAAACACTGCCCTGATGGTGACACATGGTATCATGATCTTTTAAGGCCATATCACCATGGAGCTATCACACAGGGCAATTTTTTTCGCAGACAACTTGGAGGCAACTTACTGCACAGCATGAACAAGGAACACTAAAGAAGTTCAAGAGACATTCTTCTACCTGTAACTCATTATCCTCAGGAAAATCACGAGAAGATTGAAATGTGAATGAATTTCCTCATTGGAAATTTCCTCTTGTACTGTGGCCTTTAAATAACAGCATCTGAATAATGGGAATTAGAAGCTGAAAATCTTTCTGTTTTTAGATCAGTCTGGTCCGGAATTCTTGGTTTAGCCACAGGATTTTGAGGCTTGCCAAATAATTGGGGACAACTTGTGGGTAATCAGTCTTCCTGAAAGACTGTAATCCTTTGGATATTCTTTGGCTATGCTAAAGAAAGTTGAAAGTTGTTGGAAGCAGGTCAATAGATCAAGTGAACCCAGTCACTAAAAATCACTCGTTTAAATACAGACGCAGGTAGCTGTGGTAATCAATACAGAACAATTGAAAGCATTGTACTAAATGAGTATAAATAGGGGCCATTCAGAATAATCAATGTTAAAAACAGCCTTTTTCCCCAGAATTTGAGTGGGTGCTAGGTGGGTGAAAATAAATAACTGAAAATCGAATCCAGAGTACAATTAAAATATGAAGAAAAACAAAAAATTTAAGGTGAAATAGTAGTTCTTCAATGTACTATAAAGTCACCTATATCAATATTCAAAAATCAAAATTTGGTGTGAGTGGGTGGTTGCTGGGTCCATGGAAACAATTTTGGGGAAAAAAAATGAAACTTTTAAACATTGATTACACTGCTACATATTGTAAACAGAGAAACTCTGAATGGCTCATTTTGGACAGTAGGTCATTGGTTATTTACTTACACATGGTACACAAGTTTCATTTTTAAAAGTTGTGGGTGAAACTACACACATGTATTTGTACAATGCAGCTCTTTAGACTGCTCTGGCACTTTCCAGTAAATCCTGTGTGAGTGGATCATGTAGGAATGATGCCACAGGGCTTGGCATGGTGAACACATCGATTATGGTAAAACTGGGTTAAACCACCAATGATCAACACAGTCACTATTTATTTAACAAAATGCCCATGGCTTCACCCAAAAAATATTCCCGTATTGAGTCGATTTAAACCTTCCTGAACATCAAGGATGAATGGTCGGTCTCTAAAGAGCTCCATCAAGTCCCCCGTTATTTAGAATGGAATGTTTTGAAATCTGTTGCTAATTTGGATTTGTTTATTACAGTCAGGCATGATATTTGTTCCTTGCAAAAAAGGTAGGAACATTTTTTTGATTACAAGGGCTGACCTACATCATGTGCATATGGGTGTAGGCTCTAATGGACTTAACAGGTTACAATCACGACTTCTCTGATTTTTCCAAGGGCAACAAACTCAGAAATCAGACTAAAGCCAGAAGAATATCACGTCTGTACATTTGAACAATGAAAGCATGGCGGCAGAAATATTGAAAAGCTTAATTCCCTCTCCAGGAGATCTATAACTTGTACTTCACAAAAAGGATATTAGGATTTTGACCTGAATACCGTCCCAAATCAACTGTTTTTGTTGAACCATTCTCTGGTTTATACCCTGGACAATCGATAAATCAGCAAATCCCAACAGTCCATAAGACCTTAGATTATGATTCTTCCAGCAGATGTTTCTTTTTTTTCACCAACAAATACTCAAAGACCATTTGTAAGATTACTACCACCAGTGACCAGATGAAAGGACCCTTACAACGATTTAAAAATACAAAGAAATCAATAAATATCCTGAATGCATCAGAATAGGACCATCAGCTAACACATAATAGCCAAAATCAGGATGGGCTGACGTTTCCTTACTAAAGGCTAAAAAAGAAAGACTCTGATGATAGAGTCGGAACTTACTATATTTTTGGAAAAGTAAACATGTTAACTATGAGATTAGGCAATGCTGGAGTATTCATAATTGTATAGTTCTTTCAAATACATAACTTCTGGTGGAAGTACAATACTGTAGTACAATCTTTTATGCTTCAATTTCAAAAGTGTACAAATGTTGGCTCACTGAGGTATTTAAAGCTATTAAAATACCATTATTGTACCCTATAGATCCTTCCCAGTAGGTATGCCTGCAATTGACAACTTCAATACATGAACCTCTATAACTCTCATCTCGTGATAGTGATCTTGTGTGGGTGTTCAAAAGATCATGAGCTTGGAGCAAAAATTGTATGAAATTATACAAATCGGTCCAATAGTTCTCCATTCACGTATTTAATAATGTGGTATAAATTCCAGGGCTTGCGTGGGGAAAAAATTGAGGAAATTGGGGAAATTTTTAACGGGGCAAAGGCAGTGGGACACACCACAAGTCCCAAACCAAGACCACCGCAAGTAATAATAGACCATGGTTACCATAACCCATTTGAAATTTGAGATTTTGATTTGTTGTACATACACATGTGTTTCAAATTTCACTAAACCATTTGTTAGACCTACATGAAATAAGACGCTGTGGTTTTTAAAGCAATATTTCGGTGAAATACATTTAAACAAATTGTTGGTACAAGGTAAAATGTAGACCTTTTTTAGGTAACTTCCTAAGTGATATGTCAATATTGTACATCATACACAATGCTGGAACTATGGGTCAAGGCTAGTATATGTTGGTATTTAAGTGATGATTAAATTTTTGGCATAGGTTTTGGCAAGGTACGATCAGCAATGGTATTGAAGGTCTCATGCCCACTGGCCTAAACTGTGAACACATCAGTGTGTGAATTTTCTTTTAGGTTTTTTTTTCTCATTCAAAAATGCTGTGTAATTAAGGAAGGAAGTGCAAATGACACAACAGGAAGTTCAATCGAACACGTTCTTTACCATTCCACTTTATTTACTTGAAAACAAACAAACAAAATCCCAATTTGCCAGACTCCCGTTTTGCACAAATCACAAATGAAATACTTAAAAATAAAAATCACTTGAAAAGAAGCCCGGTAAAGGACGCAGACAGGCACGTACAATGCAGAGGAAACCGGGTCTTGGTTTTAGCACAAAGAAATTTCACACGTACTTGAGTCTATTGAAATAGCGTACAATGGAATAGGGTATACAACTACTGCGATCACAATAGGAGGTAGGCCTTGATGAAAGTGTGGTACACGTTTAGTTACTTTACCTGTGTTGTATGAATGTTTGATGTCTGGGACATCTTATATCAACATTGGCAATGAGGCGAACTCTTATTCATTACTTTTTGCGATAAGCCATTCATGAATACTAGCCTACTGAGTGATATGTCTGAGTGTTCATCAAACTTTGCAATTTTAACATTTTTGTCCCAATAAACAAAGAGTAACCATGGAACACATTTAATTTATTCCTTTGCCTATTATAAAAAACCTCCTCAAAAATATTGAATTTTCACGCATCAAATAAGTCGATCTAGTAACAACATAAAATGTTTCAATTCTATAAAATAAATTGCAAGCGTGGAAGATTCTTTTGGAAAGTCAACGCACCAAATGGGCATATCAGCTGTATACCCAAAGTTTTCATAGCTGGCATACATTTGTGTGTAATTTTACCACAAATGACCAATTTCATTGTCAGAAAGCATTTCTCTCGAAAGAAGCTTTTAGTTCTGGTTCTGAGCAGACCTTCGAGTCTTTAAAGAAAACTGTTCACCCCAGTTCATTTATTAAACTTTTCTTGCATCAATGAAAAACTAGCTCAATGCAACTCCTCTGGGCTTCTGGCAATCAATGGAGCGAGTTTGTGTGAGGTGGGCGGGGCTAACAGTTAAACTATGTCAAACTTAAAAACAGGATAAAAATGTAATATAGGCAGGAGCAGGGCAAAGCACTTTTCACACATTTATCATACATTTAGATCTTTGACGACATCACGTGTGCAGACATCTCACAAACTGTCTTGCATTGTCTTCTTGAATGTTCAACAAATATAACCACAAAATAAACAGTAAAACCAACACGGAAGGAACTACTCCAAATTAATTGGCAGAAATCTCAGACAAAGACATAACTCACTTTCACACTTTGCTTGTCTCTTACAATTTCAATACTATTGTATCACGGTGTGAATGACACACTAAATTATGTTTGTTGTCTCATTCATAAGAGACCATAAGGATGTTTCCTCCTCATTATTATCTACTTAAAGGGAAGGTACATGTGTATGTTTAATAACCATTCTTAGAAGTATAATGGCCATAAAACCTTGCTTGGTTAGAACTACAGCAAATTTTGATAGTATAAAGCATTTCGAGAATCATTTCCCTTTTAAGTAATGTGTTTATGGGAAAATGTATTAGTTTTTATCCCCCAAATTAATTTGAATCTGAGAAGCGTTACTGGCAGTAACAGTACAGGTAGGCTACCTCTCAGGGCTGAGATGGTTCTTAAATCTTGTGATTGAGTTAGCCCGGTGCGCTACATATTTGGCAGAACAGGCTGTATACTCCCAAGGAAGCTGAGATGGTTTTATTTTCTACTTCCATCACCAGCCCAATGACCACGGGGATTTAAGGAGCCATTTTACTAAAATGTAAGGCCGTGTCCGAATTGGCAGCTACAGCTAGATTTATGCTTTGTCATGTGTTGAGGTATAGAACGTTCTTCTTAGCAACAGCCGTAGGTTATGGGTTAGATTCCAGCAAGAGGAGACTAGATTTTTATTTTAACTAGAATTGGTAGCTGAGCGTTCGAGGTCATTGTTATGGGTAAGCCCAAAGTTGTTTTACTCCAAGAATGACTCCAAGTTCATTTCAAATTCTCAAACACTTAGAAAAGGGGGTATCTTAATATTTCAAAACACCAGCTGGTGAAAA
The DNA here is from genome assembly GCF_902459465.1 of Asterias rubens. Taxonomy (NCBI): domain Eukaryota; kingdom Metazoa; phylum Echinodermata; class Asteroidea; order Forcipulatida; family Asteriidae; genus Asterias; species Asterias rubens. The sequence goes on from NC_047067.1 coordinate 14,279,514, forward strand.
GGTGTATGCATGCCATTTTTTAATTTTTTTTATTGTTTCAGCTCCATTCTTGTTACATATCTTCAAAGTCGTTGACTTGGAGTGACCATGGAGTTGACTGACTTTCAAATGAACTATGTTCTGTCTCACGCCTCCAGGAAGTTTTAAGGAAGGAACAGTTGCAGACATTGTATGTACAAACACAAACTTTTAAACATTCTATTGCAATCAAGATGTTATCAGTTAACATGAATACAATTCATTGGGGACCTTAGTTGATACAGATGAATGATAAGATTTTTAATTGTTTCCTTACTGGGTGACACAAAACTTCCGAAGCTGCAGTAGCCTCCAAGGACTTTTTGTTTTTGCAAATTTTGTATCACCAGGCGACAAGACCAGAGACTCTACTTGTGGAACAGGTACTGGCAGTGAAACTTGTGAAGTGCAGAATGTCTCAAGTAATACGATGAGTAATATTTTCAATGTAATTTCTTATTAAAGAGAAAACCTGAATCAAGGAACCTAAATACCCCAAGAGCTTTGACAGAGTACAGAGCTGCCAACATTTGAATCTTGTAATCAGGGAGATTTTGTACCACAATCCTGGAGATATTTGGAATTACATTCAAGTTTGCTCATAATGGGAAAATTTAAAGATTGGTTTATTTTCAGGGAACTTTCTACAGAATAAGGGAGAGGTGACAATATGTTCAACAGTTGAAAGATTACTCTTTAAGACACCTAGCTAGTCACTTTTAAGTGAGGGGGATGAGCTTCTGTCAGTCAGAAGCAGCCCTTGTTCTTCTGCGCTGCACAGCTGCTCTAACAAACGTAAACACCTGTTTTGTGTAAAACCTCAATCTAATCATCTTCTCTGATGAAGAAATTTGCCAAGGACAACAATAAATTTCTTTCAGTAGATTAAAGTTTCCATTACTCACTTCTCATTCATCACTTGTTCTCCTGATGACAAATAAAGCCTACAGGTTAAATTGAACCACATATTCAAAAAAACAGAGGTGATTCACTGGCTACAAGGTGAAACTGCACACCTACCTCAATTCAATTCAATTCAAAGGATGACTTAGTTCTTAATTCTGATGAAAACTAATGTGACAAAGTAAAAATAACATTTAACCAGCGAATGTTTCGCAGAAGTTGGGCACATTTCAACTGATGAGATTTGTTTGTTGAGAATTTGTGACGTCAAAACTCGCTTTGCATTCGCATTCGTATATTATATGAAGTATGAACCATGCAGGCTTTCGTAGCAGTAAGCAAGATAATCTGTTAAATAGAGTATGTGGGTGTTTTGATAATCAGAAAGAAGCTTTGTACTTACTTTGTCTTCCAGTTCCAGCTTCTGTCTGCATCGGTCCTACGCTGATGATCAAACCAGCACACAAGCATGCAATCAGCACCAGTGGCCTTAGAGCATGTACTGTTGTACGTTTCTCCATAATGCCTACAGGAACAAGAGAGTTCATCAATATTAACACCCTTAAAACATTTATTTTCTAATCTGAAGACCTTTCAAGCATAATATCAACACCTCTATCCTCACAGGGAACCATCTATACCCCAGAGTGAAAAGAATTATAATAGGACACTGATTATTATTTTTTTTTTTCAATTATTATTCATAGATACCCAGGAATAGAAGTTTTAAAAGAGACTTGACTTCAATTACAGATGTTCCTTGATTACCCTTTTTAACAAAAGGGCACTGTGATTAAAGAGTAGTGACTCAATCTTCAACAACCATTCATAAATACCCAAGGCAGTTTCGCTACTCCTATTGGTGGAGAGCGCGTCACATGGGGGTGTTTAAACGGTTGATAATGACCAGCTGGAGCTGTTTATAACCGGCTGGCTTCTGCGTGTATGCTAACGTACACCAATATTATCACGTAGAACGCAATTCATAGCTATTAGTAACACGCAACCCATGCGCATCAAACAAATTCTTCACAAAGTTTTTGAAAAAAAATATTTCAAACCTCAAATTTTCAATTGTCAAAGTATCTATAATTGTATCTGTTAATGTTTTTTAAAAAAGGGGCATTTATGAATGGGAATTGTACGTTCTTAAACGTCCGTTTAAAACTTGCAGGCTCGTTGCAGTGCGATAAACACACAGCAACAACCCTGCTGGTATTAAACGGCCGTTTAAGAACTTGTCGCTACCCTTTTATTACCTTATAAATTTAAAACCCTTGCATGGTTATGGCCATGCAATAAAGGAAGTCACCTTTGCTCAGTTCAGTCCTTTATCATCACATGGCCATGAACATAGGCCTACCAGTTTTAAACAGCCATAAGACGAAAGACCTCATCACCACCCCCTAATTAAAACAAATGACAGTGCTCCTTTCAAGTAAGCACATAATTAACACAAAAGAACTATAGTATGATAAATTCAAGCATTTGACAGATGCAAGCAAACCGACTCCAACAAATCGACCAAAGGCCAGAGTGGAAATTCTTTTGGAAGATTACATGGTAAGTCTGGAAGTCTCACAGCATGATGTGTCCCAACTATGTTCCATTGAATCAACTTATGCAACAGAGATTGCCAGTTGTTGCTTCATTGCATGTTTTGGTTGTATTTAATCATTGATGACCATGGATGTTAACTAATGGATGTACATTCCTCCATAATATAACAAGCCCAGTCAGGTCTAGTCCTACTTCCTGCATGCTGGGAACCAAATTAGTTAACAGAACTTCTAAACAATTAGTTAAGTTGTCATGTTGTTGATGAACAGACCCCACCCCAACCCGTCCCGTGTCCCCCCCCCCCCCCCCCCCCAAAGAAAAAGGCCAAACAAAAACACCTGCTAAAACATTAAGGGTTATATTTCTACATCCATGTTATATTAAAGACACTGGACACTATTGGTAAATTGTCAAAGACTAGTCTTCACAGTTGGTGTATCTCAAAATGCATAAAATAACAAACCTGTGAAGAGCTCAATTGGTCGTCGAAGTTGCGAGATATATGAAAGAAAAAACACCCTTGTTGCACCATGGTCACACGAAGTTGTGTGCTTTCAGATGCTTGATTTCGACTCTTTTTCGAGACCTCAAATTCTAAATCTGAGGTCTCGAAATCAAATTCGTGGAAAATTACTTCTTTCTCTAAAACTATGGCAGTGCAGAGGGAGCTGTTTCTGATAATAATTATTTTGAGTAATTACCAATAGTGTCCACTGCCTTTAAGCACAGGGAATGAATTTGTTTCCAACTATTCAGAAATTAAGTCCACCTTAACCAAAAGATCCAAACCATTTTTAAATACAGATAGAAATGTAGTTGTGATAATCTGAACCCTCCTCCTGACGGTATACGATTACAAATAGCAACTAAAGAAATGTGTTCTTTGCAGGATTGCAGGACAGCTCTCACAAAATGTTGCTACAAATTACATGGTTTGAATTAAGGCACAGTTCCAATTAAAATGTGACCAACAAAAGCAGGACTCAAGGTTACTTAATAGATTAGCAAGAGCTTAGCACAGATATCTTGAGATAATAAATACTACAATGTATCAACCATGGAGCTACAACTATCATTCGACTTTGAACCAAACCAATAAACACATTCCATCAGTGGTTGCAGGGGGGTGTTTTGGGCATCATGGAAGGTGTTAATTATGTACTGAGGCAAGTAATTTAAAATAGGATCTAGTGTCATGGTTGGCTGGCCGTAAATCCGGAAAGACTACTTTGTTAATGAATAGGGTGTGAATGGAAACCGGTTCAATGACCATACCACCTTAGGGAACTGTTATGGTGTAATATAAATTCCTCTCCTAACCGAGGCTTTCAAGCGTGGATGAAAAAGGATAATAAAAGTTTGAGGCTAAATCATAAATGACGAGATGAACTAAAGCAAACATGAAGTTAGACACAGAAATTTAGATTATCCTTCCATTTACTAGTTGCGATAACGATAAAGTAACTACCTTCCATTGTGTCATGTCTATTTGAGTTTATAGTTTACCATTTCTTTATGTTATGACAAGCATAACCTAAGGTGCTAATAATATATTTTAAAAAATTACATGATAGGAAATTAAATTTACAACCCCATTTGTGTGGCCAACTCTGAACAAGGATTAAGAGTGTTGGCCATGCCACACAAGTTGGGCTAGGTAAATTACTGACTAATTTTCCAAGAAGTTAAATATTATAAATAATAATCTCCATTGATTGGTAAAGCTTTTTCTAAAGCAAATAACGGAAAAACGATTTAAAGAGCTAGGCAGTGGAATTTAACCTTGTTCTTAAGGCAATAAACTATGTCAGCCCGTGTCACTGTCGAGTGTCGTCCTCCTTTTGTGTCTGTCCGTCAATAGTATAGTGTCACCATTGGTGACTTTGGCCTCTCCATACTAATTTTTTGAACTAAATACATATACAAATGTCAGAATTGGGATAATCTTCCGCACGTCGCCACCAATTTATCCGCCGTTAATTAACTCCAAAACCACAGAATGTAGCTCCATGGTCTGTGCTCCATGGTCTAGGCAATGTAGGCCTACATTTTCATCAAACACCAAGTGAAAAACAGTTAATAAAAAATGTGTCACTCACCCGGCTTTTTGTAGTCTATCTTCAGAGCAGACGACTCTGACGTTCGTCTCCGAAAAAGGCAAAGTTGACGTCAAAATATCCAAGAAGTTTATCTTTCTACGTACGACACATTTCTTTAGCACTCTCACTCAGCGAAGTTTGTAGAGCTCACTGGACCAGTTTAACAGCGTCCCTACCTATCAAACGATCTCAAAACTTGGTCCTAAAAGGGACTTTTTGAGAAGAAACAGTAAGATAAAGGGCGGACCTCGACTGGCTCCCCGAGATAACACATCCAAAGTATTGATTTTACACAAAATTACCAGACGCAAGTTTCGCGCTGTGTGTGTGGTACAGCATGCGTGTGATTCCCATTGACGACACCGCCTGCTCAAACTACATGCTGCATGCCTATGCAGCCCACGTGAAGTTAGCGACACCTACATTTCTATTTGGGGTTGTATTGCCTCTACAACTTTGCCCACAATTAACATTTTGTCAACAACCAGCCGCTCTAAAGAGTTCAATACATTTCCAGTAAATACAAGACTTGCATATTATCATTGTTTATTATTGGGTTGATTATAATATTAATCATTTGCATGATTTACTTGTTGAATGGAAGTGCAACACCCCTAGTTATCAAATGTATCGGTCCATTTTGTTAATAGAAATAGCGTACAGTATCGACATTGGCCGAAGCTTTGTGTTTACTTTTTATTACCGATGTTCTGTATGCGAGCACTGTGGTCACGCCCCTTATCAATGTTCTGCGTTACACTGCGCCCATAACATTCCAGAAAATTATATTACAATTCCTTTCGTTTTTAGCATGGAATAAGGTTTCTAGTTGCCAAGGACATTGAATTGATACACATTACGCAATTTATATGCTTAAAATAAATGCAATCATTGTGTAGGCCCTACATCTGATGAGACACGATAATAATGAGTGAAAGAATGAGGCGACTATACAAAACCTAGAAAGTGTCGAAAAGCCAATTATTTTGGGTGTGATGGGGCAAATTCAACAACAACAACAACAACAACAACAACAACAACAACAACAACAAACACAACCACCACTTAAAATTGACATTGTTTTCTTTTTAAATGTTTTCTTAGAACGAACTTTGTGAAAGTTATTCACACAATGTTTTGCAAAATGTCTTTTGCAAAACGTTTTTAGGCCTGGCTGATGGACGTTAGAAAATGTTCTACTACCAGACAATAATTATTTTTGACTGTTAGTTGTCATCATTAAGTTGTCATTGGCAGATTGTTTTTTTCATGTGCACTACTTTTGAGGAAAAAAATATGGTTTAGCGGGATTTGAGCCTGTGATGTCCGTCCAAACAGCTGATGCTACCAACGGTGCCGCAAGCCCTAATTGGCAGTCTCCCTTTATAAATATTATTATGTTGTCAATATTGTTTGGGGTTTTCTTTTTTCCTTCTTCTTTCTTCTAGTCTAGTCTACGCTTCACTCCAACGCACTGCAACCTCTTCACCAATTCTCCCTTTCACTCTATCTTGATCTGTTGCCCGTCCGAATTGCTCAGTTGATAATGTTGCCAATTCATCTTCCCGTCTTCTATTTGGCTCAGTCTTTTGTATACAGTTCTGTTCTCAGGGTTCCTTGGTTGGTCCTTCTTCAAGTCCATGCCCCCTTGAAGTGACATGCCCATTGCCCCCCATCTTCTCTTCTAATGATCTTTCATTATTGTGGACTCATTGATCTCTTTCATTGCTATTCATTTTGTCTTGTAATGCGCATAACTCGCCAATAAAGTGACTTTTTTTGTGTAGAGACTTTTCTTCTTTGTTATCATCAATTTTGTTTCTTTCATCCGTCCATCCATCCCCACTATATCACCCTGATTGGTTTACCCGGCAGATTAGCATGGACGAAGGGAAGTTTTACTTCTGACTTTAAACTTGACTTGTTTCAATTCTATTCAATTTCAATTAAATTTATTATTCACATCACTGAAAATTGCCTGATTTATTGATTGAATAGTTTTATTATGAAATAAACCGGTTAAAACCACAACTTTTGGTAGGGTAGAATGGTAGAATAAGGGGGCCAATATTTTGCGTTCCTTTCCCCCTTTTTTCGAGAAGGATGCACCATGCCAGGGCGTCAGCCTCATTAATATTTTGTAGACCCTCAAAATATTATATTATAGACAGATTTGAGAGCCAATAAAAAGAATACCCCTACCCTATGTGTTAATTTGCCAAATTTAACCTTGGTGTTGTTTCAAACTTCAGGTATTTTGGACGAAGAAGGCCATGAAATAATTATTGGTCTCTTATTTGCCGTGAGGTGTAGGGAAACTTTAAAGTTTGATTTGTTTTTATCCGGTGTGTTTTTTATTTAGAGGGAAAATAACTCGACGGATCCTTTGACTGAGCAGAGTATAAACGTTCAAAAGTCAAGAATAATTTTCCCTTTACTGTGATGAGACTTCCATATAATTTTTGTAATAGCATTAAAGATGCTATATCAGATTTTTGGCCCCAAACATTACAAAATATATTTTTTTGAGTGAATGGTATTTCAAAGAGTATCATGCGCTCTAACGAAAACAAGTTTAACTTTTACTGATAATGGTCAGGAACCATGACAAAAATTTAAAACGTTTCTTATAACACACATACGAATTGGTCACATAATAATTATTATTGTCGGGATCCCGACAAAAACTAATTTTGAGCACTTTATTTCACTGCTACTAATAATTTGCGGACTTTTTCGAGCAATGGCTCAAATGAAAGCTTTCAACTTTCTCGACCGCTATCAAAATACCTATTGTATTTTAAATCAAAATTTTTGTGTCAAATCGGCCAAAAATCTGACATAGCATCTTTAATGTGTAGAACTGTATTCGATGTGACGATGGCAAGCAGTCTGGCGATCGAGCGGTGGAGCAGCAGCAGAGCGCCCCCACTGCACACGAGGTCTTGCCACATGAGGGCGGTATTGAAAATTGTTGTACACTTTGTTGGTTCATTGACTTTTTGATGCTCTCGATGACAACAATGTCGGGATGATTGCTATCGATTTTTGAAAGGTAAAGAACTTTGTAAAATAATGAACACAACATTTAATTTCATAGCATTGTCGAAAGTTGTTGTATGAAAGTTACGTTTAATAATGATTGAATGATAATTTACAAGAAATAAAATACACCAGCTGACCTGACCAGCTACTTTTTCGTATTAAAAAATTAGCCCTGGTTGTGGTTGCAATTGGTTGAGGCAATTGGTTGGGCGTTGGACTTCCGATTTCCATTTTGTGTTTTACTGGGAAGGAAGATGATGTACCCATGGAGGTAGACAAGACTGAGATCCATTATTAAAAGGACTACAGCCTGGACAATACTTCTTTTTCTATGGCCTTTCATGACTATGTAAACGGGACTATTTTGGTCATGGGGATGATGGGGGGACATGGGGGAGGAAAGGGAAAAATTAGGTCAAAAAATTACAACTACAACTTACAAGAAGTAGACTAGTAGATAGATCACAATCTGATAATGTTGAGATGTCCTGTGTGTTTTTTGAATTTGTTTGTTATGGCTCTCTTTCACCATCCCATGGTCTTTTATCAAGTATTCATAAATACCTCAGACAGTTTCGCTATTCCTCTATTGGTGGAGAGCGCTATGTGGGGGTGTTTAACGGTTGATAATGACCAGCTGGAGCTCTGTTTATAACCTGTTGTTTTCGGATACTACGCGCTAGTCTTGGTGCAAGACGTTTCTCGTTACGGGCGATGCGGGCGCTGTTGGTGAGATAGCTGCACTGTATGTGAAAGGAAAACAAGAGACATCTTGCACCAAGACTAACTACGCGCATAATAAAAATGCAACCCATGTACAGAGGCTCAGCAGAGCTCAAGGACATTGGGAAACGGATAAGTTTGACAGAGTTTCTTACTTTACTACGCCTTTTAACCAAAAAGGTATTCATGAATGAGAATAAAAGAGTAGTGACTCTTTCTTAAACTGCCGTTTAAAACCTTGCAGTGTTGTGGCCATGCGATAAAGTCCCTCGCCTTCGGCTCAGACCTTTATCACACTGCCACGACCCTGCCGGTTTTAAACGGCCATGAACCTCGTCGCTACCCTTTTATTCTCTTATTAAATAAGATCAACACTTTAACAGAGAGCCATATAATAACAGCCCAACACGGTGGGCTAGAATTTAGAAGTAGATAGAAGAGGACATCCTAACATTTAACACATGATTAAAAACTATCTTCATTCTGTTAAATCTTTGTTCAACTTGTATTTTCAATCCACTTTTATTTTAAATCCACCATTTTGATTGAATCCTGTTGATGCCTATAAATGGTAACCCCTCATCATCTCGATTAAAGCAACTGGTTTACCACGAGACTGAACAAGATCTAGCCCCATAAATTGTCCACTGTTTTCTGTGATCATATATTTTTCAATGTATGTGAACTTGTGTGCGATTGTTTTTATTTACAGTTGTATTGTTTAGGTTTCCATTTATATTTTCCTTTTAATATTGGCTGGCTGCTTTTGTTTTGGATGTTGTACATTTTCCCTTTTGTGCTGTTAAATTTTTCTGTGATTAATTTCTCTTTTATTTTTGGCCAAAGGAACGATAGTTGCTTAATTATTTTCTTACATTTTACTTCAATGTATCGCAAGAAAATATTTGTGGTTCATTGACAAATACACAAAACTAACAGTTTTGTAAATTTACTAAACTCACAGCCTAATATCTGCCTGTCTTTGATTCATCTCAGTAATTTTTGCCATGTTTTATTTCATTAATACATTAAAATGTTGAATAATTATATGTTTTTTTACCTGACTACTTTCTGAGGTGTAGTGTGTAAAATAAAGAACCCAGATTGTCACTACACTCACTGTGCTTCATTGCAGAGGATTCAGCGAACGATTTCCATTGTGTAGCAGAGCAAATTGCTAGACAAAATATCTTGGTTGCTACTAAAAAACTATAAAAAAAAAATAAAAAATTCTACTCAATGTTAGCATTCTGTGTGTACAATTTTTTTTAAGTATAAATGTTCTGGGGTTGATTTCACAAAGAGTTAGGACTAGTCCAAACTTAGGACTAGTCCTACTAGGAGATGTTTTAACATTTCCTTCGGCCTCGGGAAATAGGCCCCTCTTCTGGTCACTCACAGGCCCAAGCGGGAATAGACGTACACTAGTTACCGAATTATGCCAGTCAATAATTATGTGTTTTGTAACACACTCGATCTTAAATGTGAAATAAGAACAGAAATCTGGAAAAGAAAGGAAGTTTAGTAGTTGCTGTTCACGGTTCAGGTCAAGAGAGGGCGCTGTAACCAGGCACTATTTTCAAAGACTAGTGCCCGCCCGGGTACTAGTCCCGCAAAACACATGCGCGCAATCACTAGACTACAATAGTTCATACCACATGACCGTATTTCAGCCAACCAGGAAACAGAACCAGCAAGAGGTGTGTTATCATAAAAACTAGTCCAAAGTAAGGACGAGATAGGACTAGTCCTAACTCTTTGTGAAGTCCATCCCTGCTAAACATAACTGCTGTCAAATGAAATCGTTCCCTGCGCAATATTTCACAATATCTCTGAGCAAAATCCTTTTAATTTCTTTTACTTCCAATCCATTGTAAGTGTAATCTTAATTTGTAGTGCTCCCATCTCCCAGCCATGTATGCGTTTATATCTTTTTTTTTCTAACTCAATTTCTTTGGCTTCTCTAATAACTTGTGTTTGGTGGTTTTAGTTGTTCATCCTAACCCTGCACTGCATGACCCCAAGAATCTATAAAAAAAAATCCACAATTTTCCACTCGCTGACCTCTGACCTGTTCAATGACCTGTACTTACAATGGATCGCAGACGAAGGATCAAGTACAAACTAGCGAGGATCAGCGAGGAAGACGAGGACGCAGAGGAAGAGGCTAATGAGGAGACATCCATGATGAGTGATACATTTACTGATGAACAAGGTACACTCATTTAAAAAAGGAATCTTTTATGATAACTTTTTGTGTACAAAAAACATTTGATGGCCTGACGTTTCAACACTAGCAGAGTCTTTCTCGAAGGCTAAATTAACATCACAACTAACATGAACAGTATTACTTGCTGTGCCCAAAATGCACACCGGTTCATACTTCCTGCGAATGCGAACAATTCGCAGCAATTCAACTCCCTTCAACTCACTTGCGAATATCGCTGCGAAAGGAGGGTTGTGACGTCAAATTCACGTCAAAGTCGCTTCGCATTCGCATGAAGTATGAACCAGGCTTAACAGAGGGACAGGTCTGTCGCACATGCAACAGAGGGACAGGTCTGTCACACATGCTGGACTATTCCTTTGGAATCAGTTGCCCTGACACATTTGGGATAGTAGCACCATGGAAACATTTAAAGACAAATTGAAATTTCATTTGTTTCAAACAGTTTTTCAGTAGTTTGTTTCTTTCATTTGTTTCCCTTTGTTCCCTCTGTTGCTTATGTTTTTGTCTTCTTCTTTTCAGGTGCATTGAGCACCTTATTAGGTGGATATTGCGCAACATTAATTTTCTTTTTTAAGTGTAACATAACCCAGGTCAAAATTCCAGTTGAACCTAGTTAACTGGGGTCAACTGGTTCAACTGGATAGTGATCAAACTCGTCCATTTTCCATATTAACCAACTGGTTTGGACTAGGTTTAACTGTGTTCAACTAGGTTGAAATTATAAACCAGTTGGTCTCTGTCCATTTTCCATATTAAACCAACTGGTTTTAACTGTGTTTAACTATTTAATCAACTGGTTTCAACTAGTTCCAGTTAAACCCAGTTTAACTAGGTTCAACTGGAATTTCGACCTGGGAAGCAGTTAAGTGGAAATACATGAAAAGAGAGAGAGAGTAATAAAATGAAAAATTTTGCCCTTTCAAAGATGAAATTCCAGGCTTGACATTCTGACAGGAAGAGCGAGGTCAGACCCTGGTTCTACCTCCATGGTCGGACACACTGGTAGCACGTTTACCATGAAACCAGATAGCTTTCCGGGTTAACACGAGCAGGAAATGGTATACATGCTTCCTACTTCTTCACTGCTGTTGGTTTTTACAACACTCAGAAAAACATCCTTGAACGATGTATGTGCGGTTGATTTCACCAAACTCTTCCTAACTTGAAATTAATCTTAGGACTTTGGACGAGTTAAGTTCCGTTTGCATAGATGTTACAGTAGGACGCATTGAACCCTACGTTAGGACAGGTTACTTCTCCTAACTCAAGATAAGATTAATCCTATCGTTTCAGGAAATCAGTTGCCTTGCTCTCTGATCCAAAAAGTTAAAAACAAAGTAACATGTCCTTGGCTCTTAACTGTTGTTGACCGGCAAATCTCTGATTGTCTTTACTAAACCTTAAGATTCGGATAGCAACATGGCAGACCCTGCACCTGATAGTGTAAGTGAGCTGACAGAAGACACTGCCCATGATGATGGTGACTCCCCCCCAACTGTGCCTGCTAGTAATGGTATCACACACTCAGAAAGTACTACTGCAAATGAGGTAAATTGGACTTGCAATACTCGCAACTTGTCAAGAAAGTGACTTTTTTTTGCACAGGGACTTTGTTCCTATGAATAATTTTCAGAGCCATTAAACATGAGGCAAGAAAGGGCATAGTTGTACCAAAACAAAACTACCACAGATCGTCAGAAAATCACAGAAATGATTGAAGGCCTAACAAAATTCGAATGAAGAAACACAGAATGTTAAACTTGGTAATGAACCAAGTCTTTGTTGATGTGGCGTGTCGTGGCCTAAGGCTGCGGTTATAAGAGCACTCAACTCAAGCGCTGGTGTTTCTGATCAGCAAGACACTTAACCATGCTTTGTCCTTTGATTGAGATGTACATATTTGGTCCTGTGTTTGTGTGATCCATGTAAAAGAACTTATCCAAAAGAGAAGGGGTTCACCCCCATTGTTCCTGGTTTAATTGGCAGCATATTGCACCACAGCACCCACCATTACATGGTGCTATGTAAAAGAGTAGGTCTCATAATTCAAAAGTAGTCCCACATACCTTGCAGGAAAATACTGAATGTTGAAGTGCCTTGACGGATATGAGCGATATTATTAAAAGTCACGCCTTATCGCTGAAGAGAAGGGGTTCACCTCGGTGTTCATGGTTTGATTGGCAGCATATTGCGCCACAGCACTTTGTAAAAACATTACATGGTGCTATGTTAAGGTTTAGGTCTCATGATTCAAACATAGTCCTGTCACCTGCCCACATACCTTGCAAAATACTGAATGTGGGCAATTCCACGGTAACGGATGGACGTTTTGACTCGTTAAACAACATTTAAATCATGGATATCATTAACAGTTTAATTAGTTTCATCAAGCAAATGTCACAGCTTCTTTTATTAATGACTGCCTTCAAAATGGCCTCCTCTTTTTGGCTGAAAAACTTTTAGTTTATAAAATAAGGTCGGTAACGGAAGGACACCATTGACACCATTAATGAGTCAAAACGCCCTTCCGTTACCGTGGAATTGCCCATGTTATTATGAAGCGCCTTGTGCATCACTGAGTGACGGATATGTCTTATGAGCGCTATTATAAGAAGCCAATATTATATTATTATTGTTTCATTTCTAGACTGGCTTATCAGTCTCCATCGTTGGTGTCGACGATGATGCTACGCCAGGCATTAGAGACGAAGGTATGACAGATATAAGATTAACTCCTTCAACACCGCCTCCTGGCTACAAGGATCCTCCGTCTTATAACAGTTGTATGAAGTTTTCTGCTGTTGACAGCTCGGAGGAGAAACACAAAGAGGTAAGTCGAAATAGGAGCTTTCAGGGCCTAGTTTCATTGAGCTGCGTAAAGACAGTGGACACTATTGGTAATTGTCAAAGACCAGTCTTCTCACTTGGTGTATCTCAACATATGCATAAAATAACAAACCTGTGAAAATTCAGCTCAATCGGTAATCGGAGTAGCGAGATAATGATGAAAGAAAAAACAACCTTGTCACACGAAGTTGTGTGCTTTCGGATGCTTGATTTCGAGACCTCAAGTTTTAAATCTGAAGTATCAAAATCAAATTGGTGGAAATTACTTCTTTCTTGAAAACTACGTCACTTCAGAGGGAGCCGTTTCTCACAATGTTTTATACTATTAACCTCTCCCCATTTCTTGTTACCAAGTAAGTTTTTATGCTAACAATTATTTTGAGAAATTACCAATAGTGTCCACTGCCTTTGAAGACACGGGCCGATTTCACAAAGATCTAAGATTGATATTAACTGCAATTCAATCGCAGATGCTATTAAGTAAAAATGTGATGTCACAATACAAATCACAATGGCGATACTGAAAATTGGTCTTGCGATGAATTTTATTGCTTTGTGAAATCGACCCCTGGACACCTTTGATAGTATTGTCAAAGACAGTTGGTGCGTATCCCAACATATGCATACAAAAAATCTGTGAAAACTGTGACTCCATTTGTCATCAAAGTTGCAAGAGAAAAATGAAAGACAAAACACCCTTGTTGCACAAATTTGTGTGCTTTCAGATGCATGAAAGGCATCAGGCCTGAAGTTTTATTATTTGAGTGAGCTTCCAAAAAACTATGTTACCTCAGAGGGAGCCGTTTCTCACAATGTTTTATACTTTCAACAGCTCTCCACTGCTCGTTACCAAGTACATTTTTATGCTAACAATGAGTAATTACCAATAGTGTCCAACCAGTGCCTTAAGGCAAAAATTTGGTTTAATTTTGGTTCAATACACTTTAACCCGTTTCAGGATGATGCTGAGAATTTAGAATGGGATCAAGATGAATCAGTGGAGCCTCATATCGTGGTTAATCCCTTGGATACGGAGCTAGAGGATCAAGCGTCGAGATCAGTGAGGCGTCGTACAGACAGAGCAGATGAAGAGATTGAGATGTCTGAGATGGCAGGTTAGTAATCCAAGGTCAGAGATCAATAGACCTTTATCCCGCTGTCACCATCTTGGTCATGTTCCCTATTTCCAATAACAGTAATGAATGCTAAAATTCATTGTGCATGGCACCAGACTATTTTTTTCATCCAGCCTCAGTTTGGTTACAATGAGTTGGAATGGAATAAAATAAAGATGTCTGTAAGCAGTATGGGTGCTTTATGCCACCTTGTTCTGTTGAAAGTTGGCTGGTAACTTGTTTCTGGTAAGCCAGACTTGTCTGTGCTTGGGGTAGTCTGTATACATGTGTTGGGTGTAGCCTTATTGATGTGACTATAATTTATCTAGCTTGACTTGGTGTAGCACTTAAATTGTGTTTTTGGACGATGGTACATGTAGCTCCATGAAATTTATGTTGTGTGAGGTTAGTCCATTTTCTGCTAGTGTTGATTAAGTCTGTTTAAGTCGGGTGCCATGTGTCTGGTATTTTGCTCCTGAGGATCATTTAAAAATTGTGTGTAAAGGAAAAAGGTCTTATACTTCGAAATGTAGCTCCGCATACATTGCAGGGAAAAGTAAGTGTGCTAAGAGACGCCCATCAGGTGTGATAAAGCGATATATAAGAACTATGTATTATTACTATTATTGTATCTAAACTGTCTTCTCTGTTTAAAGGTAAATCACCTAGCTCATCAGAAATCATGGAGACCAGTTTAATAGTTCCCAGCCAAACCGACTTCAGAGATCAGCGTATGTATACATAAATGTAGTAACCCCTTGCCTTGCATTAGTTTTTATATATTTTGTGATTTTATAAGAAACGGGCCGACTCACAAGGCCAGCCAGATGGCCACTTCAACGTGAGGGCTACACTTAATTGATTTGGGCTGCTAAGCACTAAAACTTGCTTAGCATGAAATTTTCTTCCTTGATAAAAACAGTATTACCAACAAAATTTCGATTTGATGGATATTGCCTGTTACTGGTACATGTATTCAGCTGTTGTTGGCTTATCCTGAAAACCACATGGAAATTTGGTTGGAAAACCTGTTTTTATGAAGGCAACAATTTCATGCTTAGCAAATTTTTGTGCTTAGCAGCTTTATGAAATTGGGCCCAGGGGTACGTTGCCACCCACTACACCTTGGGCTGAAACAGAGTTACCCCTTTCCCAGTCCGTAAGGATGGAGGCATGTGTATAATCCACTTGGAGCCTGGCTGGTAGAGCAGAATGCACTAACTTAGTTTCCCTATCAAAGTTACCAAGGTGCCTAGCCCTGCCTACAAGGATCTATGAGCCAAGGCAACTTTCATCATGTGCAACTTATTGACCCAATTCACCGTACCAGAATTTTGGTTGTACCATTTTGTTGCAATGCACATTTTAGGCAACGTGGATGCATTTATTCGCTCACTGTATCAGTACTCCCCAAACAACAGGGCCCAATTGAATAAAGCCTGTAAGCACAAAAATTTGCTTGAGCATGACATTTCTTCCTTAATAAAAACAGGATTACCAACCAAATTTCCACGTGATTTTCAGGATAGGCAAACAACAGCTGAATGCCAGTAACAAGCAAAATGCAACAAAATAAAATTTGGTTGGTAATTTGGTTGGTAAAATTGGGCCCTGCTTATTAAGCCGAGAACACTCGACCTGATGAATTATAAGACTGAGTGATTACCAAACGTACACCTTCCTCTTTAATAACCTGCCTCTACCTTGCGTTATCCTCTAGGCTATGAGATGCCCGATCAGCCGAACTGGGAGTTGCCCGAGATGGAGAGTCAGGATCAGCCTCAGTCTTCGTGGGTGGATATCTTCCATAAGAGGGTGACTGAGATCAGCTCCAGACATCTTCTCATCATTCTATTCAGCGTTCTCATTGCTATCTTTGCTGTATTAATCATCGTCTTGCTACCGTTGTCATTCTCCTACCTGGAATACTATGAGGTTGGTTCTTCTCTTGTATTTTATACATTTAAAATAGGAAAACATTTCTGTAGTAATTTTTTAGACCATTAAACAGAACGAACAAAACTAATTTGAAAAGGGCTCTGACTACATTATTGTCTTTGTAAAGCTTGCAGACACCATTGGTAATTGTCAAAGACCAGTATCTACACTTTGTGTATTTCAGTTTTTGAAAGAAATAACAAGGGAGCGTATACCTTGTTTTGTTTTTAACCACTTGATTGTTTTAATCCGATGTGAAAAGTTCAGTTCAAAAGGTGGTAGAGTTTTTGAAAATCGCCGAAAATTCCAGAGCGGTTATGTCCAATTGGAATAAAAAACTGAGAAATGTAACTGACAGTAACGTTCTCAGATTCAAATTTTCCCATTCGTTGCCATTTCATCAAAGTGAAATGATTCTCAAAATGCTTTACTATCAAAAGCTGCTATATTCCAAATCAGCTTTTATTGCCATAAATTTTAAAAGGTGGTTATCAAATGTGTACCTTCCTTTCTACCATCCATTACTCAAGCTTTATAGCCTTTAATCAATCTCAGGTAATGTTTCTCCTTATCTTATTGTATTTGGTACTCGCTTGTTTTCTGTGTTTTGATCAATGTGCTTCCTAATCATATCATTGTAAAAGGTTTATATTACACATTTTGTATCAGTTTCATGAATGATCTTGTGTGTGTATTATTAATGTATTTTGGTAAATTATTAAATATACATTTTATTTTGTTCAACTAACTGTTCTATGTTTTGATTAACATGCTTTCTAATAATAATGCCATTTTGAAAAGTTTTGTTATTACTAATGTTGTACCAGTTTTATGAATGGTCTCTTGTGTGTAGTGTGCATATTTGTAAATTACTGTTGTTCTTTTTTAAAACCAGCTGGAGAGAAGAGTCTTTAGACAGGAACTTTGTTTCTTTTAGGCAATCCTTCGGGCTCCAACTGTTTCTTTTTCCTTTCGCTGTACTTTAATTGCACTTGTTTTTACCAATGTAAATTTTGTGTACTTTTTTATCTGCCCAATAAATTAAATGAATATGCAATATATATAATGAAATGATAATTGAAATTTATATTGCCTATTATTTGGCTTCTTTGATTAATTGTTTGTTTTTGTTTTTAATGGCAGGTCAAGGTTTTGGTGTTGTATTTTGGTTGGGGTTGTTTTAAAGACTTTTAGTGGTTTTACAATTTCGCTGTTCTAGAATTTCTTAAATTTTGTTATGGATTACTTGGGTAATTACTTAGATAAGTTGTATTTGGCCTAAGCTTTTTAATTGTATCTCTGTAAAGCGCCTTGAGTGTCTTTTAGGCAGTCTTTGGCACTATACATGACCATCCTAATATACCATGTAGGTAACCATGTAGGTTATGTGCAAATCTGTCAACAGTTACTTGTTGTACTATGTTGTGCTCACCATTTAAGTAATACTGTGCACTTTTAAAGACTCATTTGTTTGAATCTATCTTTTGTAACAATTGCTTTTAGTTAGGCCTAATTGTTTTTTCATTGTTTTATGTTTTGTGTTAAGCATAGAGGCGCCTGCATTATGCGGCATATAAAAGTGTCGTATTGTTATTATTATATCATCATTATTTTATAATTTTACGTTATTATTATTATAATTATTATTATGACTCTAGCTCGGTCTGAGGGAGCAAAGATCAACAGGCAGGATCTTTTTCGGTGAGTCTGCGTTTGAGTCAGGAAGGCACGCCCTTGGACCAGATTATACCTTCAAGAAGTATCCATCGTGGGCTACTAACATCCTTCTTGAGAACGTTGCCGTGACTACAACGTCTGGATTAGCCATCAGTTTCTCATGCAGTTTCCAGTACTTTATAAGGTAGGCGATTATTTAGATTTTTTTCTTTTTCCTGTTTTCCTTTTTCCAGAAAGGCTCTGCTCAGGGCGAAACGTCAGGCCAGTAAGTAATTTGTTTATTTGTACCATAGTGTCATTTTGGTTGGTAAGCAGTTGGCAACAGCCAATTCTATTTTCTTATTTTTCTTTTTCATACTATTATGATAAAATGAATTAATATTAAAACATTTTGTTTATCTATTGCTTTATCTACAGTCATATCGAAGCACTTATTGTGATTATTTTTTAGTTTAAGAAATTTTTTTAAAGTATGGCTCTAATGGTGGATTGGTCTGACCTTGTAGTTAAGAGCACCAGGGGCTTTTCTCAAACCTCGGCTTAGGCTTTGGCTCAGGCTCCGCGTGCTGGTACAATCATCAATACGCGCTTTGGCTCAGGCTCCGCGTGCTGGTACAATCAGCAATACACGCTTTGGCTCAGGCTCCGCGTGCTGGTACAATCAGCAATACGCGCTTTGGCTCAGGCTCCGCGTGCTGGTACAATCAGCAATACGCGCTGAAAAGCAGGTTAAAGGCCGAGCTGCGTACACAGGTTTGATTCCTGTTTGTGGCACTTGTGTTTTTGAGCAAGAAACAGATGAGACGGTAAGCTGTGGGTCCTATGTATTACCGGACCGGTAGATGCATATTAACAAAATGGCATATCTTTCCGTTTCTACAAACACAGGGAGGATGAGCTGGGTTTATTGGAGCAACGATTTGATTTGGGTTATCACGATGTTATCGAGTTTGTTGCTCAGGCAGCCATTAAGAATATTGCTGCATCCACCGGCTTGGACATGTATCTAGAAAGAAGAAGGGATGTCGAGGTTTCCTTTCACGAGACACTCAGAACAAAGCTAGGAGGTGAGAATAAATGCGAGGTCTAAAAAGATGTTGAAAGGCAATAATAAACTAGACCTGTGTTTGTATTAACTAAACAAACACTTTGGGTTTCAATTGTTGGAACAAAAATAGAAAAAGATAAGTCTTTATACTCAATAATTATGTTAATTTTATACTCAATAATTTTGTTAAGTTTAGTCGTAATACCTAAACAAAGTATTTGAATTTTCTGTTTGGACCATAGTCACTTGTCCTAAGGATCGGGGTTTGCCTCCATTCCCCTTATAGGTAATCCTATTACATACTCCCCAGGGAACTGAGATGTTTTGAGGAATGAAGAAAATGGCCCAGTGACCAGGGGTTAAAATGTTGGAAGCGCTTTGAGACAGCGCTATATATAAAACACTTGTGATTATTATTGTTATGATTAATTTGTATACCTATATTTATTGTTAACCAGTGAAATGGAAATGGAAAAAGAATATCTCTGAATTGAACAAAATCGAAATGAATCCTGAAGATTTTTGGGGAAAAAATCGCTTCTTTATGAAAGGATTTCAATTTGAGTCAAAACCTATAATCTCATGATAATTCATCTGAACTAAACATTTTTTTTCTCTTTCTCACTAGGTAATTGCTGTTCAAACAGAGAGAAATGCTTACTGGACAATACATGTCATCTCTGTAGTAACTCCACAGTCAATTGCAACCAGGGTTATCATGTAGATATTCCGTTCTTTCAACTTCTTACCATCAATCTACCCGACGTCATCGTCAATAATAATCTTGAGGTGCAACTGATGAGCGAACAGGCTGAGATGGAAACGTACATCCAAGCTGAACTGCTGACCAGGAAAAATATTGAGAAAGCAACGGCCTTAATTTCAAACAAAGGTAAGGAGTAAAACAGGGGAGTTATTAGTGAACATTGAGGCCTACTTTCATATTTATTGTTCATTGGTGGCTCAACTCAACCACAGACCTCAAGGGTCACAGACCTCAAGGGTCACAGACCTCAAGGGTCACAGACCTCAAGGGTCACAGACCTCAAGGGTCACAGACCTCAAGGGTCACAGACCTCAAGGGTCACAGACCTCAAGGGTCACAGACCTCAAGGGTCGACTATCATTTTTTTTTTCATTTTTAGTTGGTATGACACTGCTCTAGAATTGCAAAGGCCCTGGGTTCGAATCCCACCCGAGCAAGGCCTGGTACTGTTTTCACAGAGCTTGGGAAAGTACTGAGTATACAGTGTTAACATACATGTACATTGGTGTATATATATGGATACAACCAAAAATGAACATTCGTTATAAATAAGGGAATCAATGTGTGGTGAAGAGGTTTTCAACTAGTGGTTTAATCCCAATGAGGCCTGGTTCTTGATAATTTTACTGAGACGTATTTATAAAGATTAAGATATTTTATATTTTTTATCATCAGCTGCGGAGGTCCTGACTAATGGTACAGCTGCGGCTGACTTAATCCTGTCGATGGGCGAGGCAGAAGCACGTGCCAAGATGGAAGCAGCAAACAGTCGAGGTCTGGCTCTGATGTATGATAGAATGGGTGTGGTTACCGACCAACACAAAGCATCGTTACATTGGCTGAGAATGTTAGGACAGCATGAGATGCTGGTCATGGGTGTAAGCTTCGAAGAGTACTTGCAGCTCATGAAAAATTACACCATCACATAGGATAGACATCAAAGATGATGGGTGTAAATGGGTACAGGTGTGTTGGATTGCCTTGGAGTTGATGGGTGTAAATGGGTACAGGTGTGTTGGATTGCCTTGGAGTTGATGGGTGTAATTGGGTACAGGTGTGTTGGATTGGCTCAGAGGGGATGGGTGTAATTGGGTACAGGTGTGTTGGATTGCCTTGGAGTTGATGGGTGTAATTGGGTACAGGTGTGTTGGATTGCCTTGGAGTTGATGGGTGTAAATGGGTACAGGTGTGTTGGATTGCCTTGGAGTTGATGGGTGTAAATGGGTACAGGTGTGTTGGATTGCCTTGGAGTTGATGGGTGTAATTGGGTACAGGTGTGTTGGATTGCCTTGGAGTGGATGGGTGTAAATGGGTACAGGTGTGTTGGATTGCCTTGGAGTTGATGGGTGTGAATGGGTACAGGTGTGTTGGATTGGCTCAGAGGGGATGGGTGTAATGGGTACAGGTGTATAGGATGGGCTTGGAAGGAAGGTGCAATTAGGTACACGTGTATAAGGTGGGCGGCTCAGAGGGAGATGGGTGTAATGGGTACAGGATGAGTTCAGGAGTATTGGGTACAGGTGCATAGGATCATGAGCTCAGAAGCGACTTGGTTTAATGGGCACCAGTGAGTAGGTATAACAAAAGAGGGCAATAGGAGGTCCACGGTTGCAGGCGTTTACAAGCTTGCGTGTATTGGATGGCCTTTGAGGGGATGGGTGTAATTTGGGTACAGAGGCCGATTTCACATCGCAAGACAAATTTTCAGTATTACCATAGTGATTTGTGTTGTGACATCACACTTTATTAAGCAACTACGATTGATTTGCAGTTACGATCAATCTTCGATCTTTGTGAAATCGGTGAATAGAATGGGCTAAGAGGTAACCCGACTAACTTGCAATTAATAGTCGCGACTTTGACACTAGGCGGCCAGGCTTAATGCAAAGCTTGTGGGTTTGAATCCCACCCGAGTGATTTGCCAAAAGAAATAGTAATATTCTTTATCACAATGCAAAAATAACTGATCTATAAACTCCATGTTGATGATCCCAGATCACCTAGTTATTGTCCAGAGTTGAAGAATGCATGTGGAAGTTGTATATAGAGCAGTGCAATTAAATGTGTACAAATGTAAAATTTACTTCAGTATGCAACATCATGTTTTGTACATTGGTTGCATTTCACAAAACCTTAAAGGAACGTTACAGAATTGGTAAGAAACAAAAATCGTGAAGATCACAGATTTACATAAAACTTACACGGTCTAATGTTGAAATGTCTGAAATGTCATATTTGTTGAGAAAGAAATAACATAACTTCGCATTTGGAGTTTATAGCTCAGTGACGTTTTATTCGTTTTTATTTTGGCATAGATGCAATGCGAAATTTGTAATGGGTTTTCACTATTCTCTCGTGACCCAGACGGCCGATCGATCTCAACCTTCTACAGGTTTGTCAGTTTATGTATATGGTGGTTTACATAAAGTGCTTACACAGCCAGCAACTGTTTTGTTAGCAAAAACCAATTCTGTATCGTTCCTTTAACCATGTCCAGCTGATTGAGTTTGTTTTTAAGGTGGAAATGTACAAATCACAAGTGGAGAGATTGACTAGGTTTGCAATATTTCCCTGCCGTTCTAAATTACTTTTAAAAATAAAAATAAGTGACAATACGTTTCTTATTGTGACACTGGAATATTTATTTTAAAACTTGGTGTAAATTTGTACAAAACATAATACCTGTACAAAGTAGTTGTATGATTTCTAGAAGTATGTTAAAATGGAGTTACCAAAAGAGGAAATAATGAGAAAAACATTAAATGTGTTAAATTTTGAGAAAGAGATTAGTATTTGAAAAGATAACATAATAGACTTTCACATTGAGGTTTAGACCATGTAACCTTTGACATCACACTTCCAACCCGGACAAGCATATACATGTACTTGGTTTCAATTCAAGACACATCTCAAAACATATCTATTTCAGGAACCATAGCTTTTGAACTTTGGCTGTCTGTTTGTATATAGCAGAGTCCTTTTTTTTTCGCGCCATCGACAGACTTGGCGCACTAGAAATGTTCATTATTATTATTATTAATTACAAAAGGGCCACAAACCATGGACTTTCGGCAGGCAAGATTTGTATTGCGGTTGCAGTGTCTGATTTGTATCAACTTTTATATGAAGAAAAGGGCACACCTCAAAACTTGTTTAGCTGTTCAGGCATGATATTTGGCCACTGGAAAAAAAGTAGGAACATTTTATCAAGTACAAGGGCTTGATGTTCACATGGTGTTGGCTTTAAAGACATTGGACACTATTGGTAATTGTCAAAGACCAGTCTTCACACTTGGTGTATCTCAACATCGGCATAAAATAACAAACCTGTGAAATGTTGAGCTCGATTGGTCTTCGGAGTTGCGAGATAACTATGAAAGAAAAAACACCCTTGTCACATGAAGTTGTGTGCTTACTAGGTAAAATATCATGTCAGGTTTTTATAAGGAATTTATTACACAAAAAGTGTGTAGTATCTTGCCTGCCAGAAAGGCACAGGAATGGTCACTGTTGTTGTATTGAAGGCAGTGGACACTATTGGTAATTACTCAAAATAATCATTAGCATAAAGCCTTAGTTGGTATTGAGTAGTACGCAAATTAGATTTCGAGACCTCCGATTTAGATTTTGAGGTATCGAAATCAAGCATCTGAAAGCACACAACTACATGTGACAAAGGTGTTTTTACTTTTACAAATCTTTAGATTTTAAATCAGACTAAACTGGAAAGAATATCATGTCTCGTTTTTTAACTGGCTCTGGAATGTACAAGGTTTTTTATAAAGGTTACATGGTCTATATGTTTAGCTAGATTATAAATATACATATATTTTATATCTAATTCTGCTATACTTTTTACTTTTGTAAACCCATACTAAACTATGTTATGATACCAAGTTATTAAAATTGTTCATGACTTCATAATACTTTTAACATCAGTGGTATTTGTTTGTTTAATTTAATTTCAACCTTCTTTAAAAGGATGTGCATAACCTGGTAAGATTGAAGACAAAAATGTTCAAAAATGTTTACATAACTTGGGTATAATATAGTAATGAGGGGAAAACATCCCTTGAAATAATACTGCCCGGAATCCTATCTACATGTATTTTGACAAATAAGTATACCAATTGCTCTTGCAAGTCTGAAAAAAGAAACCACCATAATGGTTTTTTTTTCCCCTCTCTTTTTTCTCAAGACTCGTGACTGGTTGAGCTTAAACTGTCTTGAATGTTTTTATGTCACGCAGAAAGTGGATTACACAAAATGCAGATTGTTGTCTGCATTTTTTGTAACATGTTAAACAGGTAATCGTGTTGTAACAGGCCTTTTCAAATCAGCTTTGCTCGATCGTTGTAAACGGTCTGAAAAATTTGTAGGCATACTGATAGAATAAATTCCAGATTTAAAAAATATAACGTACAAAACTCTGCCATTAAAACTGTACATAAGACTCTGGGGTTTATTGTAACTATTGAAATGATTTTCAGAAGAACACCAGTCATTTGATGAAGAATGGTGCTTTACATGCTTAAAGGGGGTAGTATTGCTGTGAAGAGAAATATATACAAAACATATTACAGTACACAACTTCAACATATAAATTTACGGTAACTATTCCTGAAAATCTTGACAATTTACTTAAACCATGATTTCACTCGATAACAAATTTTTACTGAAAAGAGTAGAAAAATAATACAAAATTACAAATATATTCATATACAATAGAAATAATATTCTAAGGCATTACAACAAAGACGCTGAGGATTCAAGTCATGAAAAGACACAACATTATTTTCTTAAACACATTTAAAAAAAACTGACGCCCGACTATTTTGTTTCCCAACCTTCAAATCCTTATTGATTGTTTTTTTACTGCCTGCCAGTGGGAATTCTCAATACCACCAAAAGTTTGCCACAAGAGGCGACTTTTAAAGGCAGTGGACACTATTGGTAATTGTCAAAGACTAGCCTTCACAGTTGGTGTATCTCAACATATGCATAAAATAACAAACCTGTTAAAATTTTAGCTCAACCGGTCATCGCAGTTGCGAGATAATAATGAGAAAAAAAACACCCTTGTCACACGAAGTTGTGTGCGTTTAGATGGTTGATTTTGAGACCTCAAATTCTAAACTTGAGGTCTCGAAATCAAATTCGTGGAAAATTACTTCTTTCTCAAAAACTAAGGCACTGCAGAGGGAGCCGTTTCTCACAATGTTTAATACCATTACTCGTCACCAAGAAAGGTTTTATGCTCATAATTATTTTGAGTAATTACCAATAGTGTCCACTGCCTTTAAAGAAAGCAAGTCAAGCAAGAAGGGTGTCATGGCCGAGTGGTTAAGAGCATTGAATTCAAGTTCTGATGGTTAAGTCATCGGCACTTGTGTCCTTGAGCAAGATCCTTTACTATAATTGCTTCTCTTCACCTGGGGTATATGTGTATCTGAGATTGTAGAGGTTGATATTGTGTATGAAAAAGTCTTTTGGGCCCACAACAGGCTGTACATGTACATGTATACTCCCAAGGGAGCTGAGAAAGGTTAAAGGTATGTTATTGGCCCAATGACCAGGGCACTAATGTAACAGGTCACAGATGCCATGTTGTGGTACAGGTATTTGAAAGGTTAAAGGTATGTTATTGGCCCAATGACCAGGGCACTAATGTAACAGGTCACAGATGCCATGTTGTGGTACAGGTATTTGAAAGGTTAAAGGTATGTTATTGGCCCAATGACCAGGGCACTAATGTAACAGGTCACAGATGCCATGTTGTGGTACAGGTATTTGAAGAGAAACATCATTACTCGATATGGTCTATACTGTCCATCCACCATTTCTCAAAATGGTTTCTTTCTCAAAATGGCTACTAGACTGGTAAGCACTGCCATGCAAACGGGCACGGTCAATCAGAACACAATTTAGTACTTGCAAACTAAGGAGCCCATAATGAGGTCATCATGGTATTCCTATAAAATAAAGGCAACCTAAGGGGTAGTGTATGAGGTCTTAGCAGGCGCATCCACACCAGCGTAGACAGGGTTTTTAGCGAGGCCAATGGTACGAACACCCATGTAAGCCAAGAAACCCTCAGTTGTAAGTCCTTGTTCGTCTATGATCTGCACGTAGGTCTGAGCTTCTGTCTCATACTGATTGAAGATTGCTTCAGCCTCGGCATCCGCTCTGCAAGGCAAACAAGAGGGCCATTGGAAAATATTAACATGGGTATCGTGGCTGATCTGATAAGAGCACCAATTCTGGTGTTTGTGTTCAGCATAGTCTTGGTTCGAGTCCCGGTTGCGACACTTGTGTCCCTGAGCAAGACACTTAACTATAATTGCTTCTCTCCACCCAGGGGTAAATGGCTACCTGTGAGGTCAGAGATGGTTCATGTGATTGATTCAGCTTAGTAGCGCATGTTGCACAGGCTGTTCATCCCAAGGGAGCTGAGATGGTTTAAGGAATCATTTAAATGGCCAAGTGACTAGGGGTAATGATGTTGGAACGCTTTGAGAAGCCCTTTGATTGTAAAAAGCGTGATATGCCATTTTGGGTGGCACGGTTGGCTTGTGCGTAAAGCGCTCACCGCTCACCAAGGTGACCCCGGTTATTCCCGGTCGGGGCTATATGTGAGTTGAGTTGTGCGTTGGTTCTCTGCTGTGCCACGTGGGTTTTCCAGACTATCCGGTTTTCCTCCCTCAGGAAAAAAAACACTTTCGATCTTGGCTGTGCTCCGTGGTCATAATGGGTCGATGTGGCTAAGGCTGAATGCGCCCTTGCATGCCTGCTTCTCGAACCATTGTAGCTGCGTCCTTCGCAATTCAGCTCTAGCTGCGAGTAAGGACGATTAGTCCCCAAAATTATTTATTATTATTATTATATTTAGACATACCTATTGAGAGAGATTCTAGCCTCGGAGTTGGCTTTATTGATGGTGATGATCGATGATGTCTCGGCTTCTTTCAGTAACGTCTCGGCTTGTGTGACTAACCGGGGTCGTTCACTTTCTGCTACCTTTAAGTGTGTGAACGTAAAAGGCTCAATCGGTAATCGGTCATCGGAGTCGGGAGAAAATAACGAGAAAACCCACCCTTGTTTCCCCACGTTTTGCCGTGTCATGACATGTGTTTAAAATAAATCCGAATTAAAATAAATCGAGAATTTATATTGTTTTAATGTTTTCTCAAAAAGTAAAGCATTTCATGGAATAATATTTCAAGATAAGTCTTTCACCAATACCTTCTGTAAACCCTGTAAATTATTTGTAAATCCGTGAACTTTAAATTTTTGTTTCTGTACCGAAAGTGTATAATGGCTTTAACAAAGAAAATGGTAAGAAAAAAAAAGTTCTTTGCAATGTTAGCCCCACCCTATATCCAGAGATTGACACCCCTTTTGTTGGTGTAATTTTTCTGATCTTTCTCCCCAACAAATGTAACACATCATTTTTACTCCCCTACAATGTTTTACATGTTGCTTTTCAGTTCATACGATTTGTTATACATTTGTCTTTGTACGCTCACCTCACTGTGGCTTGTGGTTTTGCAAACTGGAAAGTGTGTTGAGATCTGCTCCTATTACAGATGGGCTCATAGTTCCGCATAAGTAGAAACGGTAAAAACTATTTTAACTGAAGTCATAAGTTAAAATAAAGATAAATGCGCAACACTTCTTACCTGTATGTTTTCTCTCGCAGCTTCTTTGTTTCTGACCGCCTGTTCATAAGCTGAAGGGCGAGCAATGTTATTCACCTGTCATTAAAAAAAAAAAAAACATAGTTAATAACACAATTAAAAACTCACTCCGCAGTATTGAAGTTAATAAAGACCCACTAAAAGCTAAAGTAGTAGTCCCGGCCGATTTTCTATCTTCCGCCCAGGTAGTAGTTAAAAAGCAGGACATTTCTTTTCAGAACTGAGAACTGAGAAGTCTCCCGAATTCCGCATATCTACTCCGCGGTAGTAGAATACATGTATATAGCAAGACAGTTTTCTAAAAAGCAAACCCTACCTGGCAAGTAGACACACACATGGTGTTACTGCAAACCAAATATATATTGATACCTCGCCATGCAATGCCTCCAATCCAATCCCATATGTATTTATTTACCTGTAAGTCATCTATTCTTGTGCTTAGGGATTGGTAGCGGGCACTGAGAGCCTCTCTGACGGACCCTTGAAACTCTTGTCTCATAGCTTGGAACTCGGTTGTGTTGTATTTACTACAAGCTTCATGGATAGCAGACTCACCTGTGAGAAATTTAAAGGCGGGAGACACTATTGGTAATTACTCAAAATAATGTAAACTTTGTAACGAGTAATGGGGAGTAGTTTTCGAGAAAGAAGTAATTTTCCAAGAATTTGATTTCGAGACCTCAAGTTTAGAATTTGAGGTCTCGAAATCAAGCATCTGAAAGCACACAACTTCAGGTGACAAGGGTGATTTTTTCTTTCATAGTTATCTCGCAACTACATGTACGACGACCAATCAAGCTCAAATTTGCATAGGTTTGTTATTTTATGCATATGTTGAGATACACCAAGTGAGAAGATTGGTCTTTGACAATTACCAATAGTGTCCACTGGCTTTAACCAAAAAAATCAAAAAAATCAAAACCCAGCTGCAAAGATCACAGGTCTTTGGAAAATATTTCACACGAATAAAATGGTTTTTAATATCTTTCGTACTGTATCAATCCTCTTACAAGCTGATCTTTTTGTTCAAGAACCAATTCTTAGACTATTAACTTAATGGAGCCACTTATAATAATAATGTTTAACATTTCTAGTGTGCCATGTCGATCAAGGATGACACTCCTGGCGCAAAAACAAGAACTCTGCTAATACAACAAAGACAACCAAAGGTCGGAAGCTATGTTTTCTGAAGTAGATAGGTTTTGAGATGTGTTTTAAATGCAAAACAAGAACTCTGCTAATACAACAAAGACAACCAAAGGTCGGAAGCTATGTTTTCTGAAGTAGATAGGTTTTGAGATGTGTTTTAAATTCCGAACAAGTTTCTGCTTGTCTGAGTTGAAGTTTGACACTTTTCCTAAGAGATGGTCTGGCATGTGAAAAGCAGCGATCCATGGAGTGCAGTGCATGTGGGATGTTAAGGAGCAGGGGTTGATTTGGACTCTTTACGAGTAATATAAAACTTAAGGCTAGGTGATATCCAACCCAGGTTATTTAAGGAGTGAAACTGTCTGGGAGGTTTGTACTAAGATGATTTAAGCCATATTCAGGTGAGGGAAGGTGACTTACCTGAGCTCCTAAGAACCTTCTCAAAGTTCTCATGATCCCTGAACTGTACAACGATCTCTCGAAGATCCCGAGAGACGATCATGTACTGGAAGGCAATATCCAGCTCGATGATCACCCCATCCTTGTTGAGACAGCGTAGATTGGGGTATTGGATCGTTCGGAACACTGAGGGAAAGACGATGAAACTAAACCCAGGAGGTCCGTTGTGGAGACCTTCTTGCTTGACGTCAGGGTATAGCTCTCGAGAGATGGAGTTGTACATCACCGCCACTTTGAATCAAAAACAAAAATTGCATTTGTATGAACTATTTTAGACTTGATACAGTATATTTTAGCGCAAGATCTTAAAGGTGATTACTCAGAATAATTATTAGCATAAAACCTTTCTTGGTGACGAGTAATGGGGAGAGGTTGATGGTATAAAACACTGTGAGAAACGGCTCCCTCTTAAGTGCCATAGTTTTCGAGAAAGAAGTTATTTTCCACGAATTTGATTTCAAGACCTCAACTTTAGAACTTGAGGTCTCGAAATCAACCATCTAAACGCACACAACTTTGTGTGACAAGGGTGTTTTTTCATTCATTATTATCTCGCAACTTCGACGACCGATTGAGCTCAACATTTCACAGATTTGTTATTTTATGCATATGTTGAGATACACCAACTGTGAAGACTAGTCTTTGACAATTACCAATAGTGTCCACTGACTTTAAGCTTCCAATTGAGAAAAACATGTAACAGAGCCATTCATTTAAAAAATAAAAAACAGTTCTGTTGAGGTCTGGTATTCATGAAACAGACCTTCAGTTTTGAAAGGAAAGCATACCTTTGGTTTTTGGAAGCATTGTTTATGTACACTTGTAATAAAACTCAATGTGTACAAATCTCATTTCAAAAGGTGGTCGCGTTTTTAAAAATATGTCCACGCAGGAAGAACAATCCCTAATTGGAAATCACAATCTGAGAAACATAGTTAACTGTAAGTAACACACCTTATATTCAAAGTTTGGGGGTGAATAAAAGCTATAACATTTTTCTATTAACCACATTACGTCAAAGTGAAATTATTCACACAATGCTTTACATGTTACGTATACTATTGAACGCTGCTGTACTTCTAATCAAGTCAGTTTTTATCAACATTAATGTTAAGAGTGATACAAAACACTTAGGCCCCCTACATTCCTTTTAAAGGGAAGGTACACGTTTGGGAACTGTCAAAGACCAGTCTTCTCACTTGGTGTATCCAATCATGAAGCATAAAACAACAAGCCTGTGAAAATTTGGGCTCAATCGGTCATCGAAGTTGCGAGAAAATGATGAAAGAAAAAAAAAACTTGCTGGACGAATTTGTGTGCTTTCAGATAGGAATAAAAGACTTCTAGCTAGAAGTCTTTTATTATTTTAGTGAGAAATTACCTCTTTCTCAAAAACTACTTTAGTGCAACGGGATTTGTTTCCCACAATGTTTTATACTATCAACAGCTCTCCAATGCTCGTTACCGAGTCAGTTTTAAGTTAATACTTGTTTTGAGTAATAACCAAACGTGTACCTTCCCTTCAAAGGGTTTTGATACCTTTTGTAGATCAAGTGTTTGACCAAGACATGAATCCCTACTCACTGTGCACATAGATGTATGTGATATAATTTTCCTGTAGAACTTTCAGCTTCATTAGTCGTCACGTTTTTGAGAAAAAAAATCTGTTGTACAGATGCTAAATTAATTTTCGCCTCACTGAGACAACATTTCTTTCGTGAAATTGACTTACTCATTTCTTTAAAAAAAACCAGCATCTCAGCAAGTAATATTTTAAGGGAAAGCTTACTACCATCATTATCTTTAGACCGTGTAAGTTTAATGTAAATCTGTGGACATTGTGCTTTGTGTCCTACAAAAAGTACCTAACCCTTTAAAGCTCCCCTGAAATTTCTTCAAATAACTCTTACTTTCATCTGATTGTAGCGTCTTGAGTGACACAACAATAAGAACAATGATACCGACCACCAAGGCAAATATCACTCCAAGAACAACAGCCACACCCGACTTCATCTTGCTATGTGTTCAAAATCCTTTTTTGGTCGACTTAATTGTTCGCTGCTCACACATGAACTTCCTGTTGTCATAAAAAAAGGGAAAATAAGAAAAGAACATTACAAAATAGATTGATTAGCGTTTTGAGATTTTTTTTATTTAAGACGCTTTATCAAAAATAAATTATTTGTTATTATTATTAGTAATGATAAAGCCATGAGCCTTGTGCTGCACAGCATAGACCCGAAAGGTTGTTACAAACACAAGTATGCTACATGTACATATACGGTTCTAAAACAGCAATATATTCATTACATGGTTGGTTATTTTTGTAGGACATAGGAGAACCAAAAAGGGTCTTTAATCGCAAACAGCTTTAACAAAAATGCCTTCTTCAAATCGCTCAAAACTTTGCTGTTAAGAATTACTCCCTTTAAAATCCTTGTTGTTTATGCACAAAAACACCTACAGTGTATTGTAATTAGTGACAAGTGATAACAAAACTTTTATATTTGCCTGTGGAAATACAACCAGCCGAACAAATGGTCTTCCATTTCCAGCCAACAATTTGGTTAGCTACAAAATACATGTAGGCTATTTTAAAGGGAGTCATTATTAGGGAATTCAAGTTTTGGTGTTAAGTCACCGGAGTGTGGGTTGGAATCCCGGTCATGGCACTTGTGTCCTTGAGCAAGATACTTTACTATAATTGCTTCTCTTTAAAAAATGCCTTCAGAGCGCCACGGCAGCTCGGGGCTGTATACTCCCTAGGGAGCTGAGAAAGATTAAAGGGATGTTTTTGGCCCAATGCCCAGGGCACTATTGTGAAGTGTATTGATAGGGTTTATTGTGAAACGCGCTATATGAGAATTTGTTATTATTATTAGATAGGCCTACTTTTAAAATTTCTTTCCAACCTTGCTCATAACATCACAAATGAATTTTACAGCCCTGCAGGAAATGTACCCTTTAACAAGTTAATCAGTATGGCCGGATATTTAACCCAAGTTCATTCATTTCCTGGCCAACCTTCTACAAGTTTATAGTTTCCTTCAGAAAGCAGGATATTATAAAAAGGGATACAGTATGACACACCACATCCAACTTAACTGTCACAATGCACGTATCACTTTTGGGTTGACTTAAACTCAAACAAATTTATAGACCAAGTAACTGGGGCTCGTATACTCATTAATTTTGTTTTTTTACATTTGCAATTGCATCTCTGATAACTTAACCCTCCCTACCCAACGGAGGAGAGTTTCGCTATCGCAACTACGTATTTGCTATATGGTACAAACATGGAGGAATACATTTATACGAAGATGCAAACATCAAAGTTGCTAAAATTGCAAGAAGTAGGCCTATGTCCAGAGACCCCAGCCAGTTTGTCTAAAATAGCGTAGCCATATGGCATGGTACTGGTACAGTGGTACGTAGGCAAGGCAAAATAGAACAAAACCATCACTGAAGAAAAAAAGAACTATTCAATATAAACAGTACAAAGTTACACATTTATATCGAACTGTACTTTGGTTCCCAAATGTTGATTGCCATCCACTATTTGCACTATCCATCATCATCAGGCCTCAACATCGTGCACTAATCAATGCATCAATCAATTATATTACG
This sequence comes from Asterias rubens, assembly GCF_902459465.1. Taxonomy (NCBI): domain Eukaryota; kingdom Metazoa; phylum Echinodermata; class Asteroidea; order Forcipulatida; family Asteriidae; genus Asterias; species Asterias rubens. The sequence continues at coordinate 14,312,415 of NC_047067.1, forward strand.
TTCAAACAAACATGTCAACAAAAGACCAACCCCACCCGGAACGTGGTCAGTCTTCTCCGTTCAATTCTTTGAGGACCAAAGCAAAAGATATTCAAAACTAAACTTGCCTTTCTGTAATAGAATGAAGTGCCTCTCTTTCAAACCATGAAACAGTTTCCCTCGGCTCCTTACCTAAGGAATGAAGTGTTGTTGACGAAATATGCCACAGAGTTCCGTTTTTCGACTCGAGAACGGAGTCAACAATGTAATTTTGTGTGTACACACGTCACACCACGGCAATCCTGGGATCAAACAACGGAGGGCGCTGTTTCTCTATTGCACAACCGTGTGGCCCTTTTCGAAACCACCGTGTGTAGGCTTACGGCTTATATACCCCATTAGTTGTTTTGAGAATGTGTGCTTTTGGTATTGTGCTTCATATACAGGCAGACGGAGCCTGAGCTGGAACCACCGTTTCAAAAAGGGTTGTCAACCACACACCCCACACTATTTTTTTGGGGTATAACTTCAGTAATTAGATGCATATGCACTTGTTCTATTTCTATAACTTATGGCATTCTCAAGGGCCAGGCAGTAACTTCTTTGGCAAATTTATATTAGACACTAAGGTGGCTTACCAACTGTACCCTCATTGTTCTATTTATATGCCATATTTTAATATTGTGATATTGTCCATCCAAAAACCCACATGCAGAACACGCAACCCAATAAAGTTAAAAGTAAACCATCAATTCAATTCAATTTAGTTTATTGTATCCAACAGAATATTTGAGATGGATTAGGTTAACAAAATATAAATTTGAAGACAAATAGTACATAACGTAATTCATATCAAACATAAATATCAGGGGCATGAGAATTCCATATTCTACACTCTGCCACCATACAAAAGACCATTTTCAACCCATGATGAAGTACAAGAAATATACTTTTTGGGGGACAGGGAAGTGGGGGGGGGGGTGCACATTAGTTTAGGCTTTGCTAAGTAGCTTTCAACAAATTAAACTTTGGCACAACTGCTTCCACATAGACGTCTATCAAATCTGCTTTCTTGAAGATACTTTTAATGTCCAAAGGAGATGAACATTCAGCGACTTGGAAATCACTCACCCTGGAAATAGACATAAAAACGACTTTAGTTTTAGCTTCAGTGTCAACTTGGGTTTCACAGTACAGTATACCCTCAGCACAAGTAGATCAAAGAGCATGTATTCTTTACATGTGGACAAAATTACGGCTGATTTTCTTAAACAGGCTAACTCAATAAGTCTGAATACAGATAAGAGACTGACATTTCTCACCTCTGTTAACAGCTTTATGAAAATGGGCCCTGATGAAAAAAAGTTAAATGTTTTTTAATTTTTGTTATGCAAGTCGCCAGACACACAAGGCCTGAAGGCCACTTCAAGGTGTGGGCTACAATTATTTTTTCCAGAGGCCGTTGCCACCTACTCCTAGGGCTGAAACAGGGAAACCCCTTTTACAGTCCATACGGATGTAGGCTTGGGTATCATCAGTCCGAAGCCTGGCCGGTAGAGCAGTTGCTGGCCTTAAAAGCAGGGGAGACCAAGATTAATTAAGAAAACACAAAAATAGTATGTACCTTTTTTCATCAGAGTATTCAGAGAGTCTTGGATGCGATCTCTGCATCAATACTGCCATCATTCTTTCCTTACAGCTCCTCCCATTAGAATCAACATCAACTTTCTGAGTTCGAAGTCGGACAAGAAATTCCTTAAAAACATTTGTATTAGAAAAGTAAGTAAAAATGTATTGGTAATAAAGGGTTTTTAAATACATTTTGTAGATCAATTTAAAAAAAAACACTGCAATACCTAAGCAAGTTATATTTTAAGGGAAGATTTCTACCATCATTATCTTTAAACCATGCAAGTTTAATGTAAATCTGTGGACGTTTGTGTTTTGTGTCGAACAAAAAGTACCCAAACCCTTTTAATAAGATTTTTATTAAAAAACACGTACATACTGAATACAATTTAAGTTAAATTTGTTAAGAATTGAAAACAACAACCACAAATGGTTTTTGCGATTCGGAGAAACAAATTAAAATGTGGTAATTTTTTCAAATAGTGAGCTTTACCTTGACTGAGTTTTCTGTTCCAAGTAATAAAACCAAAATTAAATGATGAAGAAAAAGAAGACGCCCAGCAATCGAGAGTTCAGTTGCCCAGCTGACGAGTGTCTTTATATAACGGAGCCGAGAACGCATATGATCAATGTGTAGAATTGCCACATACGGTTGTAGATCTAAAGAAAGGATAATGGGAAAACATCATGAAATCTGGTAAACATAAGCTGAAGACAAATATCTACGAAATTCGTACGAATAACTATTTGAACTTCTTTTTAAATTAACTGAAAAAGCAAAACAGCAAAGCACTTTTGACAAACTTTAGTATCCTGCAAATAATAATAATAATAATAATAATAATAATAATTGTGGCTTCTTATATAGCGCACATGTCCGTCACCCAGTGACGCTCCTGGCGCTGTAACATACAGTATTTCCTGCCAGATGTTGGACTACGCTAGAATTATGAGACCTAATTCTGATAGCACCATGTAATGCTTTACAAGGTGCTGTGGCGCAATTTGCTGCCGATCGGACCAGGAACACCGGGCGAACCTCTTCTCTTTTCGATAAGTGCACTGGGTTCTTTAACATGCGTTACACAACACATGGGACCAACGGCTCAACTTCCCATCCGAAGGACGAAGCAATGGTTAAATGTCTTGGTTAAGGACACAAGTGTCACGGCTGGGGATTCGCACCCACACTCTGCTGATCAGAAGCACCAGAGTTTTGACCATACTCTTGAAGCGTCACATTCATACCTTTTTCTTTCTGCCTGGCTGCATCTTCCTTTTCTTTCTTCTGGGTTGATGATGGCAGTGTTCTGAACTTCCATGTATTTTGTTTCACCCAGTAAACAAGGTCCAATATCATTGGTTGGCCTTCTAGAGTCTTTGCATACTGATGAAGCTTTTCTCTCAGCTGATTGGTTGAATTCTTGGTTAAGTCACTGCATGATAATGAGATGGATGGAAGTACAAGTGGGTAGCCAATGGGAAGGTTGAACTGAATGCAAATCTCTAAGGAGTCCTCTGATTGGTCCAAAGCTTGGGCCACTTGGCAACGCACTTGCATGCAGAAACTGCACATAGAATCTGTTGAGAAATTATAATGTTTATTTTACATTTTTAAAAACCGTTTAAATAACTTACTAAAACCATTTTAGCCTCTATTATATTTATATAGCAGGCATGACATTTAATCTTCGAGATGGCAAGCCATAATATTTCATTTTCAAAGTGGAAACTTTTCGAAGGGGCACCAACAACACTCCACTATGAGTGCATGGAGGAAGAAATAGCTCATCCATTCTGAGTGTACACACTTAATTAGCCTGTATTTTTGTCAACATTCAATTCATATAAAAAGGCACATCACCTGTATGTTCAAGCATTTCAAACTCTCCTTGTCCACAGAAGATTCCCTGGAGCGCCTGCACTTCATCATTTACAGCGTCCATAGTCTAGCTAGGCAGTCTACTGCCTAAAATTAAAATTATTTGATTAATGATTGTCCGTGTTGATGTTATTTTAAAAAGAGCCATGTGTGTGAAGACGACCGACCGTTGTTGTTGTATAGCGCCCTCTATCCAATTAATTTCTCATTCGACAATGGCTGATCATAACAGAAGAAGGTAAGCCCACCGGCAGGAAACCATAATGGCGGTTTATTTAAACGGTTTCAAAGTATACTTTCTAGAATCTATATATTGCTTAGGTTCTCAGTTAGTTGTCTAATGAGAAGTTAAACCGCTGATGAGGGGGAGAGCTGGACAAATGATAATTTAAGCCTGAAATTAAAATTTTCAAATAGAGTCACGTCGCGACATCCCACCCATGGAGTGACGACGCGTCGTCACTGTGGGATGGTCCACAACCTCAGTCGATGATGTGTGCCAAGCAATGAATGTGGATTGAAGATCAGTACAGGACCACAATACACAACACAACAAAGCCTAAGGCATTGTGAAAGAAATATTATTGGTCTCCGTTGACTTAAAGGCAGTGGACACTATTGGTAATTAATTACTCAAAATAATTATTAGCATAAAACCTTTCTTGGTGACGAGTAATGGGGAGAGGTTGATGGTATAACTATAAAACATTGTGAGAAACGGCTCCCTCTGAAGTGCCATAGTTTTCGAGAAAGAAGTATTTTTCCACGAATTTGATTTCAAGACCTCAAATTTAGAACTCGAGGTCTCGAAATCAACCATCTAAACGCACACAACTTCGTGTGACAAGGGTGTTTTTTTCTTTCGGTATTTTATCTTGCAACTTCGATGACCGATTGAGCTCAAAGGTTTGTTTTTTTATGCATTATGTTGAGATCACACCAACTGTGAAGGCTAGTCTTTGACAATTACCAAAAGTGTCCACTGCCTTTAATTGTAAATACTTATATAGGATTATAATTCAAGCGTATGTTTTGTATTTGGAACAAGGTTTATAAATAACATTGTTGCTTTGTTGTTTTCATCTAATTATTCCTTTTTTATGCAATTTGTTTTCATTAATTTTAAATGTGGGAATGGATGTACTCCTAGAACTATGAGGTTTGTTCCGCTCTTGTCTGATAGCGGAACAAACCTCATAGTTCTAAGAGTAGGATGGATGGTTGATGGATTATTTACACTCATCAATCAATCAATCCAGTCAAAGTCTATTATTTAATTTTTAGCTTCTGTTAGGCTTGTCACTCATTAACGAGGCCCATAAATATTGATACCTCACCATGCAATTGCAATGCCTCCGTCAACTCATTCTGCTACCGTCTCCACAAATGGAATGACATGGTTTATTATTTGCTGCTTATAAATAGAGTATCAAATCGCATTCTATTTCTTATTGTAAAGTTTTTAAATGTCTTCACAATTGTGCATTATTGTAATGACTAAAATAACAGCATTAAAACGTAACTGGATGAATAATGACAAACCCATAGTTTATTGTAAAGCATTATATTAAAATATTATGTTACTCAGCAGGAATTCAGCCATGAAATCAACATCAGGTGTCAAAAAACAAAGAACTCAAGTTGGAGTGGAGAGAAGCAAGGTAAGGGAACTTCGGAATTTAGGATTGCTGTTTTTTCCTCAACTGGCCTAACTGTTATTTGTTCATGATTATACCTAGAACCTAAGTCTCCTGACGATGACTAGACATTTAGAGCAAGCTAGTCGAAACAATGAGACCAATTCAAGAACTGACTCTGCGTTAGTGCATTTAAGTACGATCATATAGGCTAAAGTAGTAGTCCCAGCCAATTTCTACACCTTCTGCCCGGGATAAAGTTAAAGACACTGGCCACTATTGGTAATTGCCAAAGACCAGTCTTCTCACTTGGTGTATCTCATTGTATACATAAAATAACAAACCTGTGAAAATTTTAGCTCAATCGATCGTCGAAGTTGCGAGATATGAATGAAATAAAAAACACCCTTGTCACACGAAGTTGTGTGCTTTCCGATGCTTGATTTCGAGACCTCAAAATCTAATATTGAGGTCTCAAAATCAAATTCGTAAAAAATTACTTCTTTCTCGAAAACTACGTTACTTCAGAGGGAGCTGTTTTTCACAATGTTTATTCTATCAACAGCTCTCAATTACTCGTTACCAAGTAAGTTTTTATGCTAATAATTATTTTGAGTAATTACCAATAGTGTCCACTGCCTTTAACAGCAAACAATATGAGGTATAATAAAATTGCATACAGTGTCTTATTTCCATGTTCCTAATTAGACATTTGAAAGAAAAGGACTTATTTGCTCCACTGATGCAAGTGTATTTAAAGTGAGCCGCTTGATTGTTTTAATCCATAGGATAGTAGAGTTGCATACAACAAAATTAACCTGTGCAAATTTCATTTCAAAAAGTGGTCGCGTCTCTATGAGATATCGCCCCCAAAAGGAGCTGGTATGTCCACGCAGGAAGAATAAGCCCTATAGAAATACACATTCTGAGAAACATACTGCAGTAACGCTTCTCAGATTCAAATTTGGGGGCATAAAAACTGATATCTTGTTACATATCCACATCACTTCGAAATTGGAATGAGGTGTTTCTCAAAATTCTTTGTACTACCGAAAGCTGCTGTAGGCTTCTAACCAATAGCTTTTATTGCCATTAATTTTAAGAGTGATTGCCAAAATGTATACTGATCCCTTTAAAGCCATTGGACACTTTTGGTAAACAGTATTGTCCAAGGCCCACACTTCGTGTATCACAACTTCTATATAAAATAACAAACCTGAGAAAATTTAGGCTCAATCGGTCATCGGAGTCGGGAGAAAATAATGGGAAAAACCCACCCTTGTATCCGCATGTTTCGCCGTGTCATGACATGTGTTTTAAAACAATCCGTAATTCTCGATATCGAAAATTGATAATGTTATAGTGTTTCCATTTCATGGAATAATATTTCAAGAGAAGTCTTTCACCACTACCTTCTGTAAACCCTGTAGGTTATTTGTAAATCTGTAAAAAAAATAAAAATTTCCGTACCGAAAATGTCCAATGGCTTTAAACGAAAGTGTCCTGGCCGAGCGGTAAAGAGCACCGAATTCAAACTCTGGTGTTTCTGATCAGCAGAGTGTGGGTTGGAGTACCCAGCCGTGACACTTGTGTCCTTAGCAAGACACTTGACCATTGCTTTGTCCTTCGGATGGGACGTAAAGCCCTTGGTCCCATTTGTTGTGTAACGCATGTGAAAGAACCCAGTGCACTTATCGAAAAGAGAAGGGGTTCGCCCCGGTGTTCCTGGCTGTGGCTGCTTTATGCGCCGTAGCACCTTGTAAACCCTTATAAGGTGCTACATAATTGGGTCTCAGAATTCATAACTTTCAATAACCTCTCTTTCTGTACAAATGTATATATACTCAGCGCATTGAGCGCCTTGTTGGTAGATACGTGCGCTAAGACTTCGATATTATTATTATTGTTATAAAAGCAATTGCGACAGTCCTGCCTGTGTACTTCCAGGCCTGTGATCACTTACTTACCATTTTTCCCCCTTTTTTCTCCCCATTTTTTTTCCTTCATAACGTCAGCCGAGTCAAGCCTCGCTGATATCAAGAGGACTGGCAGTAAAGTCTACCCATGTGAGGTAAAGTTATAATATGCATGTTATATGGATGCGACTTTTCTTTATTGTCTTTCTGCTATCGATAAGTGTTTGATATTAAAGGAACACGTTGCCTTGGAACGGACGAGTTGGTCAAAACAAAAGCGTCTGTAACCGTTTTTTATATAATGCATATGGTTGGGAAGATGTTTTAAAAGTAGAATACAATGATCCACACAAGTTTGCCTCGAAATTGCGTGGTTTTTCTTCTACTGTGCGAACTAACACGGTCAGCCATTTATGGGAGTCAAAATTTTGACCCCCATAAATGGCCGACGTGTTAGTCGTCGAGGTAAAAGGAAAACCATGCAATTTCGAGGCATGTTTGTGTGGATCATTGTATTCTACTTTTACAACATCTTTCTACCCATATGCATTTTATAAAAGACGGTTACAAACGCTTTTCAAAGACCAACTCGACCGATCCAAGGCAATGTGTCCCTTTAACTTCAGCATTTTATTAATTTCTTTTTATAAAGTATTCTTTTAAACAGTTCAAATATGAATTTTGTAATTTGAAATGGATAATTGCAATGAAACCGCACTGGTGTGTTAAAGGCAGTGGACACTATTGGTAATTACTCAAAATAATTACTAGCATCAAACCTAACTTGGTGACGAGTAATGAGAGGTTGGTAGTATAAAACATTGTACGAAACGGCTCCCTCTGAAGTGACATAGTTTTCGAGAAAGAAGTAATTTTCCACGAATTTGATTCTGAGACCTCAGATTTAGAATTTGAGGTCCCATCTAAAAGCACACAAATTCGTGTGACAAGGGTGTTTTTTATTTCATTATTATCTCGCAACTTCGACGACCAATTGAGCTCAGATATTTACAGATTTGTTATTTTATGCATACGTTGAGACACACCAAGTGAGAAGACTGGTCTTTGACAATTACCAATAGTGTCCAGAGTCTTTAAGGGCGTCATGGCCGAATGGTCTAGGGCAGTGTCAGACTCAAGTTCTGTAATTTACAGAATGTAGGTTCAAACATTGGCCTTGTCAGTTGTGACACTTGTGTCCTTGAGCCGGACATGTTATCATAATTGCTTCTCTCCACCCAGGAGTACAAATGGGTACCAGTGAGATCTGGGGAGTAACCTGCGATGGACTGGCATCCTGTCATCGTGTCTAGGGGAAATAGACTTTCCACTTTTTGTAAAGTTTCGAAATTAATTTAAGTCGTCAATTTTAATCAATCTGAGGAGAGCTGTAAACTTTGACCTAAATAATGTACATCGATATTGCGCTTTACAAAATGCCTACTTAATATTAGACAGTGCTCTAGAATTGCAAAGGTCTGTTTTATGCTTGTGCTTTTTTTCATAGAGTTCGGAAAGTACTGAGAATACAGTGTTAACACACAAAATTAATATTCTGTATCCCCGATGCAAGTTTAACATTGATTAAATCCTTGTTGTACCCGCTGCTAAAACATAGGGTTTCAATGTAGCTACCGGGCAATCACGGTCGTCTAGTTGGTATGACACTGCTCTAGAGTTGTAAATGTCTTGGGTTAGAATCCCACCAGAGTAATAAGCTTGTGATTTTTATTTTCACATAGCTCGGGAAAGCACTGAGTATACAGTGCTAACACACATGCAGTGCGGGTAAAACCAGAATTAATATTCCTATTATTATATTATTGTTATTTTCTGATCAGATGCAATGGTGATGACTGCAGCAGCCCACCTTCTGTTCAGTCAGGCTTCTCTCTCTACTCTTCGGACTCTACGGATAATACAGCTGTAGATGTCAACAGAGGGCTCAATCGATGCTCCAAACTCTTGGCTAACATGTTAGACACTGACCAAGGTGGCCCTGTGGAGAGTAAGTTAGCTTATAAATATTGCAGGTATCATCTTCCGATTCCTTTAAGACAAAATATACCTTTGGTTTATGGAACCGTTCAAGTGTTTTAACCCCATTGACCCATTTCACCTGACATCATCATCAGAACAATATTCAATGCGCCATACTGGTGGGCAATTTCACTGTGCGTTGTTTATATATAACTCTATGCTGTGCGTTATGCAGTGAAAGTGCGCATTTTAGGCGACGCGGCGTTAATACACGTAAACTTGCCCACCATCATGGTGAGTGTGGCATCAGTCGCTGCGTGTGACGCGCGTGCAAGGGGTCGGTGTATTATAATGAAGATGTAATACAATAAAACTAACATGTGAAAATCTCATATGAAAAGGTCACGTTTTTGATATATTGCCGAAAATCCAGAGTGAAGATGTCTATTCAGGAAGAATAATCTCTTCATCTGAGAAACATCACTGACAGTCACACTTCTCAGATTCAAATTTTTTATCATAAAAGTGATGTGTTATAACCACATTACAATGTACTTCAAAGTGAAATACTTCTCAAAATGCTTTATACCAACGAAAGCTGTTGCTTTCTACGGTATAAACCATTTTGATAAATACTTCACTACTGACAATGACAAGAGCAAGCTAGTCGAAATGTTGAGACCAATCAAGAACTCACTCCGTGGTAGTTACAACGAGAAGTCCCCTCAATCCACTAAAGCCAAAAGAGTAGTCCCGGCTGACTTCCTACCTTCTGCCCGGGTAAAAGTTTAAAAGCAGGAGAGCTGTTTTTGAACTTAGAGGTCTCCCAAAAATCAAAAATCTACTCTGCGGTAGTAGAAAATAAAGCAGAAACAAGATCCTAGAAGAACATAATCTGCCAATCAAATAGATACACATGTGATGATACCGCAAATCAAATATGCATTGATACCTCATCATGTAATGCCTCAAATCCAGTGTAGCAATTTGGTATTAATATTTTTCACTGGTATGCTTTTATAGTTGGCAGAGCAACTTACAAACACCAGACACAGAGGCCGAAGACAACCAGCAAAGCTCGCAAAAGTGTGTCCAGTGCTCAGGAATCCAAACTCACCCAAGGTAGCCGGAAGAAGCCTGGGCAAAATGTCAAGACATCTTCTCATACCAACAAAAGTAGCGCCAAGAATCACAGGAGGAAAGATGCGCCAACGTCTTCAACATCTGTATCTACTCAGGCCAAACGCAGAGGAGTTGAGACGGCAGAGGCATCCCGAAAAGGGCTGTCATCTGTACATGTCATTCCTACTGGTAGTAGCTCTTCGGCAGGTATGTACTTGTGACAGTATTTCGTTTTTGCAAAAGAAGTCGAGGTATTTCCAAAACAAAAAGACTGTCACATTGACCCTTGCATGCTTTATTTTCTTTCTTTATAAATGTGCGTTTCGGGACACTTTAACTTACTTTGTCATCCGTTGAACCAGTGCAGCATTTAGTTTAGTAGTAGACATTTATTTCAATATTGGCAACAACAACAAAAGCATCAAATGTAATACAAGCATTATACAGTCTACAGAATTGAGACATAATTACAACATGGCTAAAGATACTCCGTTAAGTTATTACCAACATGCAGGGAGAATTTGAAGCATAGTGCTTTTTAAAAATTTACCCTGGGACAGACAAGACTAGGACTAGACAAGGACAGACAGACGGACGAGACCAGCCAGATAAGTAAATAGGTACATTGTTTTGAGTGAAACAAGATGGTTACAATGACATTTAACAGTTATCACTATTGGCCTAGTAAATACATATATTTAAGAAAGACGTTTTAATTTTCCTTGAGAAACTTTCAAGCGTGAGGGATTGCTTAATGCTGGTTTGGAGGTTGTTCCAAAATATTATACCATTTGAAATAAGACTATTTTTAGAATATGAAGTTCGGCTGAAGTAAATATGAAAATCACCCTTTGATGCACCACGAGTGTTATGTGAATGAACTGATGAAGATAGGGTAAACAATCATTTTACAGCAGTTTAGGTGCTCCAACACTGGAGGGTTACCTCCTCTGGTTGCAACCCCCATTTGTACGTTCATAGTATTCATAACTTTATTTATTTACTTGTTACCAATATTCCTGTAATTTTGTTGTTGTACAAATGGAAATAAAACAAACAAACAAACAAACAAACAAACAAACAAACAAACAAACAAACAAACAAACAAACTCTCTTATTGATGAAAATAATGACGAGAAGAACTGTGCACATGTATGACCTCCCCAAAGTGAGAAGAACTGTGTACATGTATGACCTCCCCCAAGTGAGAAGAACTGTGCACATGTATGACCTCTCCCAAGTGAGAAGAACTGTGTACATGTATGACCTCCCCCAAGTGAGAAGAACTGTGTACATGTATGACCTCCCCCAAGTGAGAAGAACTGTGTACATGTATGACCTCCCCCAAGTGAGAAGAACTGTGTACATGTATGACCTCCCCCAAGTGAGAAGAACTGTGTACATGTATGACCTCCCCCAAGTGAGAAGAACTGTGTACATGTATGACCTCCCCAAAGTGAGAAGAACTGTGCACATGTATGACCTCCCCCAAGTGAGAAGAACTGTGTACATGTATGACCTCTCCCAAGTGAGAAGAACTGTGTACATGTATGACCTCTCCCAAGTGAGAAGAACTGTGTACATGTATGACCTCTCCCAAGTGAGAAGAACTGTGTACATGTATGACCTCCCCCAAGTGAGAAGAACTGTGTACATACGTATGACCTCCCCCAAGTGAGTGATGTAAGCTGGCAGATGGTCTGGTATATTGAAATGCATCTAAGCCCCAGTGCAATGCCTGCAATGTGGCTACTCCTTACAAAGATCTAATTATCTACTTGTGGTTAAAGAGGCAGTCTGCTTTAAGTTATTAACGTTATTTGGAGTCTTATATTGTTTTGTTTACTCACCCACAGAGAGATCTGGTGCCAAGCTTGTGGCTTCAGTCCACAAATTAAATCCCAGGATCAAGTCGCATCCATCAGCTCCAGGATTCCAGGACTGCTTAATGTCCTCTACACCAGAGCTGAGAGAGTCGCCTTCTAAACTCGGTTCAGCTGAAAGTGCAAAGTCTCTGGAGCGTAATGGCAAACCAGAGGTGCAGAGGTCTGCTAACCCTTTAAGGCTTACGAAATATTCAGTCGCACCGACCACCCAAGAAGACAAAGTACCTCACAAAATAAGAGGCGAGTCAGTTGAAGAGATTCCAAGAGAAGCAGAGGAATCCTTGGCTTTTGCAAGATTCTCTGGTAGTAGAGTTCTGGAACCAGATATAGATTACAGGCGAAGGTATCATCAAGGTTCTGTTATTGACAAAAACTTATATCAAGGTCACAGAGAGGAGAGTTATTCAAACTTGCCAGCCCAAAAGGGTGAACAAAAGGTGGACTCAATGCCAACATACCAAGCAATGAGAAATGGTCCGCGATCTTCCCCCACAACACAGCATCCTTCTCTTGTCCCTGTGAGCGATCAAGACTATATCAAGAGGGTTCACCCACCCCTAAAGAACAGTCAAGATATACTCAGAGACCTCGTGCAGCAGTTGACAGTCCACAACCAGAGCCACAAACATTCTGACGTCAACACTCAGGATCTTCTACAAGGTTTGATTCAGGACGGTGGTGGGCCTGTCCAGGTAGACAGACTTGCTGAGGTAGACAGACTTGCTGTCCGGGAAACTGAAGATGTAAACGTGTCGACTGGACGTCACGTAGGGGAAGACCAGCTTCACACTAATGAGGGAAGTTGTGTAAAACAAGACACTCGACTAGACGTTGACCAGAACGGCGATCCATCCCTGAGACAGCTCCTGTCTGATTTCAGAAAAATTCACCCCGTGGTTTCAGTCGGTAGGCGAGAAGAAACAAGTCGGTCAGTTCACCCTGTCCTGGACCCAAGAAGGGTCGACGAAGGACCTGCTGATAGACACACACCAGAACTGTTGAGGGGTAATGATAACCTAGTGTCTTCTGAGGAGATGAAAGGTAACGAGGGATCGCCACAACGAGTCACATTTTTAACGCCTTCTAAAGCTCAACATGATGAGAATGAGATAGTAGGTCAGGGGTCAACACCTTACCCCCATCAAGATGGCCAGAGAATTCCAACTGTTGAGACAGACATGCAGAACTTGCCAGTAGGTTAGTACATTTGTTTTTTTTTTCGGGTTTTTTTCAGGCCGTTGGTCCTGTGTGCTTTGTTAAAGAACCCAGTGCTCCTGGTTTGATTGGCTGCGTATTGCGCCACAGCACCTTGTAAACCATTGCATGGTGCTACATTATGTTTAAAAGGAGTAGGTCTCAAACATAAGCCCTTTTCGAAACGACGGCGTCTGCGTTGGATTCAGCTTCAGGCTCCCTTATCTCGTCTGAAGCCCCGACTGAGCGCGTACGCAAAGCACGCACAATTGCCAAAACAACCGCGGGGCCAAGCTAGCATCCGGAGCCGAAGCCGTGGTTTCGAAAAGGGTTTCAGTCCCACATACCTTGCAGGTGAAGCGCCTTGAGCGTCACTGAGTCACTGAGTGACGGATATGAACGCTATATCAAGTCTATGGAATATTCATTTCAAGTTATCCTCGAGTAAGATGCTTCACTGTAAGTTCTTCTCTTCACACTTCACGAATGGGTACCTGCAAGAAAGGTAGGGGTTGATTTTGTGGTTGAAAAGCCTTAAAGACACTGGACACTATTGGTAATTGTCAAAGACCAGTCTTGGTGTATCTCAACATATGCCTTTAAAGTAACAAACCTTGAGCTCAATTGGTCGTCGAAGTTGCAAGATAAGAATGAAAGAAAAATCTCCCTTGTCACACGAAGTTGTGTGCTTTCAGATGCTTAATTTCGAGACCGCAATTTTTAATTTTGAGGTCTCGAAATCAAATTCGTGGAAAATTACGCCCCTTCAGAGGGAACCGTTTCTCACAATGTTTTATACTATCAACCTCTCCCCATTACTCGTTACCAAGTAAGGTTTTATGCTAATAATCGTTTTCAGTAATTACCAATAGTGTCCACTGCCTTTAAGCCTAGCTTTTGCAAGCTGCTTATCAACCAAAAGGACCTATGGTACATGCACAAAAATAGTTAATGACATGACACTTCAACCCTAGCAGAGTCTTTCTTGAAGGCTATATTCAATCTGATGATAACTAAACCCTTTACCCCTAACCCTTCCTTTATATCAGAACAAGGCATTTCAAGTCCTCGTAGGAGCTCAGAGCCGTTGTTGATGGACCCAAGAGGAACGGCTATCAGACAGAGAGCAATGCAGCAAATCACAACTATGAAATATTTGATCAGAGAGCTGCAGGCTGTACTTGCAGACCACGGTAAGTTCCTGCAAAATTAACATGCCTATGATATTTTTTCACAGGACTCTGAGTATACAGTGCTAACACACATCGGTGTATGGGTAAAAAAAAAAAAAAAAAAGTTTAACGTCTCTTATAATCGTTGCGGTACCCGCTGCCAAAACATAGGATTTGAAGTGCCTCTAGCTGCCGGGCAACCTCGGTAGCCTGGTTGGTAAGGCACTGCTCTAGAATTGCAAGGGTCGTGGGTTCGAATCCCACCTGAGTAACATGCCTGTGATATTTTTCCACAGGACTCGGGGAAAGTACTGAGTATACAGTGCTAACACACATCAGTTGATGGGAAAAAAATATATAGTATTCTTTGTCCCCGATGCAAATTTAACATCTCTTATTTATAAACTTCAAAGATTTCAATATTTAAAAGAATGATCCACTTTATGGAGTCAGGAGAAATGGTCTCATGAGATAACAAAAAACAAGTAATGAACACAGGCCTTAAATAACATGGAGGCCAAGGCATCTGCTCCCTGGTCTCGGCCTTACTGCTCCTTCGGAAGTTTCTCATAGACTTTAGGATGGTCCAATGGAAGTACCCTCTTCGAAGTGAATATTTTCTCAAAATGCATTTACTGTCTCAAGCTGCTGTACTTCTTACCAACTAAATTTTTATATTGCTGTTAACTTTCGGAGTCATTAACAAGCGTGTACAGACCCTTTAAAGGCACTGTACACATTTGGTAATTGTCACAGACCAGTGTTTTCACTTGGTGTATCCCATCATAAGCATAAAATAACAAGCCTGTGAAAATTCGGGCTGAATCGGTCATCAAACTTGCGAGAAAATGATGTAAAAAAAACCACCCTTTTTGGATGAATTTGTGTGCTTTCAGATAGGAATAAAAGACTTCTAGCTAGAAGTCTTTTAATGTTTTAGTGAGAAATTACCTCTTTCTCAAAAATTACATTACTTCAGAGGGAGTCGTTTCCCACAATGTTTTATACTGTCATACTATCATACTATTAAAAACCTAAGTCCTAAGTTAGGACGAGTAACTCGTCAAAACTCGAGATAAGACTCTCCATAGAATTCCATCTTTTACTGAGGCTTCGATCGACTGTACATCCCAGATCGTTGACAGATGGTAGTGAAAACGTCAGAGAGCATTTGTTTTTCATTTGTTGCTGAGTGCCATGATCTAGATGGAATGGCGCTATACAAATCTGGTTATAATTATTATTATTATTATTATTATCTTATTTGATTTGAAACAGGTGACTTGGAGGTAAATAGGCTGCTGGGTGAAATTGATGAGACATGCAACACTCTCCCATACACAACACAGAAGCAGCTATTAGACCTCAACACGGAGGTCCTGCTAGCTTTCCAGCCTCTGCAATCTGAGAATAGTCAGCTTCGAAGACGCCTTCGCATCGTCAATCATCAACTAAAGAGGCGTGAGACGATCGAGAAGGACAAGACTGACGCAGCGACTGTCAGCTTAGAGTGTGAGCTTGTAAATTCAATCCCTAGATCTGTGAAAATAAAATCAGGAAAATAATAGTACACAATTGGTTAGATTAAAAATGTAATCAATGTTGTTTTGGGGATTAAGATTTTTTTCTTTCTTTTCTTTTGAAATCCACAAATAATGAAGATGTGACCTACATGTTATCTTAGCTAACATACATGTAACTAAAGGCCTTTTCACACTACAAAAAATTGGACACGGATACGATCCGGATAATGTTCACTGACCTTTTCACACTACAACTTTTCAACAAGGTGTCGATCCGGATATGGCGCATTATCCGTGTCGAAACCAACCCTGCCCGGAAGGTGGGTTGATAAATCTCTATCTGTGTCGAAGATTCCAAAACGGATTGAAGGGCGTGTTGTGAACACCTCCGGGTTAATTTTTGATCTGTGTTGAGTGTGCATGGCGCCATCCGCGTAAAGAAAAAACGCGTACAAAAGGCGCTGCGTACAAAAGAAAAAGAAACCGCGGCCTGCTTCGACCCGTGTTAGACCTTGCAGTGTGAAACAGTCTGGATTGAAAGTAACACGTGTAACAAAAACGCTGATTTCGTGCAGAGCTAGTGTGAAAGCGAAGCTGTTTGTATCCGTGTTGAAATTTTACAGAACCAACATGGACCCTATCCGGATAAAGTTTGACACGGATCGAAGGTGAAAAGGATTTACTATATGTTTCGCTCCTAAGCTAGGAGCTTCTTCAGACTGGTGACCATGTCCAATGCTGTACTGCCTTGTTTACTTTTTTTTGTGGTCATAGAGGGCGTTGTAGGCGTGTTTGGGACTAGTTGATCATAAATGTTCTGGATTTTGCATGCCCCGTCTTTGAAAGTGTTCTACCCCTGCTTCTGATCCAAATTAAAAATCATTCCTCCATTACTGAGCAACGACCACGTTGCAGCCATCAACCACAGAATAAAGTGGCCGATGCCATGGTCTGACACAGAACCTTGCAAAACCACTAGATGGCTTAGGGAGGCCATTTGGATCGGACGCAGGGGGAAGAACACTCTCAACATAGATCTTTGGGCATACAAGCTCCAGAACATTTATGACCAATTAGTCCACACCAGGCCTACAATGCCCTCTATGACCCCCAAGAAAGGGTGTAAAAGGCAGTTGAGCGTTGGACATGGTCACCAGTCTGAAGAAGCTCCTAGCTAAGGAGTGAAATGGCAGAACTAAAATAAACCACATTATATTTGAAATTGAAAAAATTAACCACTTAATCCATGATTATAAACAATCCAGATGATTTTATTAAATTAATTTTCTTTTTTTGTTTTACACCCAAGTGCTGACAACTCAGGCTCTCAACGCCAATCTTCAAAAACAGCTTCGGGAGGAGAGGCGAGAAAAAGAGGAACTTCTGAAATCCAAACTTGAACTGAGTAAAACACTGGATGAGAAGGAACAACAGCACAAGGATATGCTCAGGATCATGGACGACAAGGTTTGAGGACATCTGACAAATATACTTTTTCAGAAAAAAAACATTACAACCAGCTTTATCCCTTAACCCTTTCATGCCGCATTTTTGTTTATTGATAAGTTGATCGTCTGTCCACATGAGCTTCTTACTTGTTTAATATGATGAACTTCTTGCTTGTTTAGTATGCAAATGGCGACCCCCCCAAAAAAAAAAAAAACCAGGTCACAATGTCACCCTCAAGAGTCCTGTTTCCCATTCTGAAAACTATGTGGCTGTGCAGTCTTTATTTTTCCTTTTACAACTATTTTTTCTTGAAGTGATGTATATGAGCGCTTTATAAGAAGCCACTATCGTTAATATTAGAATGATTTCAAATCTTGATTTGTTTGTATTACTCAATAGGACACAAATTTGCTGAAATCTCGCCAGGATTGCATCAAGGAGTTACAAGAGTTGCGTAGTGCGCGTACCGACTTGCAATCGCGCGTCGGCTATCTTGAGCTACAGGTAGAGGGCACCAACAAAGAAACTAAAATTCTGCAACTGAGTCTGGATCAGCGAGACAAAGAGATTACAAGATTGAAGAATCTTACACAGTGAGTACATTCTGTCCAGATGGATCGTTCAGATTGCTGTAGGTTTAATCATAGCCTCAAATCCCTAAGCCTAGGATTAAATCTTCTTTAAAGGCAGTGAACACTATTGGTAATTACTCAAAATAATTATTAGCATAGAACCTTTCTTGGTGACGAGTAATGGGGAGAGGTTGATGGTCTAAAACATTGTGAGAAACGGCTCCCTCTGAAGTGACGTAGTTTTCGAGAAAGAAGTAATTTTCCACGATTTTGATTTCGTGACCTTATAATTAGATTTTGAGGTCCAGAAATCAAGCATCCGAAAGCACAACTTTGTGTGACAAGGGTGTTTTTTCTTTCATTATTATCTTGCAACTTCAATGACCATTTGAGCTCAAATTTTCACAGGTTTGTTATTCTATGCATATGTTGAGATACATGATGTGAGTAGATTGGTCTTTGACATTTACCAATAGTGTCCAGTGTCTTTAAGGATTAGATGCCTCTGTGTGACCATCTTAAAAATAATTTTATTCACAGCAATGTTTTTGCTTGGTCCAAGTGCACCATTTAAAGGCGCTAGGATGTGCTAACATGCCTGTGTGCATTGGACCACATTGCCTCGGATCGGACATGTGGGTCTATAAAAAGCGGTTGTAACCGTTTGTTATGAAATGCATATGTTTTAAAAGTAGCATACACTGATCCACACAAATATGCCTCGATATTGGTGGCTTTCCTTTTGCTTTGCGAACTAACACGGTCGACCATTTATGGCCGACCGTGTTAGTCGACAAGGTTAAAGGAAAACCACGCAATTTCGAGGCATATTTGTGTGGATCATTGTATTCTGCTTTTAAAACATCTTTCCAACCTTATGCATTTTATAACAAACGATTAAAAATGCTTTTCAAAGACCAACTCGACCGGTCCAAGGCAACGTGTTCCTTCAAAGTTGGTGAGTTTATTCCTGTACAATTCAAAGTAATGTACATCTGACCAAATTGGTCCAAAGAATGTTTGAAGGTGCTTTGTTTTGGGGATATTGCCAATCCAGGGTGATTATCTCCAGGCACGGAGAATTATCCTTAAAGGAATGTTACAGAATTGGTAAGAAACAAAAATCGTGAAGATCACAGATTTACATAAAACTTACACAGTCTAATCATGATGATAGTTGAAAACATCCCTTGAAATATTTCTATCTGAAATGTCATGTTTGATGAGAAATAAATAAACGAACTTTGCGTTTGGAGTTTATTGCTCAGTGAGCGTTTTATTCATTTTGTTTTGGCGTCGATACAATGCAATATTTGTAATCGGTTTTTCACTATTCTCTCGTGACCCAGATGGCCGAACGATCTCAAACTTCTACAAGTTTGTCAGTTTATGTACATGGTGGATTTTATAAAGTGCTCACACTGCCAGCAACTGTTTTGTTTGCAAAAACTAATTCTGTAATGTTCCTATAATTAGAATACACAATTTTGGGGGATAAAAAGCGTTATATTTTTCCATGACTACATTATTGAAATGTGAAATGCTTCTTAAAATATATTATACTATCCAAAGCGACTGTACTTCTTACCACATTAATTGTAAAGGCAGTGGACACTATTGGTAATTACTCAAAATAAATTATTAGCATAGAACTTTTCTTTGTGAGAAACGGCTCCCTCTGAAGTGCCATAGTTTTTGAGAAAGAAGTATTTTTACACGAATTTGATTTCGAGACCTCGGATTTTGAACTTGAGGTCTCAAAATCAACCATCTAAATGCACACAACTTCGTGTGACAGGGGTGTTTTCTTCTTTCATGATTATCTTGCAAGTTCGTTACCCGATTGAGCTCAAATTTTCACAGGTGTGTTATTTTGTGCATATGTTGAGATGCACCAACTGTGAAGGCTAGTCTTTGACAATTACCAATAGTGTCCACTGCCTTTAAGAGTGATTACCAAACAGATACCGACCCTTTTTAACAAGGTTGTTATGATTTGTTGTTGTCTCTTCAAGGAGTCTCCATGAGCAGTTGAGGAAACTTCCACAGCCAGGAAATGAAGTTGCCTCATCTTTAAAGACATTGGATGGAATCAGTCTACAGAGAATGAATCGACTGCTCATGTCAAGGTCAGTGGAGTTCTACTTTTGTAAATCTAAATGTGATGTGATCAAGCAAAATGAGTCGTTTGTGGACCCAGGTATTTTGTAAAACATTTGAAAATAGTCTAGACCAGATTTCCAAAAAGGGCTCTAGTTAAGGAAGTGAGCGGCATTTTTGAGTAAAAGTTGGTAACATACCTGATTTAACTAATTTGGGGGTGCTGAATCCAAAAATGGTGGATACCAAGGCTAACTGTTAGTCCTTCACCCTGAAAAATCAAATTTAAAACAATACAGAAAACCTAGTAGCTACGGACTTCTCACGTGAAAAAAAGTCAGGTTCTGCTGTGGTTCCATATTGATGTTGTCAGGATACCACACAGGGCAGGTACCCGGGTGCAGGTCAGGTATCTGTAACAAGCTTTTGGGTGTACTGGATAGATCTACAACCAAATTGCACTTTCAGAGCGACCAACAGGTGCTTTCAATGTCATTTTGAAAGTATTTGAGTTGGTGTTTTTTCTAATAAAGAGTTATTTATTATTTGAACATAATTTCTCTGTTGTTAAAAGCACAAACCGTTGATTATTTTCTCTTATAATGTAGGCCTACACTACTTAAACAGGTAGGCCTACCAGGTGTAGTCTAGACTCAACAATGATACAGAAAATTGTATTGTATATCAACTTTGCAGTGCTCCCTGTTTTTGAGTAGGTTAGCTTTTAGTGTTCACACTCATGGCTTGAAATTATCTTACCAGTCAAAACATTTGATTTTAGAGGATTTTAAAGTAACTCATTTTTCGATTACAATCCTCCCCCGTTTTAGAAAGTATTCTCCACAGTTGACGAACCAATGTCACTGTTGTAGGCTAACAATTGAAAAAATAAATTCCAGTTTGTTTGTTTGTTGGCAGTATAACGCATTGTTAGTCGTGTTTGTACACACATGGACAAATTGCACACAAGAAGACGATAGTAAGATTCCGAAACATAGGACAACAAAATATGTATCCCCTCCATTGACAAAACAATCCACCCCTCTCTTTTCAGCTGGCTGTGAAGAACAAGGAAAAAACAAATATCTCTTTATTCATTATTACCGCTCAATCCACAAGTATAGACTCCTAATTTATTTTTGTAAGTCAGCTAGGCTGGTTCCCAGCAATGAATCATTCATGAAAGGTGTGCGTTTCTTCGATATTAGCAATCATAGTTTGGAGTACAATCTGAGGCAAAAAGCTTAAGTCAAAAGACTGTTTTAATTTTGGCCAGGTACCCCAGACTCTTACTTTGCTTTTCCAGCAATATTTTATTTGGGAAGAACAACAGGAGTTTAAACTTTTAAAACCAACTTCAAGAAAATTCTTAAACCCCCCAAAAATGAAAATAGTAAGTTAAAAATGGACCTAATCGTAAAAATGTCTAATACCCAGTGGACTTCTTTGCAATGTGATAGTATATGATTTTTGATTTAGATGACTCTGTACATGTTATAGTATAGGGTTTAAGTGGATGCTGGAAAGGATGACATACACTGAAAAGAAGATGCCTCCTTGCACCAAGCTGTTGTATGTGTTTCAGTAATGTTTCAGTACTACAAGGATACCTTCTCCGGTATACTTCTATCATAATATAACATAAAATCAGGTTAAATTTAGGAAAAACACTATTGGATTTTGGGAAATATCAGCTTGAATGGAATGCTTTGATGCGTCGATTCCATAGTAGAGGCATTTTTGTAATGTCATGTAATTGTATCTCCCCAAAGGAAATTAACATGTTTGTAAAATTGCATGTTTGCTTGAATCAGTTTCCTGAATGCAAGTCCATCTGCATGATGATTTGTGTTTTTTAGCAAGTCACTATTCAATCGAATTGCAATGTGTTGTGTACTATTAATTCTGTATTTTCTTTTATAGAAATGTCTCTGTAAGGACAGGGATGGGAGCCCAAATACTACAAAACATTTGTTTATAATTTATATACATTGGGTTATTTATTGGACATAATATTTAAAGTGACATCAAACTGAAACACTTCAAAATATCGCTTGATTTTCGCACTCTAAGTATCTTGAACTATTCTGACCAAAAAAAAGCTGACATACAAAAATAAAGTAGGAGTCTATACTTGTGGATTGAGCGGTAATAATGAATAAAGAGACATTTGTTTTTTCTTTGTTCTTCACACCTAGCTGAAAAGAGAGGGGGGGGATTGTTTTATCAATGGAGGGGATACATGTTTTGTTGTCCTTTGTTTCTGAATCTTACTATCGTCTTCTTGTGTGAAATTTGTCCGTGTGTACAAACACGACTAACAATGCGTTAAACTGCCAACAAACAAACAAACTAAGTTTTATTCAATTGTTAGCCTACAACAATAAGATTGGTTCGTAAACTGTGGAGAATACTTTTTAAAACGAGGGAGAATTGTAATCAAAAAATTAGTTACTTTAAAATCCTTTAAAATCTTTTTTTTTTTGACTGGTAAGATAATTTCAAGCCATGAAGTATGATTGTTGAGTCTAGACTACACCTGGTAGGCCTACCTGTTTAAGTAGCGTATATAGGTCTACATTATAAGAGAAAATAATCAACGGTTTGTGCTTTTAACAACAGAGAAATTATGTTCAAATAATAAATAACTCTTTATTAGAAAAAACACTAACTCAAATACTTTCAAAATGACATTGAAAGCACCTGTTGGTCCCTCTGAAAGTGCAATTTGATTGCAGATCTATCCAGTACACCCAAAAGCTTGTTACGGATACCTGACCTGCACCCGGGTACCTGCCCTGTGTGGTATCCTGACAACATCAATATGGAACCACAGCAGAACCTGACTATTTTTCATGTGAGAAGTCCGTCGTCTGCTAGGTTTTCTGTATTGTTTAAAATTTGATTTTTCAGGGTGAAGGACTAAAAATTAGCCTTGGTATCCATCATTTTCGGATTCAGCACCCCCAAATTAGTTAAATCAGGTATGTTACCAACTTTTACTCAAAAATGTCGCTCGAAGTTGGTTTTTTTGAAATCGGGTCTAGACTAAAAGAGCATATTATAGTCTTATGCTTGAAAACTGGTGTTGATACCTTCTTTGGTTCAACAGTTGTGAAGGTTGAAATGCCAAGAGATAACAGACAATGAAACTTAGAAAAGGGAGTTTAAAGTCGAGTTGTTTAATGAACGTACATCAGCACATTTTCTTTCAATGCTAATTTTAGGCTGTTTTGGATGTTATTTATCGGAAGAAAGGTGGCAATACAAAATAAGATATATTTTGGCATTTAGGTAGTTCTCAATGGGAACTACAGTATGATGACCCTGTCTTCATTGTGTAGTAATGACCTCTGGTTGGTGGCTGGCTGGCCTTCGGCTTGGTCCATTAAAAGTTGCCAGCCACCAACCAAGGTCGTAACCATGCAGTGAAGATCGCGCCATCACAGTGTTAGCTATTGGACACTTTCGGAACAGAAAAAAAAGAAAAAAGTTCACAGATTTACAAGTAACCTACAGGGTTTACAGTAAGGTAATGGTGAAAGACTTCCCTTGAAATATTAGTCCATGAAATGCTTTACTTTTTGAGAAACTATTAAAACAATTATCAATTCTCGATATCTAGAATTATGGATTTATTTTAAACACATGTCATGACATGGCGAAACGTGTGGAAACAAGGGTGGGTTTTCCCGTTATTTTCTCCCGACTCTGATGACTGATTGAGCCCAAATTTTCACAGGTTTTTAATTTTATATATAAGTTGTGATACACGAGGTGGTGCCTTTGGACAATACTTTTTTCCGAAAGTGTCCAATGGCTTTAAATGAAAACCTTAGGCTTCAATAATTGTCTTTAGGTTCTTTGAAAAATCTTTTGAAGTAAACTTTTAATTTTTTGTCACTTTATCTTCAGAAGTCCAAAAGCAGATAAAGAGAATCAGCCTTGTTGGTCAGATGATCAGTCATTATCCTTGATGCAGCCCTCTAAGATGTATCAACAAATCAATACCAAACAAACCTCAGATCCAAGATCGGATCCCAATCCACCAAAAAACCACTTTGCAAAGTCTCCAAAATCACCTACAAAGAAGAAGAGTCCAAATCGGCACGTCACATTTCAAAGGAGCACCGATGATGACAATCTGATCGCGAAAGACGTCAGTGGCTGGGCGAGGACAGATACACTCTGGAAAGGCCAGCAGATTTCCACTGGGGATTACGCCGCATCGGAAAGAAGCAGGCAACATACTCTGGATGTTCCACATGAAACATCATCGACCACTGAGAAGAACCTCTCTATATGGTTGAGTCCAATACCTGAAGACCTTGACGCTACGCAGTTAGCAGGTGCGTCCGCAAGACAGCTCGTTAAAGGCAATTATGTCTCAATGAGAGAAGGAGCATCTCAACAATCCGAAGCTAAGACACTTCAAGATCCTTATCAACGTGAAGATGATGACTTTGTTGGATCCATAGTTGAGCAAACCAATAAGCCATATGATCACCCCGTTCGAGAGAAATCTCATTCAGCATCGGAAGACAACTTCAGACCCAAGTCCGACTTACAATCCCCTATCCGACTTAGACCGTACAAATATCCCCATGAGGTGTTGTCTAAGGTCGAGACAGGGTCAGTTGTTTCGGATTCTACCATGTCGTCCGTAACTTCTCAGTATGAAGCTCAGTTTCAAATGGGGCTCAGGAATCTGGATTCGGAGATTGGAAAATTGCAAGCTAGTCTGAAATATTCCAACTTCAAGTCTTTATAGTTAGTACTATGTATTTAAAGGCACTGGACACTATTGGTAATTACTCAAAATAATTATTAGCATCAAACCTTACTTGGTAAGGAGTAATGGGGAGAGGTTGATTGTATATAACATTTGATTTCGAGACCTCAGAAAATTTAGATTTTGAGGTCTCGAAATCAAGCCTCTGAAAGCACACAACTTCGTGTTACAAGGGTGTTTTTTCTTTCATTTTATCTCGCAACTTCGACGACCAATCGAGCTCAATTGTTCACCGTTTTGTTATTTGATCATATGTTGAGATACACCAAGTAAGAAGACTGGTCTTTGACAATTACCAATAGTGTCCAGTGACTTTAGTAGGTGTTCATTTTGGCATTGGGGTAATGAATATAATTTGTTCTTACCCTTACATCAATTTGTATTAAAGATGCTATGTCAGATTTTTGGCCGATTTGACCCAAAAATTTTGATTTAAAATTCAATAGGTACTTTGATGGGGTTTGAGAAAGTTACAAGCTTTCATTTGAGCCATTGCTCGAAAAAGTCCACAAGTTATTAGTAGCAGTGAAATAAAGAGCTCAAAATTTGTTTTTGTCGGTATCCCGACAATATATCACGTGACCAATTCTTATGTGTTTTATAAGAAATGTTTTAATATTTTGTCATGGTTCCTGACCATTAAAAGTAAAAGTTAAACTTTTTTTCGTTAGAGCGGGTGATACTCTTTGAAGTACCATTCACTCAAAAAAAAAATATTTTTTTATGTTTGGGGCCAAAAATCTGACAAAGCATCTTTAAGCACTGTATACTCAGTCTTACCCAAGTTCTGTGAACAAAATCCACGGCCAAATTACAAGTGGGATTCAAACCTGGGCTAGCTTGATGGTTAGTGGTAACTCTATGAAAAGGTTGTGGGCTCGAATCCCATCCAAGATTTGCCTATGGAATTTCATACAAAATCATTCATAAATACCTTTTAAGACATTCCTATTGGTCGAGAGCAACGGCTGAAACAGTTGTGCCACATCACGCGACGCGCACAGCATTCCCTTATAAGGAGTTGTTTACCCGAGGGCGGCGGAGGGCTTTACCATTTCATAGCTAGAGGGGTGTTGTGTTGAAAGAAATCATTTAACAATTATATAATTTTTGCATTTATTTTTACTTTTTGACCAAAAAGTGATGATGTTTTGACCGAAAAGGTATTTATGAATGGGAATCAAAGTGTGTTGAATCGGTTTTCAACTAATGGTTTAAACCCGCCTAGGCCTGGTTCTTTATAATTTACCTCCACTTCGTCTCGGTAAAATTATCAAGAACCAGGCCTCGTTGGGATTAAACCACTAGTTGAAAACCTCTTCACCACACATGATTCCCTTAGTTATACACTTCATGAGTTTGAATCCCGTCCCAGTAATAATTATGCCTGTGATTTTTTTTACAGAACCCGGGAAAGTACTCGGTTTACAGTGCTAACACAAATTGAATTGGTGTAGATGGGTAAAACCAGCATGAATATTCCTTTTTACAATGCAAATTTAACATACTATTAAATTATACACATACTATTGAAATTTCATTGAAATTTTATCTCCTTTGGCATTGAATATTAATTAAGACTAATTAAAATATAATTTACTTCCTCGATGCATTGTTTCTGCTTGTCGTTCCCCAAGGTCAATGAAGCAGTTATATTGCCTGCAACATATGGACTACAGTGCTGTGTAGAGTGTTCTATCCCAGTAGCAATATAATATCCATTGTAATAAATCTATTATTGAACAAAATGATAATGTTATTTATTATGTATGCTTCAACGTATACATTGAATTGTAAACACAATACAATATGTTTTTTCACACCTACTCCCTATGGGCATACCTTCAGTTTGACATTTGGACAAAAGGAAGCTTTTCAGCTCATCAGGGTCAAATTTCATAGAGCTGCTAAACACAAAAATTTGCTTTAGCATGAAATTCTTGCCTTGATAAAAACAGGATAAAATTTCACAATTATTTTCAGAATAAGCAAACAACAGGTGAATACAAGTAACAACAATATGCAACACACGGAAATTGGGCTGGTTATCCTGTTTTTATCAAGGAAGACATTTATTGCTAAGCAAATTTTTGTGCTAAGCAGTTCTATGACATTGGGCCCAGCTATTTCCTGGGTTTTCGTATCTATTAATAATAGTGTCCTACTGTGACAGGTGGTAATTTATGGTTTTGTTTTTCTCTGTTTAAGTTGTTTAATTCCCTTTGATTAAAGCAAAGAGGTAGACCTCCATGGTTTTACTCTGTTATAATTTACGATAGTTTTCTTTTTCATTCATTCCATTACATTTTAAAAAAAAAAACACAGATAATCGGATCTATATGAACATTTATTTAAAGGAACGTTACAGAATTGGTAAGAAACAAGAATCGTGAAGATCACAGATTTACATAAAACTTACACGGTCTAATGATAATGATAGTAGAAAACATCCCTTGAAATAATTCTGTCTGAAATTTCATATTTGATGAGAAATAAATAATCTAACTTCGCATTTGGAGTTTATCGCTCAGTAAGCGTTTTATCAATTTTTTGTTTTGGCATCGATGCAATGCAGAATTTGTAATCGGTTTTTCACTATTCTCTCGTGAGCCAGATGGCCGATCGATCTCAAACTTCTACAGGATTGTCAGTTTATGTACATTGTGGATTACATAATGTGCTTACACTGCCAGCAACGTTTTTGCTAGCAAAACCAATTCTGTAATGTTCCTTTAAGGGTCTCTGGGTGCATATGATTAAGCTTTGTTAAAATCAAATGGAGCTAAACAACTGAAGCAGAGAGAACAAAACCATTCATTTATCACCTGTCACGCTAAGAAAACTGAAAAAACACTACACATGTCTATTTTATTGAATATAAAATTTTATTGTATGCAAAGCATCTGTAAAAAAATTTTGTATTTTTTATGGAGTGGGAATTTTATATTGTAACATACATTTCAATTCAATTCAATAACTTATTTGTCCAACACAAAGGTAAAAATGGAAGATATACATGTCAAAACATTGATAAAAAGCTCCAAAACATAACACTAAAAGAATACGGAAAGAATGATAAAACTACATTTAAACATACAATGATAAAAGATAAAATAAAAGACAAAAGAACCAAACAGAAAGACACCACATGTGCAAAAACTGGCTAAACCTCTCTCCCACAAGCCATATGATAAAAAAATAATTGGTAAAAACCCATTAAGAATCATTACAAACTCTATGAGTTTACATACATTCCTGTTACTGGTGGTTCGTCCGCTGTTGGTTTTGAACAATAAATACAATACAATACAATATCAGTCTGAATAATTATTTGTTTGTCCAATTGTGGGAAGTGTAAAGGGACATTGAAAACAAAAGGAAGGAAGTTGTAATTACGACATATGACTGAGATCGGATTCCTGTGTAGTTATACAATTCATTTATTATGGTTTATACATGTATCTCATAGTGATGATAGAGTTTATGACTTGTGTCATAGCTCGGCATATGATCGTGATCATAACTATGAAATATTGATCTCTTAATTATGACTAGTACTATTTAAAGGCACTGGACGCGTTTGGTAATTGTCAAAGACCAGTATTCTCACTTGGTGTATCTCAACATTATGCATAAAATAACAAGGCTGTGAAAATGTGGACTCAATTGGTCATTGAAGTTGCAAGAAAATGATGAAAGAAAATCACAACTGTTGTAGTGTGCTTTCAGATAGGAATAAAAGGCTTCGGACCAGAAAGTCTTTTATTATTTTAGTGAGAAATCATCATTTAAGTCATAACAAGGACTTGTACTGAGTCATAATTATGAGTAATTAAAAGTCATAGTTATGACTTTGAATTTCCATTCTTTCTAGTATCAGTGTTGTCCTTTTAAAACTTTCATAAACTACTAAAGTGAGGGCTTTGGAAGGATAGGGGCCGGTATGCCCTCAAAGAGGGCTAATTATTAGGTCATTCACTTCAATTTTATAACGTCCAAACAACTTGGTGTGAAATGACATAGGAGAAGAGGATTTTGGAAGCTTTATTGTAACATTTTAGAAAACTATAACCACAATGATGACTTATGACTTGGTGAAGGTTTTTCTTTTTTAAATCTTTTTTTTTAGCCTTCGAGAAAGACTCTGATAGGGTCAAAACGTCAGGCCATTAACTATTTTTTTGCACAAATTATAATTAAGAATAAGAATAAGAATAAGAATAAGAATAAGAATAAGAATAAGAATAAGAATAAGAATAAGAATAACTAGAAAGCACGGTAGCTGTATTTGAGCAAATACGGGTATCTCTGCCCGGCGGGGGGTGGAGCATAATATTCTGCATGGTTTATGTTGCACTTGGAGAAATGAAAATTGTGTGTGTTTTGGGGGTGATACAGAACAATATTCGCATACGTTACTCGCGAATACGAAATCCGACCATACGCAAGCGCATACGTAAGCATGCGCACATATTCCCAAATATTTTCACGACATACATGTACGTATGCCGACAAGTTTACAGTTATGCGATGTGCTTTTGGGCCACCGTACCTTTTTGATTGCATACGTTTGCGATGTCACAAATTTATTCGCAAATGTTTGCGCATACGTATGCGGTGTCAAGAAATTATTCGCGAATAAGTATGATGTCGCGATCAGACTGGATGCTAAAAATCCACAGATATATATTAGAAATTTTAATTAAACATATGCGACAAAGTATAATAAAATTTTCGACAACTCAAACATATTCGCATACGTTACTCGCGAATATCTTAACGAAATCCCACCATACGCAAGCGCATACGTAAGCATGCGCACATATTCCCAAATATTTTCACGGCATACGTATGCCGACAAGTTTACAGTTATGCGATGTCCTTTTGGGCCACCGTACCTTTTTGATTAGGTAAAAGTCAGCTGCCTATTATTACATGGACAAGTGATAACACTATTAATATCAAGTGTCCAACTTTTACTAAGAAACACTTAAGTTTGGTACTGTTACCAACAGTATCATGCAGTTGTTTTACAACATATTTCATTGCAAAGACATTTGGCAAGGTAATGAATCTCACATAAATTCCAAAAACATTCAAAACCTTTTCTTAAGATGCACTGTGAAAAGAATAATCTGTAAAAGCTAATAAGCTAATTTAAAACAATTTTTCTATAAAAATGCTCCGTTATTGAATGACTATTGACTTACGGATTAACGGTGACGATTGCGAAGTTTCCTCACTCAAACTAAAGCTCATGTAACTAACAACAATACACGGTTAGCACGGTTAACATCCGTTGGCTCTCCGGGTTTTCACCGAACCCGTATGCCGTGAATAAGCTCCAGACCACGGCAGAGTGTTTTTAACGTTCACGGTGCAGGTCACACTGCGACCGGAAAATTCCCCATTGCAATAACGTGGGGAAAAGCTTCGGTGGTGATCGTCTCGCAGCGCAGCGTAGAGGATTCACTCATCACGTAATAAAACAACCTCGTTATATTTTTACGTTGCAATTCTGATCGGCTTACAAGCTTTAGGTACGAGGTTGGAATTTTTGGTTCCGTTTTTTACGAAACCGCGGCTTTAGCTTGGGATGTCACTTGGGCTTCGGCTTGGGCTTCGTCTGCCTGTTTGAAGCCCCGTTAGAAAAGCACATGTTTTCTAAATAACTGACGGAGCCTAAGCCCAAGCCCAATATGTGGCCACGGTTTTGCAAATGCAAGCTGAAGAAGAAGAAGAAGGAGAAGAAGAAGAAGAAGAACTAGAAAGCACGGTAGCTGTATTTGAGCAAATACGGGTATCTCTGCCCGGCGGGGGGTGGAGCATAACATTCTGCATGGTTTATGTTGCACTTGGAGAAATGAAAATTGTGTGTGTTTTGGGGGTGATACAGAACAATATTCGCATACGTTACTCGCGAATACGAAATCCGACCATACGCAAGCGCATACGTAAGCATGCGCACATATTCCCAAATATTTTCACGACATACATGTACGTATGCCGACAAGTTTACAGTTATGCGATGTGCTTTTGGGCCACCGTACCTTTTTGATTGCATACGTTTGCGATGTCACAAATTTATTCGCAAATGTTTGCGCATACGTATGCGGTGTCAAGAAATTATTCGCGAATAAGTATGATGTCGTGATCAGACTGGATGCTAAAAATCCACAGATATATATTAGAAATTTTAATTAAACATATGCGACAAAGTATAATAAAATTTTCGACAACTCAAACATATTCGCATACGTTACTCGCGAATATCTTAACGAAATCCCACCATACGCAAGCGCATACCTAAGCATGTGCACATATTCCCAAATATTTTCACGGCATACGTATGCCGACAAGTTTACAGTTACCGTACCTATTTGATTAGGTAAAAGTCAGCTGCGCACGACATACATGTACGTATGCCGACAAGTTTACAGTTATGCGATGTGCTTTTGGGCCACCGTACCTTTTTGATTGCATACGTTTGCGATGTCACAAATTTATTCGCAAATGTTTGCGCATACGTATGCGGTGTCAAGAAATTATTCGCGAATAAGTATGATGTCGCGATCAGACTGGATGCTAAAAATCCACAGATATATATTAGAAATTTTACTTAAACATATGCGACAAAGTATAATAAAATTTTCGACAACTCAAACATATTCGCATACGTTACTCGCGAATATCTTAACGAAATCCCACCATACGCAAGCGCATACGTAAGCATGCGCACATATTCCCAAATATTTTCACGGCATACGTATGCCGACAAGTTTACAGTTATGCGATGTCCTTTTGGGCCACCGTACCTTTTTGATTAGGTAAAAGTCAGCTGCCTATTATTACATGGACAAGTGATAACACTATTAATATCAAGTGTCCAACTTTTACTAAGAAACACTTAAGTTTGGTACTGTTACCAACAGTATCATGCAGTTGTTTTACAACATATTTCATTGCAAAGACATTTGGCAAGGTAATGAATCTCACATAAATTCCAAAAACATTCAAAACCTTTTTTTAAGATGCACTGTGAAAAGAATAATTTGTAAAAGCTAATAAGCTAATTTAAAACAATTTTTCTATAAAAATGCTCCGTTATTGAATGACTATTGACTTATGGATTAACGGTGACGATTGCGAAGTTTCCTCACTCAAACTAAAGCTCATGTAACTAACAACCATACACGGTTAGCACGGTTAACATCCGTTGGCTCTCCGGGTTTTCACCGAACCCGTATGCCGTGAATAAGCTCCAGACCACGGCAGAGTGTTTTTAACGTTCACGGTGCAGGTCACACTGCGACCGGAAAATCCCCCATTGCAATAACGTGGGGAAAAGCTTCGGTGGTGATCGTCTCGCAGCGCAGCGTAGAGGATTCACTCATCACGTAAATAAAACAACCTCGTTATATTTTTACGTTGCAATTCTGATCGGCTTACAAGCTTTAGGTACGAGGTTGGAATTTTTGGTTCCGTTTTTTACGAAACCGCGGCTTTAGCTTGGGATGTCACTTGGGCTTCGGCTTGGGCTTCGTCTGCCTGTTTGAAGCCCCGTTAGAAAAGCACATGTTTTCTAAATAACTGACGGAGCCTAAGCCCAAGCCCAATATGTGGCCACGGTTTTGCAAATGCAAGCTGAAGAAGAAGAAGAAGGAGAAGAAGAAGAAGAAGAAGAAGAACTAGAAAGCACGGTAGCTGTATTTGAGCAAATACGGGTATCTCTGCCCGGCGGGGGGTGGAGCATAACATTCTGCATGGTTTATGTTGCACTTGGAGAAATGAAAATTGTGTGTGTTTTGGGGGTGATACAGAACAATATTCGCATACGTTACTCGCGAATACGAAATCCGACCATACGCAAGCGCATACGTAAGCATGCGCACATATTCCCAAATATTTTCACGACATACATGTACGTATGCCGACAAGTTTACAGTTATGCGATGTGCTTTTGGGCCACCGTACCTTTTTGATTGCATACGTTTGCGATGTCACAAATTTATTCGCAAATGTTTGCGCATACGTATGCGGTGTCAAGAAATTATTCGCGAATAAGTATGATGTCGTGATCAGACTGGATGCTAAAAATCCACAGATATATATTAGAAATTTTAATTAAACATATGCGACAAAGTATAATAAAATTTTCGACAACTCAAACATATTCGCATACGTTACTCGCGAATATCTTAACGAAATCCCACCATACGCAAGCGCATACCTAAGCATGTGCACATATTCCCAAATATTTTCACGGCATACGTATGCCGACAAGTTTACAGTTACCGTACCTATTTGATTAGGTAAAAGTCAGCTGCGCACGACATACATGTACGTATGCCGACAAGTTTACAGTTATGCGATGTGCTTTTGGGCCACCGTACCTTTTTGATTGCATACGTTTGCGATGTCACAAATTTATTCGCAAATGTTTGCGCATACGTATGCGGTGTCAAGAAATTATTCGCGAATAAGTATGATGTCGCGATCAGACTGGATGCTAAAAATCCACAGATATATATTAGAAATTTTACTTAAACATATGCGACAAAGTATAATAAAATTTTCGACAACTCAAACATATTCGCATACGTTACTCGCGAATATCTTAACGAAATCCCACCATACGCAAGCGCATACGTAAGCATGCGCACATATTCCCAAATATTTTCACGGCATACGTATGCCGACAAGTTTACAGTTATGCGATGTCCTTTTGGGCCACCGTACCTTTTTGATTAGGTAAAAGTCAGCTGCCTATTATTACATGGACAAGTGATAACACTATTAATATCAAGTGTCCAACTTTTACTAAGAAACACTTAAGTTTGGTACTGTTACCAACAGTATCATGCAGTTGTTTTACAACATATTTCATTGCAAAGACATTTGGCAAGGTAATGAATCTCACATAAATTCCAAAAACATTCAAAACCTTTTTTTAAGATGCACTGTGAAAAGAATAATTTGTAAAAGCTAATAAGCTAATTTAAAACAATTTTTCTATAAAAATGCTCCGTTATTGAATGACTATTGACTTATGGATTAACGGTGACGATTGCGAAGTTTCCTCACTCAAACTAAAGCTCATGTAACTAACAACCATACACGGTTAGCACGGTTAACATCCGTTGGCTCTCCGGGTTTTCACCGAACCCGTATGCCGTGAATAAGCTCCAGACCACGGCAGAGTGTTTTTAACGTTCACGGTGCAGGTCACACTGCGACCGGAAAATCCCCCATTGCAATAACGTGGGGAAAAGCTTCGGTGGTGATCGTCTCGCAGCGCAGCGTAGAGGATTCACTCATCACGTAAATAAAACAACCTCGTTATATTTTTACGTTGCAATTCTGATCGGCTTACAAGCTTTAGGTACGAGGTTGGAATTTTTGGTTCCGTTTTTTACGAAACCGCGGCTTTAGCTTGGGATGTCACTTGGGCTTCGGCTTGGGCTTCGTCTGCCTGTTTGAAGCCCCGTTAGAAAAGCACATGTTTTCTAAATAACTGACGGAGCCTAAGCCCAAGCCCAATATGTGGCCACGGTTTTGCAAATGCAAGCTGAAGAAGAAGAAGAAGGAGAAGAAGAAGAAGAAGAACTAGAAAGCACGGTAGCTGTATTTGAGCAAATACGGGTATCTCTGCCCGGCGGGGGGTGGAGCATAATATTCTGCATGGTTTATGTTGCACTTGGAGAAATGAAAATTGTGTGTGTTTTGGGGGTGATACAGAACAATCTGTAACATGAAGCTTATAACTCCGGCAGGCACAGCGTGTAACAATAGCAATATATTTATATGAAAGTACACACAACCATCAATAGAATAACTACATGAAAATAAGTCAAGAGTTCGGAAAATAGTAACTTTATTACATTTTTTTTTCAAGTTCACACATTTTCTTTATGTCGAGATAGATTCTTTGAATTCGAGGTAGGTCCTTGCCACAGATGGATGAAACAAAATCATGTTAATTCTTGTCTTATCAGGGAAAAGTTTTGTTTAAAATTGAGATACATATTAAAATATACCAGTATACAATTTTTGGGGTTTGTTTAGTGGGTACATAAGGTATTTGTTATGAGGGCGACGTGTTTTAACAGAGCTAGTTTTTGTCTTCAAATATCGGTTGTGTGTTTAAGTATAAACGTATTGTTGTCAGATAAGGCAGTTTAGGTTTTGTACGCGCGCGTATTACCAGTGAAATTTTTGACACTTTGTCTGAGATCCGGGAACTTGCTTCTATTTTTAGCATTAGTTTGGAGTGCTAAATTAAAATGTGTACGAAACCCAGGTTTGAGCTTGGGCCGCCCCTGGCTTGGGCTGCTCTGTCTCCGCTATGATAAACCTACACTCCCGGCAGGACAGCGTGTAAACAATTAAAACCTAGAAATGCACAGAATTGCTATTGGTGTTTTCATATTGGTAGCCCCTTTGCTTTTGGTCCATACGCATTTGGTGCAGTTATCAAAATGTGTTGCGTTGTTCACTATTGTATGTTGATGCTCCATATTCTTGTTACACATTAAGAAGTTTCCATTAATATTAATCTTAACGACCTGACACATTTAAAATACTGCACCTGATTCTGTGTATTTAAATTATTAGAATATTGCACGATAAGTTCTCTTTGACACCAACCATGGAGGAAGGAAAAAAAAGTCCTTCCTCCATGCACCACAAACGCCCACTATTTTAATTTATTGGTGCTCCAACTTCACCTTTGTATGGGGGCCCTGAAGGGACATATCGCTAACAGGTGCGCATACAATTGCGATGTCACAAATTTATTTGCAAATGTTTGCGCATACGTATGCGGTGTCGTGAAATTATTCGCGAATAAGTACGATGTCGCGATCAGACTGGATGCTAAAAATCCACAGATATATATTAGAAATTTTATTTAAACGTATGCGACAAAGTATGCAATAAAATTTTCGACAACTCAAACATATTCGCATACGTTACTCGCGAATACGAAATCCGACCATACGCAAGCGCATACGTAAGCATGCGCACATATTCCCAAATATTTTTACGACATACATGTACGTATGCCGACAAGTTTACAGTTATGCGATGTGCTTTTGGGCCACCGTACCTTTTTGATTGCATACGTTTGCGATGTCACAAATTTATTCGCAAATGTTTGCGCATACGTATGCGGTGTCAAGAAATTATTCGCGAATAAGTATGATGTCGCGATCAGACTGGATGCTAAAAATCCACAGATATATATTAGAAATTTTAATTAAACATATGCGACAAAGTATAATAAAATTTTCGACAACTCAAACATATTCGCATACGTTACTCGCGAATATCTTAACGAAATCCCACCATACGCAAGCGCATACGTAAGCATGCGCACATATTCCCAAATATTTTCACGGCATACGTATGCCGACAAGTTTACAGTTACCGTACCTTTTTGATTAGGTAAAAGTCAGCTGCGCACGACATACATGTACGTATGCCGACAAGTTTACAGTTATGCGATGTGCTTTTGGGCCACCGTACCTTTTTGATTGCATACGTTTGCGATGTCACAAATTTATTCGCAAATGTTTGCGCATACGTATGCGGTGTCAAGAAATTATTCGCGAATAAGTATGATGTCGCGATCAGACTGGATGCTAAAAATCCACAGATATATATTAGAAATTTTAATTAAACATATGCGACAAAGTATAATAAAATTTTCGACAACTCAAACATATTCGCATACGTTACTCGCAAATATCTTAACGAAATCCCACCATACGCAAGCGCATACGTAAGCATGCGCACATATTCCCAAATATTTTCACGGCATACGTATGCCGACAAGTTTACAGTTACCGTACCTTTTTGATTAGGTAAAAGTCAGCTGCCTATTATTACATGGACAAGTGATAACACTATTAATATCAAGTGTCCAACTTTTACTAAGAAACACTTAAGTTTGGTACTGTTACCAACAGTATCATGCAGTTGTTTTACAACATATTTCATTGCAAAGACATTTGGCAAGGTAATGAATCTCACATAAATTCCAAAAACATTCAAAACCTTTTCTTAAGATGCACTGTGAAAAGAATAATTTGTAAAAGCTAATAAGCTAATTTAAAACAATTTTTCTATAAAAATGCTCCGTTATTGAATGACTATTGACTTATGGATTAACGGTGACGATTGCGAAGTTTCCTCACTCAAACTAAAGCTCATGTAACTAACAACCATACACGGTTAGCACGGTTAACATCCGTTGGCTCTCCGGGTTTTCACCGAACCCGTATGCCGTGAATAAGCTCCAGACCACGGCAGAGTGTTTTTAACGTTCACGGTGCAGGTCACACTGCGACCGGAAAATCCCCCATTGCAATAACGTGGGGAAAAGCTTCGGTGGTGATCGTCTCGCAGCGCAGCGTAGAGGATTCACTCATCACGTAAATAAAACAACCTCGTTATATTTTTACGTTGCAATTCTGATCGGCTTACAAGCTTTAGGTACGAGGTTGGAATTTTTGGTTCCGTTTTTTACGAAACCGCGGCTTTAGCTTGGGATGTCACTTGGGCTTCGGCTTGGGCTTCGTCTGCCTGTTTGAAGCCCCGTTAGAAAAGCACATGTTTTCTAAATAACTGACGGAGCCTAAGCCCAAGCCCAATATGTGGCCACGGTTTTGCAAATGCAAGCTGAAGAAGAAGAAGAAGGAGAAGAAGAAGAAGAAGAAGAAGAATATCCACCACAAGGACAATATCTCTGCCGTTGCACGGGCAGAGATAAGAAGAATATCCACCACAAGGACAATATCTCTGCCGTTGCACGGGCAGAGATAATATCCACCACAAGGACAATATCTCTGCCGTTGCACGGGCAGAGATAACTAGAAAGCACGGTAGCTGTATTTGAGCAAATACGGGTATCTCTGCCCGGCGGGGGGTGGAGCATAATATTCTGCATGGTTTATGTTGCACTTGGAGAAATGAAAATTGTGTGTGTTTTGGGGGTGATACAGAACAATCTGTAACATGAAGCTTATAACTCCGGCAGGCATGGGGGCCCTGAAGGGACATATCGCTAACAGGTGCGCATACAATTGCGATGTCACAAATTTATTTGCAAATGTTTGCGCATACGTATGCGGTGTCGTGAAATTATTCGCGAATAAGTACGATGTCGCGATCAGACTGGATGCTAAAAATCCACAGATATATAATAAATTAGAAATTTTATTTAAACGTATGCGACAAAGTATGCAATAAAATTTTCGACAACTCAAACATATTCGCATACGTTACTCGCGAATACGAAATCCGACCATACGCAAGCGCATACGTAAGCATGCGCACATATTCCCAAATATTTTCACGACATACATGTACGTATGCCGACAAGTTTACAGTTATGCGATGTGCTTTTGGGCCACCGTACCTTTTTGATTGCATACGTTTGCGATGTCACAAATTTATTCGCAAATGTTTGCGCATACGTATGCGGTGTCAAGAAATTATTCGCGAATAAGTATGATGTCGCGATCAGACTGGATGCTAAAAATCCACAGATATATATTAGAAATTTTAATTAAACATATGCGACAAAGTATAATAAAATTTTCGACAACTCAAACATATTCGCATACGTTACTCGCGAATATCTTAACGAAATCCCACCATACGCAAGCGCATACGTAAGCATGCGCACATATTCCCAAATATTTTCACGGCATACGTATGCCGACAAGTTTACAGTTATGCGATGTCCTTTTGGGTCACCGTACCTTTTTGATTAGGTAAAAGTCAGCTGCCTATTATTACATGGACAAGTGATAACACTATTAATATCAAGTGTCCAACTTTTACTAAGAAACACTTAAGTTTGGTACTGTTACCAACAGTATCATGCAGTTGTTTTACAACATATTTCATTGCAAAGACATTTGGCAAGGTAATGAATCTCACATAAATTCCAAAAACATTCAAAACCTTTTCTTAAGATGCACTGTGAAAAGAATAATTTGTAAAAGCTAATAAGCTAATTTAAAACAATTTTTCTATAAAAATGCTCCGTTATTGAATGACTATTGACTTATGGATTAACGGTGACGATTGCGAAGTTTCCTCACTCAAACTAAAGCTCATGTAACTAACAACCATACACGGTTAGCACACTTAACATCCGTTGGCTCTCAGGGTTTTCACCGAACCCGTATGCCGTGAATAAGCTCCAGACCACGGCAGAGTGTTTTTAACGTTCACGGTGCAGGTCACACTGCGACCGGAAAATCCCCCATTGCAATAACGTGGGGAAAAGCTTCGGTGGTGATCGTCTCGCAGCGCAGCGTAGAGGATTCACTCATCACGTAAATAAAACAACCTCGTTATATTTTTACGTTGCAATTCTGATCGGCTTACAAGCTTTAGGTACGAGGTTGGAATTTTTGGTTCCGTTTTTTACGAAACCGCGGCTTTAGCTTGGGATGTCACTTGGGCTTCGGCTTGGGCTTCGTCTGCCTGTTTGAAGCCCCGTTAGAAAAGCACATGTTTTCTAAATAACTGACGGAGCCTAAGCCCAAGCCCAATATGTGGCCACGGTTTTGCAAATGCAAGCTGAAGAAGAAGAAGAAGGAGAAGAAGAAGAAGAAGAAGAATATCCACCACAAGGACAATATCTCTGCCGTTGCACGGGCAGAGATAACTAGAAAGCACGGTAGCTGTATTTGAGCAAATACGGGTATCTCTGCCCGGCGGGGGGTGGAGCATAATATTCTGCATGGTTTATGTTGCACTTGGAGAAATGAAAATTGTGTGTGTTTTGGGGGTGATACAGAACAATATTCGCATACGTTACTCGCGAATACGAAATCCGACCATACGCAAGCGCATACGTAAGCATGCGCACATATTCCCAAATATTTTCACGACATACATGTACGTATGCCGACAAGTTTACAGTTATGCGATGTGCTTTTGGGCCACCGTACCTTTTTGATTGCATACGTTTGCGATGTCACAAATTTATTCGCAAATGTTTGCGCATACGTATGCGGTGTCAAGAAATTATTCGCGAATAAGTATGATGTCGCGATCAGACTGGATGCTAAAAATCCACAGATATATATTAGAAATTTTAATTAAACATATGCGACAAAGTATAATAAAATTTTCGACAACTCAAACATATTCGCATACGTTACTCGCGAATATCTTAACGAAATCCCACCATACGCAAGCGCATACGTAAGCATGCGCACATATTCCCAAATATTTTCACGGCATACGTATGCCGACAAGTTTACAGTTATGCGATGTCCTTTTGGGCCACCGTACCTTTTTGATTAGGTAAAAGTCAGCTGCCTATTATTACATGGACAAGTGATAACACTATTAATATCAAGTGTCCAACTTTTACTAAGAAACACTTAAGTTTGGTACTGTTACCAACAGTATCATGCAGTTGTTTTACAACATATTTCATTGCAAAGACATTTGGCAAGGTAATGAATCTCACATAAATTCCAAAAACATTCAAAACCTTTTCTTAAGATGCACTGTGAAAAGAATAATCTGTAAAAGCTAATAAGCTAATTTAAAACAATTTTTCTATAAAAATGCTCCGTTATTGAATGACTATTGACTTACGGATTAACGGTGACGATTGCGAAGTTTCCTCACTCAAACTAAAGCTCATGTAACTAACAACAATACACGGTTAGCACGGTTAACATCCGTTGGCTCTCCGGGTTTTCACCGAACCCGTATGCCGTGAATAAGCTCCAGACCACGGCAGAGTGTTTTTAACGTTCACGGTGCAGGTCACACTGCGACCGGAAAATTCCCCATTGCAATAACGTGGGGAAAAGCTTCGGTGGTGATCGTCTCGCAGCGCAGCGTAGAGGATTCACTCATCACGTAAATAAAACAACCTCGTTATATTTTTACGTTGCAATTCTGATCGGCTTACAAGCTTTAGGTACGAGGTTGGAATTTTTGGTTCCGTTTTTTACGAAACCGCGGCTTTAGCTTGGGATGTCACTTGGGCTTCGGCTTGGGCTTCGTCTGCCTGTTTGAAGCCCCGTTAGAAAAGCACATGTTTTCTAAATAACTGACGGAGCCTAAGCCCAAGCCCAATATGTGGCCACGGTTTTGCAAATGCAAGCTGAAGAAGAAGAAGAAGGAGAAGAAGAAGAAGAACTAGAAAGCACGGTAGCTGTATTTGAGCAAATACGGGTATCTCTGCCCGGCGGGGGGTGGAGCATAATATTCTGCATGGTTTATGTTGCACTTGGAGAAATGAAAATTGTGTGTGTTTTGGGGGTGATACAGAACAATATTCGCATACGTTACTCGCGAATACGAAATCCGACCATACGCAAGCGCATACGTAAGCATGCGCACATATTCCCAAATATTTTCACGACATACATGTACGTATGCCGACAAGTTTA
Source organism: Asterias rubens (assembly GCF_902459465.1). Lineage (NCBI taxonomy): Eukaryota > Metazoa > Echinodermata > Asteroidea > Forcipulatida > Asteriidae > Asterias > Asterias rubens. The sequence goes on from NC_047067.1 coordinate 14,353,681, forward strand.
CAGTTATGCGATGTGCTTTTGGGCCACCGTACCTTTTTGATTGCATACGTTTGCGATGTCACAAATTTATTCGCAAATGTTTGCGCATACGTATGCGGTGTCAAGAAATTATTCGCGAATAAGTATGATGTCGCGATCAGACTGGATGCTAAAAATCCACAGATATATATTAGAAATTTTAATTAAACATATGCGACAAAGTATAATAAAATTTTCGACAACTCAAACATATTCGCATACGTTACTCGCGAATATCTTAACGAAATCCCACCATACGCAAGCGCATACGTAAGCATGCGCACATATTCCCAAATATTTTCACGGCATACGTATGCCGACAAGTTTACAGTTACCGTACCTTTTTGATTAGGTAAAAGTCAGCTGCGCACGACATACATGTACGTATGCCGACAAGTTTACAGTTATGCGATGTGCTTTTGGGCCACCGTACCTTTTTGATTGCATACGTTTGCGATGTCACAAATTTATTCGCAAATGTTTGCGCATACGTATGCGGTGTCAAGAAATTATTCGCGAATAAGTATGATGTCGCGATCAGACTGGATGCTAAAAATCCACAGATATATATTAGAAATTTTAATTAAACATATGCGACAAAGTATAATAAAATTTTCGACAACTCAAACATATTCGCATACGTTACTCGCGAATATCTTAACGAAATCCCACCATACGCAAGCGCATACGTAAGCATGCGCACATATTCCCAAATATTTTCACGGCATACGTATGCCGACAAGTTTACAGTTACCGTACCTTTTTGATTAGGTAAAAGTCAGCTGCGCACGACATACATGTACATATGCCGACAAGTTTACAGTTATGCGATGTGCTTTTGGGCCACCGTACCTTTTTGATTGCATACGTTTGCGATGTCACAAATTTATTCGCAAATGTTTGCGCATACGTATGCGGTGTCAAGAAATTATTCGCGAATAAGTATGATGTCGCGATCAGACTGGATGCTAAAAATCCACAGATATATATTAGAAATTTTAATTAAACATATGCGACAAAGTATAATAAAATTTTCGACAACTCAAACATATTCGCATACGTTACTCGCGAATATCTTAACGAAATCCCACCATACGCAAGCGCATACGTAAGCATGCGCACATATTCCCAAATATTTTCACGGCATACGTATGCCGACAAGTTTACAGTTACCGTACCTTTTTGATTAGGTAAAAGTCAGCTGCCTATTATTACATGGACAAGTGATAACACTATTAATATCAAGTGTCCAACTTTTACTAAGAAACACTTAAGTTTGGTACTGTTACCAACAGTATCATGCAGTTGTTTTACAACATATTTCATTGCAAAGACATTTGGCAAGGTAATGAATCTCACATAAATTCCAAAAACATTCAAAACCTTTTCTTAAGATGCACTGTGAAAAGAATAATTTGTAAAAGCTAATAAGCTAATTTAAAACAATTTTTCTATAAAAATGCTCCGTTATTGAATGACTATTGACTTATGGATTAACGGTGACGATTGCGAAGTTTCCTCACTCAAACTAAAGCTCATGTAACTAACAACCATACACGGTTAGCACGGTTAACATCCGTTGGCTCTCCGGGTTTTCACCGAACCCGTATGCCGTGAATAAGCTCCAGACCACGGCAGAGTGTTTTTAACGTTCACGGTGCAGGTCACACTGCGACCGGAAAATCCCCCATTGCAATAACGTGGGGAAAAGCTTCGGTGGTGATCGTCTCGCAGCGCAGCGTAGAGGAGTCACTCATCACGTAAATAAAACAACCTCGTTATATTTTTACGTTGCAATTCTGATCGGCTTACAAGCTTTAGGTACGAGGTTGGAATTTTTGGTTCCGTTTTTTACGAAACCGCGGCTTTAGCTTGGGATGTCACTTGGGCTTCGGCTTGGGCTTCGTCTGCCTGTTTGAAGCCCCGTTAGAAAAGCACATGTTTTCTAAATAACTGACGGAGCCTAAGCCCAAGCCCAATATGTGGCCACGGTTTTGCAAATGCAAGCTGAAGAAGAAGGAGAAGGAGAAGAAGAAGAAGAAGAAGAAGAAGAACTAGAAAGCACGGTAGCTGTATTTGAGCAAATACGGGTATCTCTGCCCGGCGGGGGGTGGAGCATAATATTCTGCATGGTTTATGTTGCACTTGGAGAAATGAAAATTGTGTGTGTTTTGGGGGTGATACAGAACAATATTCGCATACGTTACTCGCGAATACGAAATCCGACCATACGCAAGCGCATACGTAAGCATGCGCACATATTCCCAAATATTTTCACGACATACATGTACGTATGCCGACAAGTTTACAGTTATGCGATGTGCTTTTGGGCCACCGTACCTTTTTGATTGCATACGTTTGCGATGTCACAAATTTATTCGCAAATGTTTGCGCATACGTATGCGGTGTCAAGAAATTATTCGCGAATAAGTATGATGTCGCGATCAGACTGGATGCTAAAAATCCACAGATATATATTAGAAATTTTAATTAAACATATGCGACAAAGTATAATAAAATTTTCGACAACTCAAACATATTCGCATACGTTACTCGCGAATATCTTAACGAAATCCCACCATACGCAAGCGCATACGTAAGCATGCGCACATATTCCCAAATATTTTCACGGCATACGTATGCCGACAAGTTTACAGTTATGCGATGTCCTTTTGGGCCACCGTACCTTTTTGATTAGGTAAAAGTCAGCTGCCTATTATTACATGGACAAGTGATAACACTATTAATATCAAGTGTCCAACTTTTACTAAGAAACACTTAAGTTTGGTACTGTTACCAACAGTATCATGCAGTTGTTTTACAACATATTTCATTGCAAAGACATTTGGCAAGGTAATGAATCTCACATAAATTCCAAAAACATTCAAAACCTTTTCTTAAGATGCACTGTGAAAAGAATAATCTGTAAAAGCTAATAAGCTAATTTAAAACAATTTTTCTATAAAAATGCTCCGTTATTGAATGACTATTGACTTACGGATTAACGGTGACGATTGCGAAGTTTCCTCACTCAAACTAAAGCTCATGTAACTAACAACAATACACGGTTAGCACGGTTAACATCCGTTGGCTCTCCGGGTTTTCACCGAACCCGTATGCCGTGAATAAGCTCCAGACCACGGCAGAGTGTTTTTAACGTTCACGGTGCAGGTCACACTGCGACCGGAAAATTCCCCATTGCAATAACGTGGGGAAAAGCTTCGGTGGTGATCGTCTCGCAGCGCAGCGTAGAGGATTCACTCATCACGTAAATAAAACAACCTCGTTATATTTTTACGTTGCAATTCTGATCGGCTTACAAGCTTTAGGTACGAGGTTGGAATTTTTGGTTCCGTTTTTTACGAAACCGCGGCTTTAGCTTGGGATGTCACTTGGGCTTCGGCTTGGGCTTCGTCTGCCTGTTTGAAGCCCCGTTAGAAAAGCACATGTTTTCTAAATAACTGACGGAGCCTAAGCCCAAGCCCAATATGTGGCCACGGTTTTGCAAATGCAAGCTGAAGAAGAAGAAGAAGGAGAAGAAGAAGAAGAAGAAGAACTAGAAAGCACGGTAGCTGTATTTGAGCAAATACGGGTATCTCTGCCCGGCGGGGGGTGGAGCATAATATTCTGCATGGTTTATGTTGCACTTGGAGAAATGAAAATTGTGTGTGTTTTGGGGGTGATACAGAACAATCTGTAACATGAAGCTTATAACTCCGGCAGGCATGGGGGCCCTGAAGGGACATATCGCTAACAGGTGCGCATACAATTGCGATGTCACAAATTTATTTGCAAATGTTTGCGCATACGTATGCGGTGTCGTGAAATTATTCGCGAATAAGTACGATGTCGCGATCAGACTGGATGCTAAAAATCCACAGATATATATTAGAAATTTTATTTAAACGTATGCGACAAAGTATGCAATAAAATTTTCGACAACTCAAACATATTCGCATACGTTACTCGCGAATACGAAATCCGACCATACGCAAGCGCATACGTAAGCATGCGCACATATTCCCAAATATTTTCACGACATACATGTACGTATGCCGACAAGTTTACAGTTATGCGATGTGCTTTTGGGCCACCGTACCTTTTTGATTGCATACGTTTGCGATGTCACAAATTTATTCGCAAATGTTTGCGCATACGTATGCGGTGTCAAGAAATTATTCGCGAATAAGTATGATGTCGCGATCAGACTGGATGCTAAAAATCCACAGATATATATTAGAAATTTTAATTAAACATATGCGACAAAGTATAATAAAATTTTCGACAACTCAAACATATTCGCATACGTTACTCGCGAATATCTTAACGAAATCCCACCATACGCAAGCGCATACGTAAGCATGCGCACATATTCCCAAATATTTTCACGGCATACGTATGCCGACAAGTTTACAGTTATGCGATGTCCTTTTGGGTCACCGTACCTTTTTGATTAGGTAAAAGTCAGCTGCCTATTATTACATGGACAAGTGATAACACTATTAATATCAAGTGTCCAACTTTTACTAAGAAACACTTAAGTTTGGTACTGTTACCAACAGTATCATGCAGTTGTTTTACAACATATTTCATTGCAAAGACATTTGGCAAGGTAATGAATCTCACATAAATTCCAAAAACATTCAAAACCTTTTCTTAAGATGCACTGTGAAAAGAATAATTTGTAAAAGCTAATAAGCTAATTTAAAACAATTTTTCTATAAAAATGCTCCGTTATTGAATGACTATTGACTTATGGATTAACGGTGACGATTGCGAAGTTTCCTCACTCAAACTAAAGCTCATGTAACTAACAACCATACACGGTTAGCACACTTAACATCCGTTGGCTCTCAGGGTTTTCACCGAACCCGTATGCCGTGAATAAGCTCCAGACCACGGCAGAGTGTTTTTAACGTTCACGGTGCAGGTCACACTGCGACCGGAAAATCCCCCATTGCAATAACGTGGGGAAAAGCTTCGGTGGTGATCGTCTCGCAGCGCAGCGTAGAGGATTCACTCATCACGTAAATAAAACAACCTCGTTATATTTTTACGTTGCAATTCTGATCGGCTTACAAGCTTTAGGTACGAGGTTGGAATTTTTGGTTCCGTTTTTTACGAAACCGCGGCTTTAGCTTGGGATGTCACTTGGGCTTCGGCTTGGGCTTCGTCTGCCTGTTTGAAGCCCCGTTAGAAAAGCACATGTTTTCTAAATAACTGACGGAGCCTAAGCCCAAGCCCAATATGTGGCCACGGTTTTGCAAATGCAAGCTGAAGAAGAAGAAGAAGGAGAAGAAGAAGAAGAAGAACTAGAAAGCACGGTAGCTGTATTTGAGCAAATACGGGTATCTCTGCCCGGCGGGGGGTGGAGCATAATATTCTGCATGATTTATGTTGCACTTGGAGAAATGAAAATTGTGTGTGTTTTGGGGGTGATACAGAACAATCTGTAACATGAAGCTTATAACTCCGGCAGGCACAGCGTGTAACAATAGCAATATATTTATATGAAAGTACACACAACCATCAATAGAATAACTACATGAAAATAAGTCAAGAGTTCGGAAAATAGTAACTTTATTACATGTTTTTTTCAAGTTCACACATTTTCTTGAGATAGATTCTTTGAATTCGAGGTAGGTCCTTGCCACAGATGGATGAAACAAAATCATGTTAATTCTTGTCTTATCAGGGAAAAGTTTTATTTAAAATTGAGATACATATTAAAATATACCAGTATACAATTTTTGGGGTTTGTTTAGTGGGTACATAAGGTATTTGTTATGAGGGCGACGTGTTTTAACAGAGCTAGTTTTTGTCTTCAAATATCGGTTGTGTGTTTAAGTATAAACGTATTGTTGTCAGATAAGGCAGTTTAGGTTTTGAACAAATCATCATGGGGGTATGAGGTGAAGTAAACAGTTTGTTTCTTCAACACTTAGTTGTACATAAATCAAAGAAAAACTCAGATACGACTAGACTCATAAGGGAAATGTACTTGTGAACAAACAGGCAGATACATGTCTGGTTCTGAATAAATGGAGAGTATTTTCTTCTAAAATCTGTTGCTCATAAACTAAGAAAATAAAATACACATGCTTATTGTTAGCAAGGGAGGAAGCTTTTGTTTTCAAAAAATGAATACATGTAAATAAATAAATAAAATAAACATATTCGCATACGTTACTCGCGAATACGAAATCCGACCATACGCAAGCGCATACGTAAGCATGCGCACATATTCCCAAATAATTTCACGACATACATGTACGTATGCCGACAAGTTTACAGTTATGCGATGTGCTTTTGGGCCACCGTACCTTTTTGATTGCATACGTTTGCGATGTCACAAATTTATTCGCAAATGTTTGCGCATACGTATGCGGTGTCAAGAAATTATTCGCGAATAAGTATGATGTCGCGATCAGACTGGATGCTAAAAATCCACAGATATATATTAGAAATTTTAATTAAACATATGCGACAAAGTATAATAAAATTTTCGACAACTCAAACATATTCGCATACGTTACTCGCGAATATCTTAACGAAATCCCACCATACGCAAGCGCATACGTAAGCATGCGCACATATTCCCAAATATTTTCACGGCATACGTATGCCGACAAGTTTACAGTTATGCGATGTCCTTTTGGGTCACCGTACCTTTTTGATTAGGTAAAAGTCAGCTGCCTATTATTACATGGACAAGTGATAACACTATTAATATCAAGTGTCCAACTTTTACTAAGAAACACTTAAGTTTGGTACTGTTACCAACAGTATCATGCAGTTGTTTTACAACATATTTCATTGCAAAGACATTTGGCAAGGTAATGAATCTCACATAAATTCCAAAAACATTCAAAACCTTTTCTTAAGATGCACTGTGAAAAGAATAATCTGTAAAAGCTAATAAGCTAATTTAAAACAATTTTTCTATAAAAATGCTCCGTTATTGAATGACTATTGACTTACGGATTAACGGTGACGATTGCGAAGTTTCCTCACTCAAACTAAAGCTCATGTAACTAACAACCATACACGGTTAGCACGGTTAACATCCGTTGGCTCTCCGGGTTTTCACCGAACCCGTATGCCGTGAATAAGCTCCAGACCACGGCAGAGTGTTTTTAACGTTCACGGTGCAGGTCACACTGCGACCGGAAAATTCCCCATTGCAATAACGTGGGGAAAAGCTTCGGTGGTGATCGTCTCGCAGCGCAGCGTAGAGGATTCACTCATCACGTAAATAAAACAACCTCGTTATATTTTTACGTTGCAATTCTGATCGGCTTACAAGCTTTAGGTACGAGGTTGGAATTTTTGGTTCCGTTTTTTACGAAACCGCGGCTTTAGCTTGGGATGTCACTTGGGCTTCGGCTTGGGCTTCGTCTGCCTGTTTGAAGCCCCGTTAGAAAAGCACATGTTTTCTAAATAACTGACGGAGCCTAAGCCCAAGCCCAATATGTGGCCACGGTTTTGCAAATGCAAGCTGAAGAAGAAGGAGAAGAAGAACTAGAAAGCACGGTAGCTGTATTTGAGCAAATACGGGTATCTCTGCCCGGCGGGGGGTGGAGCATAATATTCTGCATGGTTTATGTTGCACTTGGAGAAATGAAAATTGTGTGTGTTTTGGGGGTGATACAGAACAATATTCGCATACGTTACTCGCGAATACGAAATCCGACCATACGCAAGCGCATACGTAAGCATGCGCACATATTCCCAAATATTTTCACGACATACATGTACGTATGCCGACAAGTTTACAGTTATGCGATGTGCTTTTGGGCCACCGTACCTTTTTGATTGCATACGTTTGCGATGTCACAAATTTATTCGCAAATGTTTGCGCATACGTATGCGGTGTCAAGAAATTATTCGCGAATAAGTATGATGTCGCGATCAGACTGGATGCTAAAAATCCACAGATATATATTAGAAATTTTAATTAAACATATGCGACAAAGTATAATAAAATTTTCGACAACTCAAACATATTCGCATACGTTACTCGCGAATATCTTAACGAAATCCCACCATACGCAAGCGCATACGTAAGCATGCGCACATATTCCCAAATATTTTCACGGCATACGTATGCCGACAAGTTTACAGTTACCGTACCTTTTTGATTAGGTAAAAGTCAGCTGCGCACGACATACATGTACGTATGCCGACAAGTTTACAGTTATGCGATGTGCTTTTGGGCCACCGTACCTTTTTGATTGCATACGTTTGCGATGTCACAAATTTATTCGCAAATGTTTGCGCATACGTATGCGGTGTCAAGAAATTATTCGCGAATAAGTATGATGTCGCGATCAGACTGGATGCTAAAAATCCACAGATATATATTAGAAATTTTAATTAAACATATGCGACAAAGTATAATAAAATTTTCGACAACTCAAACATATTCGCATACGTTACTCGCGAATATCTTAACGAAATCCCACCATACGCAAGCGCATACGTAAGCATGCGCACATATTCCCAAATATTTTCACGGCATATGTATGCCGACAAGTTTACAGTTACCGTACCTTTTTGATTAGGTAAAAGTCAGCTGCCTATTATTACATGGACAAGTGATAACACTATTAATATCAAGTGTCCAACTTTTACTAAGAAACACTTAAGTTTGGTACTGTTACCAACAGTATCATGCAGTTGTTTTACAACATATTTCATTGCAAAGACATTTGGCAAGGTAATGAATCTCACATAAATTCCAAAAACATTCAAAACCTTTTCTTAAGATGCACTGTGAAAAGAATAATTTGTAAAAGCTAATAAGCTAATTTAAAACAATTTTTCTATAAAAATGCTCCGTTATTGAATGACTATTGACTTATGGATTAACGGTGACGATTGCGAAGTTTCCTCCCTACCTCCATGCTCAAACTAAAGCTCATGTAACTTACCATACACGGTTAGCACGGTTAACATCCGTTGGCTCTCCGGGTTTTCACCGAACCCGTATGCCGTGAATAAGCTCCAGACCACGGCAGAGTGTTTTTAACGTTCACGGTGCAGGTCACACTGCGACCGGAAAATCCCCCATTGCAATAACGTGGGGAAAAGCTTCGGTGGTGATCGTCTCGCAGCGCAGCGTAGAGGATTCACTCATCACGTAAATAAAACAACCTCGTTATATTTTTACGTTGCAATTCTGATCGGCTTACAAGCTTTAGGTACGAGGTTGGAATTTTTGGTTCCGTTTTTTACGAAACCGCGGCTTTAGCTTGGGATGTCACTTTGGGCTTCGGCTTGGGCTTCGTCTGCCTGTTTGAAGCCCCGTTAGAAAAGCACATGTTTTCTAAATAACTGACGGAGCCTAAGCCCAAGCCCAATATGTGGCCACGGTTTTGCAAATGCAAGCTGAAGAAGAAGGAGAAGAAGAAGAAGAAGAATATCCACCACAAGGACAATATCTCTGCCGTTGCACGGGCAGAGATAACTAGAAAGCACGGTAGCTGTATTTGAGCAAATACGGGTATCTCTGCCCGGCGGGGGGTGGAGCATAATATTCTGCATGGTTTATGTTGCACTTGGAGAAATGAAAATTGTGTGTGTTTTGGGGGTGATACAGAACAATCTGTAACATGAAGCTTATAACTCCGGCAGGCACAGCGTGTAACAATAGCAATATATTTATATGAAAGTACACACAACCATCAATAGAATAACTACATGAAAATAAGTCAAGAGTTCGGAAAATAGTAACTTTATTACATTTTTTTTTCAAGTTCACACATTTTCTTTATGTCGAGATAGATTCTTTGAATTCGAGGTAGGTCCTTGCCACAGATGGATGAAACAAAATCATGTTAATTCTTGTCTTATCAGGGAAAAGTTTTGTTTAAAATTGAGATACATATTAAAATATACCAGTATACAATTTTTGGGGTTTGTTTAGTGGGTACATAAGGTATTTGTTATGAGGGCGACGTGTTTTAACAGAGCTAGTTTTTGTCTTCAAATATCGGTTGTGTGTTTAAGTATAAACGTATTGTTGTCAGATAAGGCAGTTTAGGTTTTGTACGCGCGCGTATTACCAGTGAAATTTTTGACACTTTGTCTGAGATCCGGGAACTTGCTTCTATTTTTAGCATTAGTTTGGAGTGCTAAATTAAAATGTGTACGAAACCCAGGTTTGAGCTTGGGCCGCCCCTGGCTTGGGCTGCTCTGTCTCCGCTATGATAAACCTACACTCCCGGCAGGACAGCGTGTAAACAATTAAAACCTAGAAATGCACAGAATTGCTATTGGTGTTTTCATATTGGTAGCCCCTTTGCTTTTGGTCCATACGCATTTGGTGCAGTTATCAAAATGTGTTGCGTTGTTCACTATTGTATGTTGATGCTCCATATTCTTGTTACACATTAAGAAGTTTCCATTAATATTAATCTTAACGACCTGACACATTTAAAATACTGCACCTGATTCTGTGTATTTAAATTATTAGAATATTGCACGATAAGTTCTCTTTGACACCAACCATGGAGGAAGGAAAAAAAAGTCCTTCCTCCATGCACCACAAACGCCCACTATTTTAATTTATTGGTGCTCCAACTTCACCTTTGTATGGGGGCCCTGAAGGGACATATCGCTAACAGGTGCGCATACAATTGCGATGTCACAAATTTATTTGCAAATGTTTGCGCATACGTATGCGGTGTCGTGAAATTATTCGCGAATAAGTACGATGTCGCGATCAGACTGGATGCTAAAAATCCACAGATATATATTAGAAATTTTATTTAAACGTATGCGACAAAGTATGCAATAAAATTTTCGACAACTCAAACATATTCGCATACGTTACTCGCGAATACGAAATCCGACCATACGCAAGCGCATACGTAAGCATGCGCACATATTCCCAAATATTTTTACGACATACATGTACGTATGCCGACAAGTTTACAGTTATGCGATGTGCTTTTGGGCCACCGTACCTTTTTGATTGCATACGTTTGCGATGTCACAAATTTATTCGCAAATGTTTGCGCATACGTATGCGGTGTCAAGAAATTATTCGCGAATAAGTATGATGTCGCGATCAGACTGGATGCTAAAAATCCACAGATATATATTAGAAATTTTAATTAAACATATGCGACAAAGTATAATAAAATTTTCGACAACTCAAACATATTCGCATACGTTACTCGCGAATATCTTAACGAAATCCCACCATACGCAAGCGCATACGTAAGCATGCGCACATATTCCCAAATATTTTCACGGCATACGTATGCCGACAAGTTTACAGTTACCGTACCTTTTTGATTAGGTAAAAGTCAGCTGCGCACGACATACATGTACGTATGCCGACAAGTTTACAGTTATGCGATGTGCTTTTGGGCCACCGTACCTTTTTGATTGCATACGTTTGCGATGTCACAAATTTATTCGCAAATGTTTGCGCATACGTATGCGGTGTCAAGAAATTATTCGCGAATAAGTATGATGTCGCGATCAGACTGGATGCTAAAAATCCACAGATATATATTAGAAATTTTAATTAAACATATGCGACAAAGTATAATAAAATTTTCGACAACTCAAACATATTCGCATACGTTACTCGCAAATATCTTAACGAAATCCCACCATACGCAAGCGCATACGTAAGCATGCGCACATATTCCCAAATATTTTCACGGCATACGTATGCCGACAAGTTTACAGTTACCGTACCTTTTTGATTAGGTAAAAGTCAGCTGCCTATTATTACATGGACAAGTGATAACACTATTAATATCAAGTGTCCAACTTTTACTAAGAAACACTTAAGTTTGGTACTGTTACCAACAGTATCATGCAGTTGTTTTACAACATATTTCATTGCAAAGACATTTGGCAAGGTAATGAATCTCACATAAATTCCAAAAACATTCAAAACCTTTTCTTAAGATGCACTGTGAAAAGAATAATTTGTAAAAGCTAATAAGCTAATTTAAAACAATTTTTCTATAAAAATGCTCCGTTATTGAATGACTATTGACTTATGGATTAACGGTGACGATTGCGAAGTTTCCTCACTCAAACTAAAGCTCATGTAACTAACAACCATACACGGTTAGCACGGTTAACATCCGTTGGCTCTCCGGGTTTTCACCGAACCCGTATGCCGTGAATAAGCTCCAGACCACGGCAGAGTGTTTTTAACGTTCACGGTGCAGGTCACACTGCGACCGGAAAATCCCCCATTGCAATAACGTGGGGAAAAGCTTCGGTGGTGATCGTCTCGCAGCGCAGCGTAGAGGATTCACTCATCACGTAAATAAAACAACCTCGTTATATTTTTACGTTGCAATTCTGATCGGCTTACAAGCTTTAGGTACAAGGTTGGAATTTTTGGTTCCGTTTTTTACGAAACCGCGGCTTTAGCTTGGGATGTCACTTGGGCTTCGGCTTGGGCTTCGTCTGCCTGTTTGAAGCCCCGTTAGAAAAGCACATGTTTTCTAAATAACTGACGGAGCCTAAGCCCAAGCCCAATATGTGGCCACGGTTTTGCAAATGCAAGCTGAAGAAGAAGAAGAAGGAGAAGAAGAAGAAGAAGAACTAGAAAGCACGGTAGCTGTATTTGAGCAAATACGGGTATCTCTGCCCGGCGGGGGGTGGAGCATAACATTCTGCATGGTTTATGTTGCACTTGGAGAAATGAAAATTGTGTGTGTTTTGGGGGTGATACAGAACAATATTCGCATACGTTACTCGCGAATACGAAATCCGACCATACGCAAGCGCATACGTAAGCATGCGCACATATTCCCAAATATTTTCACGACATACATGTACGTATGCCGACAAGTTTACAGTTATGCGATGTGCTTTTGGGCCACCGTACCTTTTTGATTGCATACGTTTGCGATGTCACAAATTTATTCGCAAATGTTTGCGCATACGTATGCGGTGTCAAGAAATTATTCGCGAATAAGTATGATGTCGTGATCAGACTGGATGCTAAAAATCCACAGATATATATTAGAAATTTTAATTAAACATATGCGACAAAGTATAATAAAATTTTCGACAACTCAAACATATTCGCATACGTTACTCGCGAATATCTTAACGAAATCCCACCATACGCAAGCGCATACCTAAGCATGTGCACATATTCCCAAATATTTTCACGGCATACGTATGCCGACAAGTTTACAGTTACCGTACCTATTTGATTAGGTAAAAGTCAGCTGCGCACGACATACATGTACGTATGCCGACAAGTTTACAGTTATGCGATGTGCTTTTGGGCCACCGTACCTTTTTGATTGCATACGTTTGCGATGTCACAAATTTATTCGCAAATGTTTGCGCATACGTATGCGGTGTCAAGAAATTATTCGCGAATAAGTATGATGTCGCGATCAGACTGGATGCTAAAAATCCACAGATATATATTAGAAATTTTACTTAAACATATGCGACAAAGTATAATAAAATTTTCGACAACTCAAACATATTCGCATACGTTACTCGCGAATATCTTAACGAAATCCCACCATACGCAAGCGCATACGTAAGCATGCGCACATATTCCCAAATATTTTCACGGCATACGTATGCCGACAAGTTTACAGTTATGCGATGTCCTTTTGGGCCACCGTACCTTTTTGATTAGGTAAAAGTCAGCTGCCTATTATTACATGGACAAGTGATAACACTATTAATATCAAGTGTCCAACTTTTACTAAGAAACACTTAAGTTTGGTACTGTTACCAACAGTATCATGCAGTTGTTTTACAACATATTTCATTGCAAAGACATTTGGCAAGGTAATGAATCTCACATAAATTCCAAAAACATTCAAAACCTTTTTTTAAGATGCACTGTGAAAAGAATAATTTGTAAAAGCTAATAAGCTAATTTAAAACAATTTTTCTATAAAAATGCTCCGTTATTGAATGACTATTGACTTATGGATTAACGGTGACGATTGCGAAGTTTCCTCACTCAAACTAAAGCTCATGTAACTAACAACCATACACGGTTAGCACGGTTAACATCCGTTGGCTCTCCGGGTTTTCACCGAACCCGTATGCCGTGAATAAGCTCCAGACCACGGCAGAGTGTTTTTAACGTTCACGGTGCAGGTCACACTGCGACCGGAAAATCCCCCATTGCAATAACGTGGGGAAAAGCTTCGGTGGTGATCGTCTCGCAGCGCAGCGTAGAGGATTCACTCATCACGTAAATAAAACAACCTCGTTATATTTTTACGTTGCAATTCTGATCGGCTTACAAGCTTTAGGTACGAGGTTGGAATTTTTGGTTCCGTTTTTTACGAAACCGCGGCTTTAGCTTGGGATGTCACTTGGGCTTCGGCTTGGGCTTCGTCTGCCTGTTTGAAGCCCCGTTAGAAAAGCACATGTTTTCTAAATAACTGACGGAGCCTAAGCCCAAGCCCAATATGTGGCCACGGTTTTGCAAATGCAAGCTGAAGAAGAAGAAGAAGGAGAAGAAGAAGAAGAAGAAGAAGAATATCCACCACAAGGACAATATCTCTGCCGTTGCACGGGCAGAGATAAGAAGAATATCCACCACAAGGACAATATCTCTGCCGTTGCACGGGCAGAGATAAGAAGAATATCCACCACAAGGACAACTAGAAAGCACGGTAGCTGTATTTGAGCAAATACGGGTATCTCTGCCCGGCGGGGGGTGGAGCATAATATTCTGCATGGTTTATGTTGCACTTGGAGAAATGAAAATTGTGTGTGTTTTGGGGGTGATACAGAACAATATTCGCATACGTTACTCGCGAATACGAAATCCGACCATACGCAAGCGCATACGTAAGCATGCGCACATATTCCCAAATATTTTCACGACATACATGTACGTATGCCGACAAGTTTACATTTATGCGATGTGCTTTTGGGCCACCGTACCTTTTTGATTGCATACGTTTGCGATGTCACAAATTTATTCGCAAATGTTTGCGCATACGTATGCGGTGTCAAGAAATTATTCGCGAATAAGTATGATGTCGCGATCAGACTGGATGCTAAAAATCCACAGATATATATTAGAAATTTTAATTAAACATATGCGACAAAGTATAATAAAATTTTCGACAACTCAAACATATTCGCATACGTTACTCGCGAATATCTTAACGAAATCCCACCATACGCAAGCGCATACGTAAGCATGCGCACATATTCCCAAATATTTTCACGGCATACGTATGCCGACAAGTTTACAGTTACCGTACCTTTTTGATTAGGTAAAAGTGATAACACTATTAATATCAAGTGTCCAACTTTTACTAAGAAACACTTAAGTTTGGTACTGTTACCAACAGTATCATGCAGTTGTTTTACAACATATTTCATTGCAAAGACATTTGGCAAGGTAATGAATCTCACATAAATTCCAAAAACATTCAAAACCTTTTCTTAAGATGCACTGTGAAAAGAATAATTTGTAAAAGCTAATAAGCTAATTTAAAACAATTTTTCTATAAAAATGCTCCGTTATTGAATGACTATTGACTTACGGATTAACGGTGACGATTGCGAAGTTTCCTCACTCAAACTAAAGCTCATGTAACTAACAACCATACACGGTTAGCACGGTTAACATCCGTTGGCTCTCCGGGTTTTCACCGAACCCGTATGCCGTGAATAAGCTCCAGACCACGGCAGAGTGTTTTTAACGTTCACGGTGCAGGTCACACTGCGACCGGAAAATCCCCCATTGCAATAACGTGGGGAAAAGCTTCGGTGGTGATCGTCTCGCAGCGCAGCGTAGAGGATTCACTCATCACGTAAATAAAACAACCTCGTTATATTTTTACGTTGCAATTCTGATCGGCTTACAAGCTTTAGGTACGAGGTTGGAATTTTTGGTTCCGTTTTTTACGAAACCGCGGCTTTAGCTTGGGATGTCACTTGGGCTTCGGCTTGGGCTTCGTCTGCCTGTTTGAAGCCCCGTTAGAAAAGCACATGTTTTCTAAATAACTGACGGAGCCTAAGCCCAAGCCCAATATGTGGCCACGGTTTTGCAAATGCAAGCTGAAGAAGAAGGAGAAGGAGAAGAAGAAGAAGAACTAGAAAGCACGGTAGCTGTATTTGAGCAAATACGGGTATCTCTGCCCGGCGGGGGGTGGAGCATAATATTCTGCATGGTTTATGTTGCACTTGGAGAAATGAAAATTGTGTGTGTTTTGGGGGTGATACAGAACAATATTCGCATACGTTACTCGCGAATACGAAATCCGACCATACGCAAGCGCATACGTAAGCATGCGCACATATTCCCAAATATTTTCACGACATACATGTACGTATGCCGACAAGTTTACAGTTATGCGATGTGCTTTTGGGCCACCGTACCTTTTTGATTGCATACGTTTGCGATGTCACAAATTTATTCGCAAATGTTTGCGCATACGTATGCGGTGTCAAGAAATTATTCGCGAATAAGTATGATGTCGCGATCAGACTGGATGCTAAAAATCCACAGATATATATTATAAATTTTAATTAAACATATGCGACAAAGTATAATAAAATTTTCGACAACTCAAACATATTCGCATACGTTACTCGCGAATATCTTAACGAAATCCCACCATACGCAAGCGCATACGTAAGCATGCGCACATATTCCCAAATATTTTCACGGCATACGTATGCCGACAAGTTTACAGTTATGCGATGTCCTTTTGGGCCACCGTACCTTTTTGATTAGGTAAAAGTCAGCTGCCTATTATTACATGGACAAGTGATAACACTATTAATATCAAGTGTCCAACTTTTACTAAGAAACACTTAAGTTTGGTACTGTTACCAACAGTATCATGCAGTTGTTTTACAACATATTTCATTGCAAAGACATTTGGCAAGGTAATGAATCTCACATAAATTCCAAAAACATTCAAAACCTTTTCTTAAGATGCACTGTGAAAAGAATAATCTGTAAAAGCTAATAAGCTAATTTAAAACAATTTTTCTATAAAAATGCTCCGTTATTGAATGACTATTGACTTACGGATTAACGGTGACGATTGCGAAGTTTCCTCACTCAAACTAAAGCTCATGTAACTAACAACAATACACGGTTAGCACGGTTAACATCCGTTGGCTCTCCGGGTTTTCACCGAACCCGTATGCCGTGAATAAGCTCCAGACCACGGCAGAGTGTTTTTAACGTTCACGGTGCAGGTCACACTGCGACCGGAAAATTCCCCATTGCAATAACGTGGGGAAAAGCTTCGGTGGTGATCGTCTCGCAGCGCAGCGTAGAGGATTCACTCATCACGTAAATAAAACAACCTCGTTATATTTTTACGTTGCAATTCTGATCGGCTTACAAGCTTTAGGTACGAGGTTGGAATTTTTGGTTCCGTTTTTTACGAAACCGCGGCTTTAGCTTGGGATGTCACTTGGGCTTCGGCTTGGGCTTCGTCTGCCTGTTTGAAGCCCCGTTAGAAAAGCACATGTTTTCTAAATAACTGACGGAGCCTAAGCCCAAGCCCAATATGTGGCCACGGTTTTGCAAATGCAAGCTGAAGAAGAAGGAGAAGAAGAACTAGAAAGCACGGTAGCTGTATTTGAGCAAATACGGGTATCTCTGCCCGGCGGGGGGTGGAGCATAATATTCTGCATGGTTTATGTTGCACTTGGAGAAATGAAAATTGTGTGTGTTTTGGGGGTGATACAGAACAATATTCGCATACGTTACTCGCGAATACGAAATCCGACCATACGCAAGCGCATACGTAAGCATGCGCACATATTCCCAAATATTTTCACGACATACATGTACGTATGCCGACAAGTTTACAGTTATGCGATGTGCTTTTGGGCCACCGTACCTTTTTGATTGCATACGTTTGCGATGTCACAAATTTATTCGCAAATGTTTGCGCATACGTATGCGGTGTCAAGAAATTATTCGCGAATAAGTATGATGTCACGATCAGACTGGATGCTAAAAATCCACAGATATATATTAGAAATTTTAATTAAACATATGCGACAAAGTATAATAAAATTTTCGACAACTCAAACATATTCGCATACGTTACTCGCGAATATCTTAACGAAATCCCACCATACGCAAGCGCATACGTAAGCATGCGCACATATTCCCAAATATTTTCACGGCATACGTATGCCGACAAGTTTACAGTTATGCGATGTCCTTTTGGGCCACCGTACCTTTTTGATTAGGTAAAAGTCAGCTGCCTATTATTACATGGACAAGTGATAACACTATTAATATCAAGTGTCCAACTTTTACTAAGAAACACTTAAGTTTGGTACTGTTACCAACAGTATCATGCAGTTGTTTTACAACATATTTCATTGCAAAGACATTTGGCAAGGTAATGAATCTCACATAAATTCCAAAAACATTCAAAACCTTTTCTTAAGATGCACTGTGAAAAGAATAATTTGTAAAAGCTAATAAGCTAATTTAAAACAATTTTTCTATAAAAATGCTCCGTTATTGAATGACTATTGACTTATGGATTAACGGTGACGATTGCGAAGTTTCCTCACTCAAACTAAAGCTCATGTAACTAACAACCATACACGGTTAGCACGGTTAACATCCGTTGGCTCTCCGGGTTTTCACCGAACCCGTATGCCGTGAATAAGCTCCAGACCACGGCAGAGTGTTTTTAACGTTCACGGTGCAGGTCACACTGCGACCGGAAAATCCCCCATTGCAATAACGTGGGGAAAAGCTTCGGTGGTGATCGTCTCGCAGCGCAGCGTAGAGGAGTCACTCATCACGTAAATAAAACAACCTCGTTATATTTTTACGTTGCAATTCTGATCGGCTTACAAGCTTTAGGTACGAGGTTGGAATTTTTGGTTCCGTTTTTTACGAAACCGCGGCTTTAGCTTGGGATGTCACTTGGGCTTCGGCTTGGGCTTCGTCTGCCTGTTTGAAGCCCCGTTAGAAAAGCACATGTTTTCTAAATAACTGACGGAGCCTAAGCCCAAGCCCAATATGTGGCCACGGTTTTGCAAATGCAAGCTGAAGAAGAAGGAGAAGGAGAAGAAGAAGAAGAAGAAGAAGAAGAAGAATATCCACCACAAGGACAATATCTCTGCCGTTGCACGGGCAGAGATAAGAAGAACTAGAAAGCACGGTAGCTGTATTGAGCAAATACGGGTATCTCTGCCCGGCGGGGGGTGGAGCATAATATTCTGCATGGTTTATGTTGCACTTGGAGAAATGAAAATTGTGTGTGTTTTGGGGGTGATACAGAACAATCTGTAACATGAAGCTTATAACTCCGGCAGGCACAGCGTGTAACAATAGCAATATATTTATATGAAAGTACACACAACCATCAATAGAATAACTACATGAAAATAAGTCAAGAGTTCGGAAAATAGTAACTTTATTACATTTTTTTTTCAAGTTCACACATTTTCTTTATGTCGAGATAGATTCTTTGAATTCGAGGTAGGTCCTTGCCACAGATGGATGAAACAAAATCATGTTAATTCTTGTCTTATCAGGGAAAAGTTTTGTTTAAAATTGAGATACATATTAAAATATACCAGTATACAATTTTTGGGGTTTGTTTAGTGGGTACATAAGGTATTTGTTATGAGGGCGACGTGTTTTAACAGAGCTAGTTTTTGTCTTCAAATATCGGTTGTGTGTTTAAGTATAAACGTATTGTTGTCAGATAAGGCAGTTTAGGTTTTGTACGCGCGCGTATTACCAGTGAAATTTTTGACACTTTGTCTGAGATCCGGGAACTTGCTTCTATTTTTAGCATTAGTTTGGAGTGCTAAATTAAAATGTGTACGAAACCCAGGTTTGAGCTTGGGCCGCCCCTGGCTTGGGCTGCTCTGTCTCCGCTATGATAAACCTACACTCCCGGCAGGACAGCGTGTAAACAATTAAAACCTAGAAATGCACAGAATTGCTATTGGTGTTTTCATATTGGTAGCCCCTTTGCTTTTGGTCCATACGCATTTGGTGCAGTTATCAAAATGTGTTGCGTTGTTCACTATTGTATGTTGATGCTCCATATTCTTGTTACACATTAAGAAGTTCCATTAATATTAATCTTAACGACCTGACACATTTAAAATACTGCACCTGATTCTGTGTATTTAAATTATTAGAATATTGCACGATAAGTTCTCTTTGACACCAACCATGGAGGAAGGAAAAAAAAGTCCTTCCTCCATGCACCACAAACGCCCACTATTTTAATTTATTGGTGCTCCAACTTCACCTTTGTATGGGGGCCCTGAAGGGACATATCGCTAACAGGTGCGCATACAATGCGATGTCACAAATTTATTTGCAAATGTTTGCGCATACGTATGCGGTGTCGTGAAATTATTCGCGAATAAGTACGATGTCGCGATCAGACTGGATGCTAAAAATCCACAGATATATATTAGAAATTTTATTTAAACGTATGCGACAAAGTATGCAATAAAATTTTCGACAACTCAAACATATTCGCATACGTTACTCGCGAATACGAAATCCGACCATACGCAAGCGCATACGTAAGCATGCGCACATATTCCCAAATATTTTACGACATACATGTACGTATGCCGACAAGTTTACAGTTATGCGATGTGCTTTTGGGCCACCGTACCTTTTTGATTGCATACGTTTGCGATGTCACAAATTTATTCGCAAATGTTTGCGCATACGTATGCGGTGTCAAGAAATTATTCGCGAATAAGTATGATGTCGCGATCAGACTGGATGCTAAAAATCCACAGATATATATTAGAAATTTTAATTAAACATATGCGACAAAGTATAATAAAATTTTCGACAACTCAAACATATTCGCATACGTTACTCGCGAATATCTTAACGAAATCCCACCATACGCAAGCGCATACGTAAGCATGCGCACATATTCCCAAATATTTTCACGGCATACGTATGCCGACAAGTTTACAGTTACCGTAACCTTTTTGATTAGGTAAAAGTCAGCTGCGCACGACATACATGTACGTATGCCGACAAGTTTACAGTTATGCGATGTGCTTTTGGGCCACCGTACCTTTTTGATTGCATACGTTTGCGATGTCACAAATTTATTCGCAAATGTTTGCGCATACGTATGCGGTGTCAAGAAATTATTCGCGAATAAGTATGATGTCGCGATCAGACTGGATGCTAAAAATCCACAGATATATATTAGAAATTTTAATTAAACATATGCGACAAAGTATAATAAAATTTTCGACAACTCAAACATATTCGCATACGTTACTCCGCAAATATCTTAACGAAATCCCACCATACGCAAGCGCATACGTAAGCATGCGCACATATTCCCAAATATTTTCACGGCATACGTATGCCGACAAGTTTACAGTTAGCACCGTACCTTTTTGATTAGGTAAAAGTCAGCTGCCTATTATTACATGGACAAGTGATAACACTATTAATATCAAGTGTCCAACTTTTACTAAGAAACACTTAAGTTTGGTACTGTTACCAACAGTATCATGCAGTTGTTTTACAACATATTTCATTGCAAAGACATTTGGCAAGGTAATGAATCTCACATAAATTCCAAAAACATTCAAAACCTTTTCTTAAGATGCACTGTGAAAAGAATAATTTGTAAAAGCTAATAAGCTAATTTAAAACAATTTTTCTATAAAAATGCTCCGTTATTGAATGACTATTGACTTATGGATTAACGGTGACGATTGCGAAGTTTCCTCACTCAAACTAAAGCTCATGTAACTAACAACCATACACGGTTAGCACGGTTAACATCCGTTGGCTCTCCGGTTTTCACCGAACCCGTATGCCGTGAATAAGCTCCAGACCACGGCAGAGGTTTTTAACGTTCACGGTGCAGGTCACACTGCGACCGGAAAATCCCCCATTGCAATAACGTGGGGAAAAGCTTCGGTGGTGATCGTCTCGCAGCGCAGCGTAGAGGATTCACTCATCACGTAAATAAAACAACCTCGTTATATTTTTACGTTGCAATTCTGATCGGCTTACAAGCTTTAGGTACGAGGTTGGAATTTTTGGTTCCGTTTTTTACGAAACCGCGGCTTTAGCTTGGGATGTCACTTGGGCTTCGGCTTGGGCTTCGTCTGCCTGTTTGAAGCCCCGTTAGAAAAGCACATGTTTTCTAAATAACTGACGGAGCCTAAGCCCAAGCCCAATATGTGGCCACGGTTTTGCAAATGCAAGCTGAAGAAGAAGAAGAAGAAGAAGAAGAAGAAGAAGAACTAGAAAGCACGGTAGCTGTATTTGAGCAAATACGGGTATCTCTGCCCGGCGGGGGGTGGAGCATAATATTCTGCATGGTTTATGTTGCACTTGGAGAAATGAAAATTGTGTGTGTTTTGGGGGTGATACAGAACAATATTCGCATACGTTACTCGCGAATACGAAATCCGACCATACGCAAGCGCATACGTAAGCATGCGCACATATTCCCAAATATTTTCACGACATACATGTACGTATGCCGACAAGTTTACAGTTATGCGATGTGCTTTTGGGCCACCGTACCTTTTTAATTGCATACGTTTGCGATGTCACAAATTTATTCGCAAATGTTTGC
Source organism: Asterias rubens (assembly GCF_902459465.1). Lineage (NCBI taxonomy): Eukaryota > Metazoa > Echinodermata > Asteroidea > Forcipulatida > Asteriidae > Asterias > Asterias rubens. The sequence goes on from NC_047067.1 coordinate 14,376,276, forward strand.
GCATACGTATGCGGTGTCAAGAAATTATTCGCGAATAAGTATGATGTCGTGATCAGACTGGATGCTAAAAATCCACAGATATATATTAGAAATTTTAATTAAACATATGCGACAAAGTATAATAAAATTTTCGACAACTCAAACATATTCGCATACGTTACTCGCGAATATCTTAACGAAATCCCACCATACGCAAGCGCATACCTAAGCATGTGCACATATTCCCAAATATTTTCACGGCATACGTAATGCCGACAAGTTTACAGTTACCGTACCTATTTGATTAGGTAAAAGTCAGCTGCGCACGACATACATGTACGTATGCCGACAAGTTTACAGTTATGCGATGTGCTTTTGGGCCAACCGTACCTTTTGATTGCATACGTTTGCGATGTCACAAATTTATTCGCAAATGTTTGCGCATACGTATGCGGTGTCAAGAAATTATTCGCGAATAAGTATGATGTCGCGATCAGACTGGATGCTAAAAATCCCAGATATATATTAGAAATTTTACTTAAACATATGCGACAAAGTATAATAAAATTTTCGACAACTCAAACATATTCGCATACGTTACTCGCGAATATCTTAACGAAATCCCACCATACGCAAGCGCATACGTAAGCATGCGCACATATTCCCAAATATTTTCACGGCATACGTATGCCGACAAGTTTACAGTTATGCGATGTCCTTTTGGGCCACCGTACCTTTTTGATTAGGTAAAAGTCAGCTGCCTATTATTACATGGACAAGTGATAACACTATTAATATCAAGTGTCCAACTTTTACTAAGAAACACTTAAGTTTGGTACTGTTACCAACAGTATCATGCAGTTGTTTACAACATATTTCATTGCAAAGACATTTGGCAAGGTAATGAATCTCACATAAATTCCAAAAACATTCAAAACCTTTTTTAAGATGCACTGTGAAAAGAATAATTTGTAAAAGCTAATAAGCTAATTTAAAACAATTTTTCTATAAAAATGCTCCGTTATTGAATGACTATTGACTTATGGATTAACGGTGACGATTGCGAAGTTTCCTCACTCAACTAAAGCTCATGTAACTAACAACCATACACGGTTAGCAACGGTTAACATCCGTTGGCTCTCCGGGTTTTCACCGAACCCGTATGCCGTGAATAAGCTCCAGACCACGGCAGAGTGTTTTTAACGTTCACGGTGCAGGTCACACTGCGACCGAAAATCCCCCATTGCAATAACGTGGGGAAAAGCGTCGGTGGTGATCGTCCTCGCAGCGCAGCGTAGAGGATTCACTCATCACGTAAATAAAACAACCTCGTTATATTTTTACGTTGCAATTCTGATCGGCTTACAAGCTTTAGGTACGAGGTTGGAATTTTTGGTTCCGTTTTTTACGAAACCGCGGGCTTTAGCTTGGGATGTCACTTGGCTTCGGCTTGGGCTTCGTCTGCCTGTTTGAAGCCCCGTTAGAAAAGCACATGTTTTCTAAATAACTGACGGAGCCTAAGCCCAAGCCCAATATGTGGCCACGGTTTTGCAAATGCAAGCTGAAGAAGAAGAAGAATGAGAAGAAGAAGAAGAAGAAGAAGAAGAATATCCACCACAAGGACAATATCTCTGCCGTTGCACGGGCAGAGATAACTAGAAGCACGGTAGCTGTATTTGAGCAAATACGGGTATCTCCTGCCCGGCGGGGGGTGGAGCAATAATTCTGCATGGTTTATGTTGCACTTGGAGAAATGAAAATTGTGTGTGTTTTGGGGGTGATACAGAACAATATTCGCATACGTTACTCGCGAATACGAAATCCGACCATACGCAAGCGCATACGTAAGCATGCGCACATATTCCCAAATATTTTCACGACATACATGTACGTATGCCGACAAGTTTACAGTTATGCGATGTGCTTTTGGGCCACCGTACCTTTTGATTGCATACGTTTGCGATGTCACAAATTTATTCGCAAATGTTTGCGCATACGTATGCGGTGTCAAGAAATTATTCGCGAATAAGTATGATGTCGCGATCAGACTGGATGCTAAAAATCCACAGATATATATTAGAAATTTTAATTAAACATATGCGACAAAGTATAATAAAATTTTCGACAACTCAAACATATTCGCATACGTTACTCGCGAATATCTTAACGAAATCCCACCATACGCAAGCGCATACGTAAGCATGCGCACATATTCCCAAATATTTTCACGGCATACGTATGCCGACAAGGTTACAGTTATGCGATGTCCTTTTGGGCCACCGTACCTTTTTGATTAGGTAAAAGTCAGCTGCCTATTATTACATGGACAAGTTATAACACTATTAATATCAAGTGTCCAACTTTTACTAAGAAACACTTAAGTTTGGTACTGTTACCAACAGTATCATGCAGTTGTTTTACAACATATTTCATTGCAAAGACATTGGCAAGGTAATGAATCTCACATAAATTCCAAAAACATTCAAAACCTTTTCTTAAGATGCACTGTGAAAAGAATAATTTGTAAAAGCTAATAAGCTAATTTAAAACAATTTTTCTATAAAAATGCTCCGTTATTGAATGACTATTGACTTATGGATTAACGGTGACGATTGCGAAGTTTCCTCACTCAAACTAAAGCTCATGTAACTAACAACCATACACGGTTAGCACGGTTAACATCCGTTGGCTCTCCGGGTTTTCACCGAACCCGTATGCCGTGAATAAGCTCCAGACCACGGCAGAGTGTTTTTAACGTTCACGGTGCAGGTCACACTGCGACCGGAAAATCCCCCATTGCAATAACGTGGGGAAAAGCTTCGGTGGTGATCGTCTCGCAGCGCAGCGTAGAGGATTCACTCATCACGTAAATAAAACAACCTCGTTATATTTTTACGTTGCAATTCTGATCGGCTTACAAGCTTTAGGTACGAGGTTGGAATTTTTGGTTCCGTTTTTTACGAAACCGCGGCTTTAGCTTGGGATGTCACTTGGGCTTCGGCTTGGGCTTCGTCTGCCTGTTTGAAGCCCCGTTAGAAAAGCACATGTTTTCTAAATAACTGACGGAGCCTAAGCCCAAGCCCAATATGTGGCCACGGTTTTGCAAATGCAAGCTGAAGAAGAAGGAGAAGGAGAAGAAGAAGAAGAAGAAGAACTAGAAAGCACGGTAGCTGTATTTGAGCAAATACGGGTATCTCTGCCCGGCGGGGGGTGGAGCATAATATTCTGCATGGTTTATGTTGCACTTGGAGAAATGAAAATTGTGTGTGTTTTGGGGGTGATACAGAACAATATTCGCATACGTTACTCGCGAATACGAAATCCGACCATACGCAAGCGCATACGTAAGCATGCGCACATATTCCCAAATATTTTCACGACATACATGTACGTATGCCGACAAGTTTACAGTTATGCGATGTGCTTTTGGGCCACCGTACCTTTTTGATTGCATACGTTTGCGATGTCACAAATTTATTCGCAAATGTTTGCGCATACGTATGCGGTGTCAAGAAATTATTCGCGAATAAGTATGATGTCGCGATCAGACTGGATGCTAAAAATCCACAGATATATATTAGAAATTTTAATTAAACATATGCGACAAAGTATAATAAAATTTTCGACAACTCAAACATATTCGCATACGTTACTCGCGAATATCTTAACGAAATCCCACCATACGCAAGCGCATACGTAAGCATGCGCACATATTCCCAAATATTTTCACGGCATACGTATGCCGACAAGTTTACAGTTACCGTACCTTTTTGATTAGGTAAAAGTCAGCTGCCTATTATTACATGGACAAGTGATAACACTATTAATATCAAGTGTCCAACTTTTACTAAGAAACACTTAAGTTTGGTACTGTTACCAACAGTATCATGCAGTTGTTTTACAACATATTTCATTGCAAAGACATTTGGCAAGGTAATGAATCTCACATAAATTCCAAAAACATTCAAAACCTTTTCTTAAGATGCACTGTGAAAAGAATAATTTGTAAAAGCTAATAAGCTAATTTAAAACAATTTTTCTATAAAAATGCTCCGTTATTGAATGACTATTGACTTACGGATTAACGGTGACGATTGCGAAGTTTCCTCACTCAAACTAAAGCTCATGTAACTAACAACCATACACGGTTAGCACGGTTAACATCCGTTGGCTCTCCGGGTTTTCACCGAACCCGTATGCCGTGAATAAGCTCCAGACCACGGCAGAGTGTTTTTAACGTTCACGGTGCAGGTCACACTGCGACCGGAAAATTCCCCATTGCAATAACGTGGGGAAAAGCTTCGGTGGTGATCGTCTCGCAGCGCAGCGTAGAGGATTCACTCATCACGTAAATAAAACAACCTCGTTATATTTTTACGTTGCAATTCTGATCGGCTTACAAGCTTTAGGTACGAGGTTGGAATTTTTGGTTCCGTTTTTTACGAAACCGCGGCTTTAGCTTGGGATGTCACTTGGGCTTCGGCTTGGGCTTCGTCTGCCTGTTTGAAGCCCCGTTAGAAAAGCACATGTTTTCTAAATAACTGACGGAGCCTAAGCCCAAGCCCAATATGTGGCCACGGTTTTGCAAATGCAAGCTGAAGAAGAAGGAGAAGAAGAACTAGAAAGCACGGTAGCTGTATTTGAGCAAATACGGGTATCTCTGCCCGGCGGGGGGTGGAGCATAATATTCTGCATGGTTTATGTTGCACTTGGAGAAATGAAAATTGTGTGTGTTTTGGGGGTGATACAGAACAATATTCGCATACGTTACTCGCGAATACGAAATCCGACCATACGCAAGCGCATACGTAAGCATGCGCACATATTCCCAAATATTTTCACGACATACATGTACGTATGCCGACAAGTTTACAGTTATGCGATGTGCTTTTGGGCCACCGTACCTTTTTGATTGCATACGTTTGCGATGTCACAAATTTATTCGCAAATGTTTGCGCATACGTATGCGGTGTCAAGAAATTATTCGCGAATAAGTATGATGTCACGATCAGACTGGATGCTAAAAATCCACAGATATATATTAGAAATTTTAATTAAACATATGCGACAAAGTATAATAAAATTTTCGACAACTCAAACATATTCGCATACGTTACTCGCGAATATCTTAACGAAATCCCACCATACGCAAGCGCATACGTAAGCATGCGCACATATTCCCAAATATTTTCACGGCATACGTATGCCGACAAGTTTACAGTTATGCGATGTCCTTTTGGGCCACCGTACCTTTTTGATTAGGTAAAAGTCAGCTGCCTATTATTACATGGACAAGTGATAACACTATTAATATCAAGTGTCCAACTTTTACTAAGAAACACTTAAGTTTGGTACTGTTACCAACAGTATCATGCAGTTGTTTTACAACATATTTCATTGCAAAGACATTTGGCAAGGTAATGAATCTCACATAAATTCCAAAAACATTCAAAACCTTTTCTTAAGATGCACTGTGAAAAGAATAATTTGTAAAAGCTAATAAGCTAATTTAAAACAATTTTTCTATAAAAATGCTCCGTTATTGAATGACTATTGACTTATGGATTAACGGTGACGATTGCGAAGTTTCCTCACTCAAACTAAAGCTCATGTAACTAACAACCATACACGGTTAGCACGGTTAACATCCGTTGGCTCTCCGGGTTTTCACCGAACCCGTATGCCGTGAATAAGCTCCAGACCACGGCAGAGTGTTTTTAACGTTCACGGTGCAGGTCACACTGCGACCGGAAAATCCCCCATTGCAATAACGTGGGGAAAAGCTTCGGTGGTGATCGTCTCGCAGCGCAGCGTAGAGGAGTCACTCATCACGTAAATAAAACAACCTCGTTATATTTTTACGTTGCAATTCTGATCGGCTTACAAGCTTTAGGTACGAGGTTGGAATTTTTGGTTCCGTTTTTTACGAAACCGCGGCTTTAGCTTGGGATGTCACTTGGGCTTCGGCTTGGGCTTCGTCTGCCTGTTTGAAGCCCCGTTAGAAAAGCACATGTTTTCTAAATAACTGACGGAGCCTAAGCCCAAGCCCAATATGTGGCCACGGTTTTGCAAATGCAAGCTGAAGAAGAAGGAGAAGGAGAAGAAGAAGAAGAAGAAGAAGAAGAAGAAGAATATCCACCACAAGGACAATATCTCTGCCGTTGCACGGGCAGAGATAAGAAGAACTAGAAAGCACGGTAGCTGTATTTGAGCAAATACGGGTATCTCTGCCCGGCGGGGGGTGGAGCATAATATTCTGCATGGTTTATGTTGCACTTGGAGAAATGAAAATTGTGTGTGTTTTGGGGGTGATACAGAACAATCTGTAACATGAAGCTTATAACTCCGGCAGGCACAGCGTGTAACAATAGCAATATATTTATATGAAAGTACACACAACCATCAATAGAATAACTACATGAAAATAAGTCAAGAGTTCGGAAAATAGTAACTTTATTACATTTTTTTTTCAAGTTCACACATTTTCTTTATGTCGAGATAGATTCTTTGAATTCGAGGTAGGTCCTTGCCACAGATGGATGAAACAAAATCATGTTAATTCTTGTCTTATCAGGGAAAAGTTTTGTTTAAAATTGAGATACATATTAAAATATACCAGTATACAATTTTTGGGGTTTGTTTAGTGGGTACATAAGGTATTTGTTATGAGGGCGACGTGTTTTAACAGAGCTAGTTTTTGTCTTCAAATATCGGTTGTGTGTTTAAGTATAAACGTATTGTTGTCAGATAAGGCAGTTTAGGTTTTGTACGCGCGCGTATTACCAGTGAAATTTTTGACACTTTGTCTGAGATCCGGGAACTTGCTTCTATTTTTAGCATTAGTTTGGAGTGCTAAATTAAAATGTGTACGAAACCCAGGTTTGAGCTTGGGCCGCCCCTGGCTTGGGCTGCTCTGTCTCCGCTATGATAAACCTACACTCCCGGCAGGACAGCGTGTAAACAATTAAAACCTAGAAATGCACAGAATTGCTATTGGTGTTTTCATATTGGTAGCCCCTTTGCTTTTGGTCCATACGCATTTGGTGCAGTTATCAAAATGTGTTGCGTTGTTCACTATTGTATGTTGATGCTCCATATTCTTGTTACACATTAAGAAGTTTCCATTAATATTAATCTTAACGACCTGACACATTTAAAATACTGCACCTGATTCTGTGTATTTAAATTATTAGAATATTGCACGATAAGTTCTCTTTGACACCAACCATGGAGGAAGGAAAAAAAAGTCCTTCCTCCATGCACCACAAACGCCCACTATTTTAATTTATTGGTGCTCCAACTTCACCTTTGTATGGGGGCCCTGAAGGGACATATCGCTAACAGGTGCGCATACAATTGCGATGTCACAAATTTATTTGCAAATGTTTGCGCATACGTATGCGGTGTCGTGAAATTATTCGCGAATAAGTACGATGTCGCGATCAGACTGGATGCTAAAAATCCACAGATATATATTAGAAATTTTATTTAAACGTATGCGACAAAGTATGCAATAAAATTTTCGACAACTCAAACATATTCGCATACGTTACTCGCGAATACGAAATCCGACCATACGCAAGCGCATACGTAAGCATGCGCACATATTCCCAAATATTTTCACGACATACATGTACGTATGCCGACAAGTTTACAGTTATGCGATGTGCTTTTGGGCCACCGTACCTTTTTGATTGCATACGTTTGCGATGTCACAAATTTATTCGCAAATGTTTGCGCATACGTATGCGGTGTCAAGAAATTATTCGCGAATAAGTATGATGTCGCGATCAGACTGGATGCTAAAAATCCACAGATATATATTAGAAATTTTAATTAAACATATGCGACAAAGTATAATAAAATTTTCGACAACTCAAACATATTCGCATACGTTACTCGCGAATATCTTAACGAAATCCCACCATACGCAAGCGCATACGTAAGCATGCGCACATATTCCCAAATATTTTCACGGCATACGTATGCCGACAAGTTTACAGTTACCGTACCTATTTGATTAGGTAAAAGTCAGCTGCGCACGACATACATGTACGTATGCCGACAAGTTTACAGTTATGCGATGTGCTTTTGGGCCACCGTACCTTTTTGATTGCATACGTTTGCGATGTCACAAATTTATTCGCAAATGTTTGCGCATACGTATGCGGTGTCAAGAAATTATTCGCGAATAAGTATGATGTCGCGATCAGACTGGATGCTAAAAATCCACAGATATATATTAGAAATTTTAATTAAACATATGCGACAAAGTATAATAAAATTTTCGACAACTCAAACATATTCGCATACGTTACTCGCGAATATCTTAACGAAATCCCACCATACGCAAGCGCATACGTAAGCATGCGCACATATTCCCAAATATTTTCACGGCATACGTATGCCGACAAGTTTACAGTTATGCGATGTCCTTTTGGGCCACCGTACCTTTTTGATTAGGTAAAAGTCAGCTGCCTATTATTACATGGACAAGTGATAACACTATTAATATCAAGTGTCCAACTTTTACTAAGAAACACTTAAGTTTGGTACTGTTACCAACAGTATCATGCAGTTGTTTTACAACATATTTCATTGCAAAGACATTTGGCAAGGTAATGAATCTCACATAAATTCCAAAAACATTCAAAACCTTTTCTTAAGATGCACTGTGAAAAGAATAATTTGTAAAAGCTAATAAGCTAATTTAAAACAATTTTTCTATAAAAATGCTCCGTTATTGAATGACTATTGACTTATGGATTAACGGTGACGATTGCGAAGTTTCCTCACTCAAACTAAAGCTCATGTAACTAACAACCATACACGGTTAGCACGGTTAACATCCGTTGGCTCTCCGGGTTTTCACCGAACCCGTATGCCGTGAATAAGCTCCAGACCACGGCAGAGTGTTTTTAACGTTCACGGTGCAGGTCACACTGCGACCGGAAAATCCCCCATTGCAATAACGTGGGGAAAAGCTTCGGTGGTGATCGTCTCGCAGCGCAGCGTAGAGGATTCACTCATCACGTAAATAAAACAACCTCGTTATATTTTTACGTTGCAATTCTGATCGGCTTACAAGCTTTAGGTACGAGGTTGGAATTTTTGGTTCCGTTTTTTACGAAACCGCGGCTTTAGCTTGGGATGTCACTTGGGCTTCGGCTTGGGCTTCGTCTGCCTGTTTGAAGCCCCGTTAGAAAAGCACATGTTTTCTAAATAACTGACGGAGCCTAAGCCCAAGCCCAATATGTGGCCACGGTTTTGCAAATGCAAGCTGAAGAAGAAGAAGAAGGAGAAGAAGAAGAAGAAGAACTAGAAAGCACGGTAGCTGTATTTGAGCAAATACGGGTATCTCTGCCCGGCGGGGGGTGGAGCATAACATTCTGCATGGTTTATGTTGCACTTGGAGAAATGAAAATTGTGTGTGTTTTGGGGGTGATACAGAACAATATTCGCATACGTTACTCGCGAATACGAAATCCGACCATACGCAAGCGCATACGTAAGCATGCGCACATATTCCCAAATATTTTCACGACATACATGTACGTATGCCGACAAGTTTACAGTTATGCGATGTGCTTTTGGGCCACCGTACCTTTTTGATTGCATACGTTTGCGATGTCACAAATTTATTCGCAAATGTTTGCGCATACGTATGCGGTGTCAAGAAATTATTCGCGAATAAGTATGATGTCGTGATCAGACTGGATGCTAAAAATCCACAGATATATATTAGAAATTTTAATTAAACATATGCGACAAAGTATAATAAAATTTTCGACAACTCAAACATATTCGCATACGTTACTCGCGAATATCTTAACGAAATCCCACCATACGCAAGCGCATACCTAAGCATGTGCACATATTCCCAAATATTTTCACGGCATACGTATGCCGACAAGTTTACAGTTACCGTACCTATTTGATTAGGTAAAAGTCAGCTGCGCACGACATACATGTACGTATGCCGACAAGTTTACAGTTATGCGATGTGCTTTTGGGCCACCGTACCTTTTTGATTGCATACGTTTGCGATGTCACAAATTTATTCGCAAATGTTTGCGCATACGTATGCGGTGTCAAGAAATTATTCGCGAATAAGTATGATGTCGCGATCAGACTGGATGCTAAAAATCCACAGATATATATTAGAAATTTTACTTAAACATATGCGACAAAGTATAATAAAATTTTCGACAACTCAAACATATTCGCATACGTTACTCGCGAATATCTTAACGAAATCCCACCATACGCAAGCGCATACGTAAGCATGCGCACATATTCCCAAATATTTTCACGGCATACGTATGCCGACAAGTTTACAGTTATGCGATGTCCTTTTGGGCCACCGTACCTTTTTGATTAGGTAAAAGTCAGCTGCCTATTATTACATGGACAAGTGATAACACTATTAATATCAAGTGTCCAACTTTTACTAAGAAACACTTAAGTTTGGTACTGTTACCAACAGTATCATGCAGTTGTTTTACAACATATTTCATTGCAAAGACATTTGGCAAGGTAATGAATCTCACATAAATTCCAAAAACATTCAAAACCTTTTTTTAAGATGCACTGTGAAAAGAATAATTTGTAAAAGCTAATAAGCTAATTTAAAACAATTTTTCTATAAAAATGCTCCGTTATTGAATGACTATTGACTTATGGATTAACGGTGACGATTGCGAAGTTTCCTCACTCAAACTAAAGCTCATGTAACTAACAACCATACACGGTTAGCACGGTTAACATCCGTTGGCTCTCCGGGTTTTCACCGAACCCGTATGCCGTGAATAAGCTCCAGACCACGGCAGAGTGTTTTTAACGTTCACGGTGCAGGTCACACTGCGACCGGAAAATCCCCCATTGCAATAACGTGGGGAAAAGCTTCGGTGGTGATCGTCTCGCAGCGCAGCGTAGAGGATTCACTCATCACGTAAATAAAACAACCTCGTTATATTTTTACGTTGCAATTCTGATCGGCTTACAAGCTTTAGGTACGAGGTTGGAATTTTTGGTTCCGTTTTTTACGAAACCGCGGCTTTAGCTTGGGATGTCACTTGGGCTTCGGCTTGGGCTTCGTCTGCCTGTTTGAAGCCCCGTTAGAAAAGCACATGTTTTCTAAATAACTGACGGAGCCTAAGCCCAAGCCCAATATGTGGCCACGGTTTTGCAAATGCAAGCTGAAGAAGAAGAAGAAGGAGAAGAAGAAGAAGAAGAACTAGAAAGCACGGTAGCTGTATTTGAGCAAATACGGGTATCTCTGCCCGGCGGGGGGTGGAGCATAACATTCTGCATGGTTTATGTTGCACTTGGAGAAATGAAAATTGTGTGTGTTTTGGGGGTGATACAGAACAATATTCGCATACGTTACTCGCGAATACGAAATCCGACCATACGCAAGCGCATACGTAAGCATGCGCACATATTCCCAAATATTTTCACGACATACATGTACGTATGCCGACAAGTTTACAGTTATGCGATGTGCTTTTGGGCCACCGTACCTTTTTGATTGCATACGTTTGCGATGTCACAAATTTATTCGCAAATGTTTGCGCATACGTATGCGGTGTCAAGAAATTATTCGCGAATAAGTATGATGTCGTGATCAGACTGGATGCTAAAAATCCACAGATATATATTAGAAATTTTAATTAAACATATGCGACAAAGTATAATAAAATTTTCGACAACTCAAACATATTCGCATACGTTACTCGCGAATATCTTAACGAAATCCCACCATACGCAAGCGCATACCTAAGCATGTGCACATATTCCCAAATATTTTCACGGCATACGTATGCCGACAAGTTTACAGTTACCGTACCTATTTGATTAGGTAAAAGTCAGCTGCGCACGACATACATGTACGTATGCCGACAAGTTTACAGTTATGCGATGTGCTTTTGGGCCACCGTACCTTTTTGATTGCATACGTTTGCGATGTCACAAATTTATTCGCAAATGTTTGCGCATACGTATGCGGTGTCAAGAAATTATTCGCGAATAAGTATGATGTCGCGATCAGACTGGATGCTAAAAATCCACAGATATATATTAGAAATTTTACTTAAACATATGCGACAAAGTATAATAAAATTTTCGACAACTCAAACATATTCGCATACGTTACTCGCGAATATCTTAACGAAATCCCACCATACGCAAGCGCATACGTAAGCATGCGCACATATTCCCAAATATTTTCACGGCATACGTATGCCGACAAGTTTACAGTTATGCGATGTCCTTTTGGGCCACCGTACCTTTTTGATTAGGTAAAAGTCAGCTGCCTATTATTACATGGACAAGTGATAACACTATTAATATCAAGTGTCCAACTTTTACTAAGAAACACTTAAGTTTGGTACTGTTACCAACAGTATCATGCAGTTGTTTTACAACATATTTCATTGCAAAGACATTTGGCAAGGTAATGAATCTCACATAAATTCCAAAAACATTCAAAACCTTTTTTTAAGATGCACTGTGAAAAGAATAATTTGTAAAAGCTAATAAGCTAATTTAAAACAATTTTTCTATAAAAATGCTCCGTTATTGAATGACTATTGACTTATGGATTAACGGTGACGATTGCGAAGTTTCCTCACTCAAACTAAAGCTCATGTAACTAACAACCATACACGGTTAGCACGGTTAACATCCGTTGGCTCTCCGGGTTTTCACCGAACCCGTATGCCGTGAATAAGCTCCAGACCACGGCAGAGTGTTTTTAACGTTCACGGTGCAGGTCACACTGCGACCGGAAAATCCCCCATTGCAATAACGTGGGGAAAAGCTTCGGTGGTGATCGTCTCGCAGCGCAGCGTAGAGGATTCACTCATCACGTAAATAAAACAACCTCGTTATATTTTTACGTTGCAATTCTGATCGGCTTACAAGCTTTAGGTACGAGGTTGGAATTTTTGGTTCCGTTTTTTACGAAACCGCGGCTTTAGCTTGGGATGTCACTTGGGCTTCGGCTTGGGCTTCGTCTGCCTGTTTGAAGCCCCGTTAGAAAAGCACATGTTTTCTAAATAACTGACGGAGCCTAAGCCCAAGCCCAATATGTGGCCACGGTTTTGCAAATGCAAGCTGAAGAAGAAGAAGAAGGAGAAGAAGAAGAAGATATCTCTGCCGTTGCACGGGCAGAGATAAGAACTAGAAAGCACGGTAGCTGTATTTGAGCAAATACGGGTATCTCTGCCCGGCGGGGGGTGGAGCATAACATTCTGCATGGTTTATGTTGCACTTGGAGAAATGAAAATTGTGTGTGTTTTGGGGGTGATACAGAACAATATTCGCATACGTTACTCGCGAATACGAAATCCGACCATACGCAAGCGCATACGTAAGCATGCGCACATATTCCCAAATATTTTCACGACATACATGTACGTATGCCGACAAGTTTACAGTTATGCGATGTGCTTTTGGGCCACCGTACCTTTTTGATTGCATACGTTTGCGATGTCACAAATTTATTCGCAAATGTTTGCGCATACGTATGCGGTGTCAAGAAATTATTCGCGAATAAGTATGATGTCGTGATCAGACTGGATGCTAAAAATCCACAGATATATATTAGAAATTTTAATTAAACATATGCGACAAAGTATAATAAAATTTTCGACAACTCAAACATATTCGCATACGTTACTCGCGAATATCTTAACGAAATCCCACCATACGCAAGCGCATACCTAAGCATGTGCACATATTCCCAAATATTTTCACGGCATACGTATGCCGACAAGTTTACAGTTACCGTACCTATTTGATTAGGTAAAAGTCAGCTGCGCACGACATACATGTACGTATGCCGACAAGTTTACAGTTATGCGATGTGCTTTTGGGCCACCGTACCTTTTTGATTGCATACGTTTGCGATGTCACAAATTTATTCGCAAATGTTTGCGCATACGTATGCGGTGTCAAGAAATTATTCGCGAATAAGTATGATGTCGCGATCAGACTGGATGCTAAAAATCCACAGATATATATTAGAAATTTTACTTAAACATATGCGACAAAGTATAATAAAATTTTCGACAACTCAAACATATTCGCATACGTTACTCGCGAATATCTTAACGAAATCCCACCATACGCAAGCGCATACGTAAGCATGCGCACATATTCCCAAATATTTTCACGGCATACGTATGCCGACAAGTTTACAGTTATGCGATGTCCTTTTGGGCCACCGTACCTTTTTGATTAGGTAAAAGTCAGCTGCCTATTATTACATGGACAAGTGATAACACTATTAATATCAAGTGTCCAACTTTTACTAAGAAACACTTAAGTTTGGTACTGTTACCAACAGTATCATGCAGTTGTTTTACAACATATTTCATTGCAAAGACATTTGGCAAGGTAATGAATCTCACATAAATTCCAAAAACATTCAAAACCTTTTTTTAAGATGCACTGTGAAAAGAATAATTTGTAAAAGCTAATAAGCTAATTTAAAACAATTTTTCTATAAAAATGCTCCGTTATTGAATGACTATTGACTTATGGATTAACGGTGACGATTGCGAAGTTTCCTCACTCAAACTAAAGCTCATGTAACTAACAACCATACACGGTTAGCACGGTTAACATCCGTTGGCTCTCCGGGTTTTCACCGAACCCGTATGCCGTGAATAAGCTCCAGACCACGGCAGAGTGTTTTTAACGTTCACGGTGCAGGTCACACTGCGACCGGAAAATCCCCCATTGCAATAACGTGGGGAAAAGCTTCGGTGGTGATCGTCTCGCAGCGCAGCGTAGAGGATTCACTCATCACGTAAATAAAACAACCTCGTTATATTTTTACGTTGCAATTCTGATCGGCTTACAAGCTTTAGGTACGAGGTTGGAATTTTTGGTTCCGTTTTTTACGAAACCGCGGCTTTAGCTTGGGATGTCACTTGGGCTTCGGCTTGGGCTTCGTCTGCCTGTTTGAAGCCCCGTTAGAAAAGCACATGTTTTCTAAATAACTGACGGAGCCTAAGCCCAAGCCCAATATGTGGCCACGGTTTTGCAAATGCAAGCTGAAGAAGAAGAAGAAGGAGAAGAAGAAGAAGAAGAAGAACTAGAAAGCACGGTAGCTGTATTTGAGCAAATACGGGTATCTCTGCCCGGCGGGGGGTGGAGCATAATATTCTGCATGGTTTATGTTGCACTTGGAGAAATGAAAATTGTGTGTGTTTTGGGGGTGATACAGAACAATATTCGCATACGTTACTCGCGAATACGAAATCCGACCATACGCAAGCGCATACGTAAGCATGCGCACATATTCCCAAATATTTTCACGACATACATGTACGTATGCCGACAAGTTTACAGTTATGCGATGTGCTTTTGGGCCACCGTACCTTTTTGATTGCATACGTTTGCGATGTCACAAATTTATTCGCAAATGTTTGCGCATACGTATGCGGTGTCAAGAAATTATTCGCGAATAAGTATGATGTCGCGATCAGACTGGATGCTAAAAATCCACAGATATATATTAGAAATTTTAATTAAACATATGCGACAAAGTATAATAAAATTTTCGACAACTCAAACATATTCGCATACGTTACTCGCGAATATCTTAACGAAATCCCACCATACGCAAGCGCATACCTAAGCATGTGCACATATTCCCAAATATTTTCACGGCATACGTATGCCGACAAGTTTACAGTTACCGTACCTATTTGATTAGGTAAAAGTCAGCTGCGCACGACATACATGTACGTATGCCGACAAGTTTACAGTTATGCGATGTGCTTTTGGGCCACCGTACCTTTTTGATTGCATACGTTTGCGATGTCACAAATTTATTCGCAAATGTTTGCGCATACGTATGCGGTGTCAAGAAATTATTCGCGAATAAGTATGATGTCGCGATCAGACTGGATGCTAAAAATCCACAGATATATATTAGAAATTTTACTTAAACATATGCGACAAAGTATAATAAAATTTTCGACAACTCAAACATATTCGCATACGTTACTCGCGAATATCTTAACGAAATCCCACCATACGCAAGCGCATACGTAAGCATGCGCACATATTCCCAAATATTTTCACGGCATACGTATGCCGACAAGTTTACAGTTATGCGATGTCCTTTTGGGCCACCGTACCTTTTTGATTAGGTAAAAGTCAGCTGCCTATTATTACATGGACAAGTGATAACACTATTAATATCAAGTGTCCAACTTTTACTAAGAAACACTTAAGTTTGGTACTGTTACCAACAGTATCATGCAGTTGTTTTACAACATATTTCATTGCAAAGACATTTGGCAAGGTAATGAATCTCACATAAATTCCAAAAACATTCAAAACCTTTTCTTAAGATGCACTGTGAAAAGAATAATTTGTAAAAGCTAATAAGCTAATTTAAAACAATTTTTCTATAAAAATGCTCCGTTATTGAATGACTATTGACTTATGGATTAACGGTGACGATTGCGAAGTTTCCTCACTCAAACTAAAGCTCATGTAACTAACAACCATACACGGTTAGCACGGTTAACATCCGTTGGCTCTCCGGGTTTTCACCGAACCCGTATGCCGTGAATAAGCTCCAGACCACGGCAGAGTGTTTTTAACGTTCACGGTGCAGGTCACACTGCGACCGGAAAATCCCCCATTGCAATAACGTGGGGAAAAGCTTCGGTGGTGATCGTCTCGCAGCGCAGCGTAGAGGATTCACTCATCACGTAAATAAAACAACCTCGTTATATTTTTACGTTGCAATTCTGATCGGCTTACAAGCTTTAGGTACGAGGTTGGAATTTTTGGTTCCGTTTTTTACGAAACCGCGGCTTTAGCTTGGGATGTCACTTGGGCTTCGGCTTGGGCTTCGTCTGCCTGTTTGAAGCCCCGTTAGAAAAGCACATGTTTTCTAAATAACTGACGGAGCCTAAGCCCAAGCCCAATATGTGGCCACGGTTTTGCAAATGCAAGCTGAAGAAGAAGAAGAAGGAGAAGAAGAAGAAGAAGAAGAACTAGAAAGCACGGTAGCTGTATTTGAGCAAATACGGGTATCTCTGCCCGGCGGGGGGTGGAGCATAATATTCTGCATGGTTTATGTTGCACTTGGAGAAATGAAAATTGTGTGTGTTTTGGGGGTGATACAGAACAATATTCGCATACGTTACTCGCGAATACGAAATCCGACCATACGCAAGCGCATACGTAAGCATGCGCACATATTCCCAAATATTTTCACGACATACATGTACGTATGCCGACAAGTTTACAGTTATGCGATGTGCTTTTGGGCCACCGTACCTTTTTGATTGCATACGTTTGCGATGTCACAAATTTATTCGCAAATGTTTGCGCATACGTATGCGGTGTCAAGAAATTATTCGCGAATAAGTATGATGTCGTGATCAGACTGGATGCTAAAAATCCACAGATATATATTAGAAATTTTAATTAAACATATGCGACAAAGTATAATAAAATTTTCGACAACTCAAACATATTCG